>NC_083697.1:63304166-63610000 GCF_033118175.1 Dama dama
TCCCAGATTTGGACCCTTGTTCAGAGACGATTTGATTTGTCTGGTTCTGGCATGGAATCATAGTTCCTCCAGTTGGCTGGACATCAAAACCCTTTGAGAAGATTTTCAAAAACAGTGATTCTCTTGTATCACACCCCAGTCCTGGAGTGGGGTCCAGGAATCTGTGTGATAAAAATACACATTTTTTTTCCCCGCTCAAGTGACTTAGAGACAGTCGTTCTGTAGGTGAGCATTTGGGAGCCATTGATCCAAAACCCTCCTACCAGGGCCCCAGCACCGAGGTGGTAAGGTGATTAAGAGCTGAAAAGAGGTAAAACCATCTTCCCTCTATTGCGAATAATGTGCGTATGTGTTAGCCATTTAGTCATGTCCGACTCTTTGTGACCCCCATGGACTATATAGCCTGCCATGCTCCTCTGTCCTTGAAATTCTCCAGGCAAGAGTACTAGAGTGGGTAGCCATTCTCTTCTCCAGAGGATCTTCTTGACCCAGGGATTGAACCCAGGTCTCCTGCATTGCAGGCAAATTCTTTACCATCTGAGCCACCAGGGAAGCCCTTGTTAATATCACACAAAAGCATTTTCCTTTGTTTTGAATTTATTTCTTAGGAGGATTTCTGAAAGTGGGATGATTTGGTCAAGTATGTATGCTTAGAGTTTTTGTCAACCATATTTACATGTTAACTTTCAAGTGTAGGGTGCTACTTGAAAAATCCTGAAGTGTTACAGACCTGTAGAGGCTATTCTGTGTCACTCACGGAAAGCCCAGAGACAGGAATTTGCTTTCACATGAGATGGTGCCAAATCACTCTCCCACTTCTCTGTTCCAGTAAGACACAATACTAATGAATTACTTTTGGAAGAAAATTTCAGAGCATTACGGAATGCTCGATTGCTTCTTTGAACATAAGTTGAAGTCTTCTAATCACTACATTAATTTCTTGTGAAACTGAAGTCAGTAGTGACCTCTTCCCCATTTCGTAGAAAAGAAAACCGACAAAGACAGTGGTTAGGTAACATCAATATGGTTCTCATAATATGTGACATGAGAACTACATATAGTCATCCAGTCATTGTTCGAGGAAATAAATGATTGAGTGCTTTTTAATAGGTGACCCATGGAAAAACACCAGTAAAATGAATGGATGAAGAGAGTATTACCCAAATTGGGGGAGAGTGGGCAGAATGAATTTACTCACATAGACCTCCTGTTCTTTTCTCTCTCTTTTTTTTTTTTTTTTGGATTATGTTTTATTCATTATGCATTATCATAATTTGCTAACTTAAAAGCATGGCTATTGCTTGTGGCACAGATGGAATCAGGTGAATTTTCAATGGCTTCCATAAAAAAAGATGTGCTTTTGCAAAATTTCTAGTGAGATATAGGCAGGAATGTGTGGGAGCCTGTACTTGCTTGCAAGGACTGATTGTGTTATTCCAGAAAACTTGCAAACCAGTTGTTAAACACAGTCACTATTAAAAAATTTAGTTCTATAAATCCCAGTTCAATAAATTATATTAAAAATAAATGTAATACTCAAAACTTATTACTCCTGATTATTTACAATATTTTTGTTATCTGTGCTTTTGAAGTTATCATCCCCAATTTATCTGTGTGATAGAAATATCATAATGATGTGATATATATATTATATCAATATATCATATAATGATGATATGAAACATCTGTATTCAGTGATATCATGTTCATAACTTGAAACTGGACCCGATAGGTGTATTTACACCATAAAATTGGCGAATGCTATAAATCAAACTCTCCACCCTTTTTTCTTTTCCTTTGAGAAACATCTATTAAATAAACATTTACCAGCATATTGCTGAGGAAATGTATAAAATACAACCATGGCAACTTGGCAATATGTGGCAAGAGCTATCCAAATGTTCATACACTTTGATCCATTAACTCTACCTCTGGGAATTTATTCTAGATAAATAATTCAAAGAAGGAAAAAAGTAACATGCATGAACTGTATTGTTCATTATGTATTATTATTATGACACTGTATTGTTATTATGACAGAATGATCTGAAAATAGCCTAAATAATAACCAAAAATGATCTGGCAGCACTAATATCTCTGCAATATTTTATAGTCTTAAAGGTCATCATTAACAATAGTTATGAAAATATATTTGATATGGTGTTAAATTAGAAAACCTGGATTACAGTTTTCATGTCACATTCTGGTTTTGTTATGAATGAAGATGAAATGTGAATTTAAAAAAATACAGCATTTGTGTTAGAATGGTGAGATACTAGAATTTTGTTTTTAGTTCATGTATTGTGGGAATGGTGTGTGCCTTAAAAATGCGGAGAAAGACTGTAAATAAGCGGTTTTAAGTAGTCTTAATATTTAAGGGCAAGGCTAAGGGGAGTTTTGTGGGCCAGATGGGGCTTGCTTTTGACATGCAAATATGCACTGTGAACCCCAGGTGAGGTATTGTAAACGGTGTTAGGATCCAGGCAGTCTGAAGTGGTGGATGCTAAGGAGGTTTCCTGAAGGCAGCTCTGGAAGAAAGAAGCCACTGGCTGCCTGCGGAGATTGAGGAAGGGCCCAGAGAAAAGCTACTGTCAAAGGCAGGAGAGAGGGAAGAAGATTTCTTAGGAAGAGACAATGAGATGGTGATCTCAGAGGTGAGTCAGATGAATATGAAAGTAGTTCCATTTAGATCTCAAAACAACAGGGCTCAAATCAGGAAGAAAATGATTCTTGTAAATCATGGGTTCTCTAATCTCAGCTGGATGGATGGGGGATGTATTAACAAAAGCAGCTTTTACCTCCATGGATTCTGATCCAGTTGGTCTGAAGGTTGGCGAGAATATTTTTAACTGGTCCTCTGGCCTCGTAAAGATTCTGAAACAAATGGTCCGCACAGATCTTACTTTGAGAAATGCTAATGGATTAAAGGTGATAGTTTGGGTTGGCTTAGAGAATGTGTATGTATGTGTGTGTGTGTTTGGGAGCAAGCCTACTAATACCTTAAGGCTTAGGATCAAAAAGAGGTGTGACAACAGAGAAAAAGCCCCAAAGGGACAAGCTATTGTGTTGAATCTATAGAAACAAGCTAAAGACAGGAGACCACACTCGTGATACTCCTTAAAGGGGAATGTAGATGATGCCATAAAATTCCCTCCTATAGGCATTTGGATCAACTCAAAGTAACTGTGAACAGGCGAACTACAAGAAGGAAGCACAGAGAAAAATGGTCAAACGGAGAGCCGAAGACCCATGAATATTCTATTTCAAATCATTGGGGAGTGATCATCAAGCATAAACCTGGAGAATACATACTGCTGTGTTTAGAAAATGTTTGAGCTGTAGTGTACAATAATATCACACTAAAGAGGTGAAGAAAGCCTGATGTTTGAGGAAATGTAGTATTTTATATAGAGAGCTATAGCCCTCAAAGTAATAACATCAGACATGTGCCATAATAACAATGTATGTATCACAAAATAAACATCTTAAAGTAAATGACATGGCAGTAGCAGAAGCCATTGGTACTGAGATTATTGATTTCACCTGGCTTTAAAACTTTAGTGACAGTAATAAGCTCCCAAATCATCTTTAATATTTTGGTTTTTTTCTACTTTATGCTGAAAATTCTTCAATTAAAAAAAAAAATTCACATTCCCTATCATCGGGGCATTAGTCTCTCAGGACGTTCATTAATTCCTTTGAGAATCTGGTGAGAACCAAAGACCATATCCCTGAGAACAAAGCCCATGTATAGAAACTGCATATTTGTCATGCACTTTTAGGAGATTTAGGGATATCCTCTAGAGTGCATTCCTGGTGACTCAGATGGGAAAGAATCCGCCTGCAATCTAGGAGAGCCCGGTTTGATCCCTGGGTCAGGAAGATCTCCTGTAGAGGGGAATGGCAACCCACGCTAGTATTCTTGTCTGGAGAATTCCATGGACGGAGGAGCCTGGCGGGCTATAGTCCATGGGGTTGCAAAGAGTCGGACACGACGGAGCAACTAACATTCAGAGTGCATCCATGGAAGATCAGTAGTCCAGAGGCCTCATATTAAGAAATCCTGCCTCAGAGACTGTCAGCGCAACAGAGGAGGCCTTGCAGAAGTTGTGAAAGTCCTGGTCATTGCTGATGTTGGACTTGGCTGCTAGAGAGAAAAATTGATAGTAAAAAGAAGACAAGAGGGCAGGTACACGTATATTTTTATAGCACTGGATCCTTAAGCTGGGTAAACATGTGGAGCTAGAGCTGGTTCTTGTCAGAGTATTTATGACCAATGTTCGAAGTCCTTAATTCTAAATTCTCTTATGTGAGGCCAAGATCAGTAGCCATTCAGGAAAACCGTCTCTAAGATTCTACTTTAATGTCTTACTGACTGTCATGTGATACCTACTTGGCACAAGAAATGCAGGCAGTTTGTAAATACCGATCTAGCCAACTCCAGAGTGTAGCGAGTGGTCCTCAGTGAGTACCGGATACCCAGCCAGGCTACTTTTAGAGGCGAAAGGCATTATTAGCTTGTGTGTAACGTGATCACTTCGGAGTGGGAAATGTTGGTTTTCCTATCTGAAGCCGAACATCTGTTAGGGCCCTGATGATTTTGGAGATAGTACTTTGCCTGTGTAGCCTCTAGACCACAGAAGCCCAGTTGGCCATCTTCTGTTAATGAGTACCTGACTTGCAATTTGGGGAAGTAGGTGTTTTCGGCTGAAAGCTCATGCCTTTATTAATGTACTGTCCACTTGGACGGTGATAGGGAGTTAGGCAGGGTATGGAGATTTACCCCAAATTCATCTGTTTGAACTAGTCAACTCTGTTGAGAGTGATAAAACCATACTGTCATGTCATGTTAAGAGAGTAGGGGAGATACAGGATGGGGAGGGGAACTGTACCATCTTCAACCCTCCAGAGAAAAACTGTACAATTGGCTTAACAAATTGTGAAATTTGTGAAATTGTGATATTGAGTCAGGCTTCTCTTGGTCTAGCATAATGTAAGGATTATACATCTTTCTTTGAGGTAGAATAGGAAAATCTGTAACAAATACCAATATATATTTAAGTAATTAGTGTACTTCACCTTCTATAACCATCTTAATTATTGCAAACCCATGACTACAGCTCCTGCCAATTTCAACTCAGTGTATTCAATGTGTTTTTTGATGTATTCAGTGTATTTTATTATTATTATTTTTGGCCATGCCCACAGTGTGCAGGATACAAGTTCCCTGACTAGGGATTGAAACCATGCCCTCTGCATTGGGAGCATAGAACCTTAGCCACTGTACTGCCAGGGAAGTCCTCATTAAGTGTATTTTAATTTAATACTTTTGCCTGGTCAGCCGCTTCAGTTGTGTGTGACTCTTTGTGACTCTATGGACTGTAGCCCGCCAGGCTCCCCTGTCCATAGGATTCTCTAGGCAAGAATTCTGGAGTGGGTTGCCATGCCCTCCTCCAGGGAATCTTCCCGACCCAGGGATTGAGCCCAAGTCTCCTGCATCTCCTGCATTGCAGGTGGATTTTTTTTTACCTACTGAGCCACCTGGGAAGGCCCTAATATATTTAATGCATTTAAATAATAATATTGCGTCATAGAATTCTCAGCTACAGCTCAGAAAACAGAAATATCCCATGTGCTCCAAAGGCCACTGGCAAACTCTTCTTCCCCTTTTCTCCTGCAAATTGCTCCCCCTGCTTCAGCATTCTGCCTAGCAACCTAATTGCTGATGTGGGAAACTGACTGACGTTTGTCTTTTTCGCCATACTTTTCCTATCTTTTCAGAGGCTCCTTTGAAAAGTAGAATCCGTACTTTTCCTTTGTTTTCCCTGGTACTATTCCAGCTGCCTCCTTCTTGAGCATTTCTAAATACACATATCTTATCATGAATCTTTTTCTCAGTTGCCGCAAAAAATTCTACCTGTCTTTGTTCCAATCTTGAGGTGAAAATGATCTCAACCATGATTGAGAAGTATAAGAATGCCTGTGATTAATCCTGCTAACAAAAGAGGGCCATGTATTGGGATTCAAATTTAAATAATGCAAGACCATTGTCATCTGCTGCAAATACCCTTAAAGAGTTCAGAAATCCCTTTTGGTGTACTTTTTTGGGGGATAAAACCTGACTTTCCTCAAGCTCCAATAACTTTGGACTGTAACTTGCTGTAATTTATTACCGATAGTCACTCACTCTCTCTCTTCCTCTGGCTATAATAAGGAAGTAGAAGAGGGTGTTGGACGTATATACAGGAAATAGGAGGGGAAAGGCAGAAAAACCTTAAATGTTGACAATACCACAATTTCCTACATTTGTTGATATGACAGATGATACTGTCACTCTATTCCTATACACAAACTATCTGGTAATATTAAAAATATCTGTAATGATGTTGACTTTAAAAATATAATGGGCTTCCCTGTTGGCTCAGAGGTAAAGAATCTGCCTGCCATTGCAGGAGACATGGGTTCGATCCCTGGGTTGGGAAGGTCCCTTGGAGAAGGAAAATAGTAACACCTATTTGTAACAAATGTAGCATATGCTTTAAACCTAAATATACATGTATATATTTTATTTATGAGTATTTAGGTTTTCCTATACTAAAAACACCATCATGCTAGTGCTTTCCCTCCAAAATGTGCAGAAACTATAGAAAGCTGCTTAAACGTTGCTTCCTAACATTAAGAGAAAAATAGCTGATGATTAAATGGGTCACGTGAATTAATGAAGGGCAAAGAACTTTGCTGACTCCCATAGGTATCTTTTCTTCCTTTTTGTTCTCTGCATCTCAGGAAAAGAGATTTCAAGATGTAGATTATGGTAATGTTTCTGTTAAATGCTAGAGCCATGAAAACACACGGGTAGTTTTGGCATCGTGACAGGGAAGTTCTACGTAAAACTTGGACCAAACGTTGAAAACCCAAACCTATAGTTTTGGATTTCCCCAAGGGCTACCCATTTGATATGTCATCCAGGAAAGACCCAACACACACAAATATGGAAGGAAAAACAAAAGCTTTATCTTCCAACAGGGGCTAGACTCTTGTGGTTTTCAGTTTAGAAACTAAATTGTGCAATTGCGCTCATGAAAAAAAGTCACCAGCCTTTTCAGCTTAAGCTCATGTTCAACTTTTTCTTCCAACCTGTGACCAGTCAATCTTATGAAGTTATATTATCTTGAAGCTCCCTCGGATTTATTGTTCTTTTCTTTAGAGGACTTAAGTGATCATATTTAAAATTTTTCCTACATTTACCCTATTTGGAGTTTTCAGTGTTAGTCCTCCCTTGTGTATTTGGTCATGACTGGTTTTCTTTCTCAACAGGTATGTATTTCATTATTTTACCTACCAATTATAACTACTTGCTTCTTTTGCCAATTTTGAGACTGCTTAATGATTCTTACATACTAGATCTTTACCAAAGTAATTACAAAAATGTAGGGTAAATAACAAAGCAAATTCACTTGCCTTCAAAGTGTTTAAGAGTTTGATGAACTTTTAAATTATTATCAAGTTTTTCCTTTTCTTATAAAATATTGGCCAAAATATAATTTATAAATAATATCTCCAGTCAGGGAAAAAGAGATGAATGATCCTTCTACTCACCATGTAATATGCTCAGTTCTAAATTATTATTTTAAATTACTTTAGGTGGCTATGGAAAGGCCATTCTTTTAAGAAAAATTACAAGTAACTGGGCAGTCGGAAGGAATACCCTTAAAATGTTCCTATCCTGTGACTGCTTCCAAGAATTGTTCCTAAGAAAACAGCAAATGTTTTACTATAAAAGCAAAGCTTTTCAACACAATAATTTTTTGAAGAATGTTTAATAGGTGAGAAAAAATCAGAGTTTAAAATCATATATTTTTATTTATAAAGGCTTATATATTCTTACATGAAGTCGGAATATGAAGTAGATAAACCAGTATGTTAAAAGTTATTATCTAGTGTATGATAAAATTATATATGATTTTTATGTTTCCTATATTTTCTGTGATTTGCATATATTATTTTTATAATAAAAAGGAAAAAAATCTTTTTTAAAAGAAAATCAATTTATGGTGTGAGGTTAAGAGTGAAACTAGTAAAATGATTTTGATGTGAGAATTATTTTGACATCTTGAAGAAAACCTAATGCTTGATAGTCCTAAGCGTATAATTAAATTTTATCTTTTAAGATTTAAAGTATCTTTAGCTTTAAAGGGATTTCAAGTTTCTTTTATCTTGAACTTTGAAAATCACTTTTATGAGAGATGTTAGTTATTAAATAGGTTTATGTTTTTAAAATAAGAGAATTAGCTTTAACTAGTATCAGAATTTAAGTAAAATACACAATGTTCAAATGATGAATATAGATGATTATCTAAAAATTTTTTAACATGGGAAAAGATTCCCAGAGGGATCCTTTAAGAAGCATATATTCCTTATGTATCTTAAATATTTAATTTAGAAAGAATTGACTTTCAAATATTTTGAAAGATGCTGCTGCTGCTGCTGCTAAGTCACTTCGGTCATGTCCGACTCTGTGCGACCCCATGGATGGTAGCCCACCAGGCTCCCCCGTCCCTAGGATTCTCCAGGCAAGAACGCTGGAGCGGGTTGCCATTTCCTTCTCCAATGAATGAAAGTGAAAAGTGAAAGTGAAGTCGCTCAGTTGTGTCCGACTCTTAGTGACCCCATGGACTGCAGCCTACCAGGCGCCTCCGTCCAAGGGATTTTCCAGGCAAGAGTACTGGAGTGGGTTGCCATGGCCTTCTCGGATTTTGAAAGATACCTATTAGGCAAATCATTCGTTATAAAGTAGCAAAATTATCTTGTAGCCTTTCATGACCATTTTTCTGCACAGTAACAAATATCTTAAAGTTTGTTAGTTTCAAATGCTAAATATTATTTCAAATGCATTAACATTTGTTTGAAAAGTTGATAAGTGAAGGAAAGCATTTTCCTTTAAAACATGAACAAAATCTCCTGTTTGATGGCATAATATTTCCGATCACATTTTTGTTTGCTTCTGTTTGCGCTTCTCTCTGGCTTTGGCTTAACAGTAATTCATGGCTATGTTAGACAAGTTATGGTTCATGAGACACACAGCATATCAGTTAGCAGAGCTTTCAGCAGCAAGTTGCGTGATACCTAACAATAGCTTACAAAAAATCTGGATCCGTTTCTCCCTCATAGCCAGAAGTCTGGAGGTCTGCGTTCCTGCCCCTGGTTCAGTGGCTCAATGACACTGCGTCTGCAGTTTTCCTGGGTGTCATCATAGCTGCAGGATGGCTCCTGCCGCTTCCAGGCATGGGCCTCCATTGAGAGTCGTAGAGTTGGGTGAAGGTAAAAAGGAGGCTGATCTGGCAGTGGCTGTTGCATTTTCTAGGAAAACAAGAGTTTTCCCAGAGATCTCCTAAACAGATGTCAACTATCTTGTCATTGCTAGGATTTGGTTACATGCCCAGCCCAGCTGTGAGGAAGGTGAGGAAACAGGAAGTAGAATTGTTACATAATTGTCTTAGGCTATTGGAAGGACTGATGCTGAAGCTGAAACTCCCATACTTTGGCCACCTCATGAGAAGAGTTGACTTTTTGGAAAAGACCCTGTTGCTGGGAGGGATTGGGGGCAGGAGGAGAAGGGGACGACAGAGGATGAGATGGCTGGATGGCATCACCGACTCGATGGATGTGAGTTTGAGTAAACTCCGGGAGTTGGTGATGGATAGGGAGGCCTGGTGTGCTGCGATTCATGGGGTCGCAAAGAGTCGGACACGACTGAGCGACTGAACTGAACTGAACTGAATGCATTCCCAACAGGGAGGCAAGTGAGGAGTGTAGTAGGAATGAGGTAAGTGTAGGGATGGGGTGAGGGTAGATGGGATGATGATGATGATAACTCCTATGGGGGAGAATTGTTTATTGGTGAGGAGGAGAGGCAGAAAAAAGATATTACTCTTTTTTTGTATAAAGCACAGGTATGCATACAATACGTAAAGTACATTTATGATATTAAGTTTTAATGAGTGACATGATTAGGAAAAAAGTGTCTAAAAATGCTTTGAGGCAAATGATAATGAAAAAAAGGGTGAGAAATGGTGGCATAGGCCAAGCATGGTCCATTGCCTAAGGTCTTGCCCATTGTCTTACAACAAAATTGAATTCTATTTTAAAGAAAATATTATTTATATATTTGGCTGCACCAGGTGTTAGTTCCAACACGTGGGTTCTTTGATCTTCCTTGCGGCATGTGGGGTCTTTAGTTGTAGCATATGGAGTCTAGTTTTCTAACTAGAGATTGAACCCGGGACCCTTGCATTGGGAGTGCAGAGTCTTAGCCATTGGGCCTCCAGGGAAGTCCTAGAGTCTATTATTAATGACAAAGAGAGGCTCGGATATTGAGTAGAAAACTAATAACTCCTGCCACAGGTTATGTCATAAATTAAATTAAGGAACAACTTACATTATCTTGTAATTGGTGATCTTCTCTCACTGGATTGGCAATTTCCTAAGAATGGGAACTGTGTTCTGTTCATCTTTGTATATTAGTATATAGACCTCCCAATATATATATTTTGTATGTTGAGTGGAAAAAACTGTTTTACCTGTTTTAAAGCTGGGCCAATCACCCTAGGCATTAATTTAAACTTATTTCCCCACCCAAAATCCTTCAGTAGCTTCTAGTTTCTTACAGGCCAAGATCTACCTTCTCATTCTCTTTTCCTATCATCTCCTCAGCTCTGGTCTAGGGTCTGGGCATGCTCATCTACTTTGTCCTTAAGCTCTTCTTTGCTCTCAGTCCTCTGCGCTTTTCTACAGGCCCATCCCTTCCTTGTTACCCTTCCAATTCCTCTCCCCTTGAGACTCTATTCTAGGTCACTCCCCCTGGGAGTCCTTAGGCAGTTCCACTTGCCTCGAAGACCTTTTCCCTCATCTCCAACCTTTTTAATCCTTCTCCTCAAAACCTAGTTTAAGCCCTGCTTTCTTACAAGTTCTTTTTTTTTTAAATTAAAACAATTAAAAAATTGGAGGGTAGTTGCTTTACAATGTCGTGTTGGTTTTTGCCATACAACAACGTGAATCAGCCATAATGAGAAGGAAATGGCAACACTTGCCTAGAGAATCCCATGGAAAGAGGAGCCTGGTATGCTACAGTCCATGAGGTCGCAAATATATATATATATTATATACATATATGTATGATTTACCAACTGAGCTATGAGGGCTTCCTCATAGCTCAGTTGGTAAATCATCTGCCTGCAATGCAGGGGGCCTAGGTTCAATTCCTGGGTTGAGAAGATCTCCTGGAGAAGGAAATGGCAACCCACTCAAAGTATTCTTGCCTGGAGAATCCCATGGACAGAGGAGCCTGTCAGGCTACAGTCCTCTGGATCACAAGAGTCCGACACGACTTAGCGACTAAACCACCAACCACCACCATATATATATATATATATATATATCTCCCTTCCCTTTGCAAGTTGTTTACAGTGCCTCCAGCCCATGCACATTTCCATCCTTTTTTCTTTTTTGCCCCTTCCTTCCTGTTCTTTTTTAAAAAACAGTTCCTATTCTTTTAAAATCCTATAGTGTTTACGATCTGTTTCACTCTTGGTGTACTTAATTAATGTGTGTGTGTGTGTGTGTGTGTGTGCGCGCGCGCGCATGTGTGCACACGCATGTGTGCTCAGTCCTGTCCAACTCTTGTGGCCCCATGGACTGTAGCCTGCTAGGCTCCTCTGTCCATGGAATTTTCCAGGCAAGCATACTGGAGCAGGTTGCCATTTCCTACTGCAGTGGATCTTCCTGGCCCAGGGATTGAACCTGCGTCCTACATCTCCTACACTGGCAGGAGAATTCTTTACCACTGTGCCACCTGGCAAGCCCCAATTAAGTAATTAAGTGTAGTGGTAAAGAACCCGCCTGCCGATGCAGGAGACATAAGAGACTCAGGTTCTGACCCTGGATTGGGAAGATCCCCTGGAGAAGGAAATGGCAACACTTGCCTAGAGAATCCCATGGAGAGAGGAGCCTGGTGGGCTATAGTCCATGAGGTCGCAAAGAGTCAGACACAACTGAAGTGGCCTAGCACCCACGCACATAATGCCTTTAATGTTAGTTACCTGACTTGAGTATCTATATCTTGTCCTCACTATGGGCTAAATTCCAGGAGAGCAGGGAATCTCTCTCAATGTCCACTGTGGTGCTGTGCATCTAGAAAGCAACTGGTAAAAGCTGGTTATAGTAGCTAAAAGGGACAAGCATCAATAGATGAGAGCCAGTAAGTAGCTAGACATGGTTTTCTTCGCAGTTCTAAAACCCACTGTACACTATTTGTGTTTTAACATAAATAACCAACATCGTGGGAATTCACTTATAAGAGACAAGCCTAAAGGCATGTTTAGGAGCTGGAAACGGTTCATTAGCTCGATTCTGCCTTCCGTTTCCTGATCTTCTCTGCATGAGAGAATTGGAGGTTTGGAGGCAGAGTGTAAAGCTCAGGATTTTGGAGTTAACCAGGGTCAAGTTATTTAATTTCTCTGGCTCTCAGTCATCACATTTGTAAAATGCAGATAGTACTATTTTCCTTGTGGGACTGTCGTGAGGATAAAGCGAGATCAGGTATGAAGATGCTTGCCTCGGGCACCATGGCACTCAATAAATGGAGCTGTGGATGGCTTGGATTATCTACCTGATGCTTCAGGGGCAATATGTCTTTGTTTTACTGAGTTTCCCTCTCAGCATTCCCCTGAAGAGAAATAGTCGCTTAGGTATACTTATTTAAAAGGTATTTCTACTTAAGGAGTTGGAATAGGAGTAGTATCTACATTTCATAAGATTTCAAGCTGGAATGAAACCCTCCTATCTTATACTCAATGAAAGAAACACCTAGAGGTGAGCGGTTACTTCTGGTTACAAGGCCAATGACAGAGATGAAATTGAACCCAGATATCCTGACTCTTGATCAGGGCTTTCCCCTCTAGGCGAGGGTTTTGCTTTGGGGGGAAATTTTGTGTGTGTGTGTGTGTGTGAGTGTGAGCCAAAGCTGCTTCACATGTAAACTGGGGATAATAATATCATAATACTATTTTCCAGATGGTGAAGGTCAAATGAAAAGCTGTATGGGAATGCTGTACTTAGCTGTGTGACTGTCTCTCCAATTTGACTGTGCTTCTGAGTCATCCTCGTACTTTGAAAATAGCCTTTCTGGTTCTTCCCAGACCTATTGAATGTGAATGTCCCCGTGAGGGGCCCAGGAAAACATTTTAAACAACCTCTGATTTTGCGGGTGCTCACATTTGGGGACCTCTGACTTTACCTCCTGGACATTGATCAGTTGGTCTGTAAACTGAGGGAGTTCCCTGGTGGTGCAGTGGTTAGGATTTGGTGCTTCACTGCTGTGACTGCAGGTTCGATCCCTGGTTGGGGAACTAAGATTCTACGTGGCATGACCCAAAAAAAAAAAATTCTTTTTTAATCTGTGAATTGAGAATAATGATACTTCCCAGGGCTAATGGCACATCACATCACGGTAGGGCAAGTGCAGTGAATAAATACCAAGTTTTTCTTTAATACTGTAGTCAGTATTATATTCTACTGCCTCTGATATGGATCAGTATTATAAACCCAGTGATCCTCATCTACAGGTTGGACACTTGACTTTGAGCTGGATTAGAATTCCTCGGCTTTCTCTGTTCCCCACGCAGCATTTAGCACAGTGCCCAACACGTAGTTAGACTCAGTACCTGTTGGAGGAACGAGCACATGAATGGTGGTGTTGAGAATTGAGATCAATGACACTTCAGATTATCAGTCTGAGACAATACAGGAAACTGGTAGGCCACCAGTTTAGGAAGAGCCTGGATGTAGAAGGGAATGACCCAGAGAATGGGATTAATGACCAATAAAAGATATCTTCCAGTGTCTTACTTCTCTTTGTATACAGTTTTTGCTTTTTTTTGTGAAAATTTCTCCTCCTTCCACCAAAAGTGGCTTTGATGATAGAATAAGACTTGAACACATTCTTATAAATATGAAAACTGTAAAAAAAAGGGCTTTACTGGATATTTGCATTCCGACAAAGCACTGAACCTCTGGAGAAAGGGCTGTTTCAATGGTGGGAGGAGGCACAGTAGGGAGGGGAATCCCCATTGCCCAGAGGTCCCCTGTGGAGGCGGTACCTTCTGGTAAGGCTGTCCCCTGAAGGGCGCGGACCGTACCTGCTGAACCAGCTGCTTGGGAAGCCCACGTGTCAGACTTTCTTGCAGGGGATCCTTATCATCTGGATGGCAGCTACTCCTGATAGACTGGGAAGCTGCTTCCTTTGCCATCTCCTTGTGGCTCGCTGAGCTGGGCCTCTGGATGATCCCAGATGGAGAACTGTGCTGGGGGGATGTCACAACATGCTTCTGAATTACTGTCCTCCTTAAAAATGAGGAGCCCAGAACTGTCAGTTCTATGCTCAAGAAGCAGTGATGACTCGCGGTTGAAAAGACACTGGAATTCAGCCAGGAGAATATCATTAAAAGGAGAAGATGGGACAACAGATCTTGCATGTGGCACAGAAAGGAAGTCCTCTGTCTCTTTCTGTGCCCCATGATGCAAAAAAAAAAAAGAAAGAAATTACCTACTGATAGTTAACTCTGTGGTAGTCAAGTTTCCCAGGACGTGACTTTAGAAAAATAACAAGTGTGGGAAATTCCCTTGCAGACCAGTGATTAGGGCTCACGCTCTGACTGTCAAGGGCTGGGGTTCAGTCCCTGGTTGGGGAACTAAAATCCCATAAGCTGATTGGTGCAATAAAAAGTTAAAAAAAAATAGCAAGTATGAGCCTCACTCTTCTAGTTCCTGATTGCATACATACACGCATACATGCCCCAGGCTAGTACGGCTTCATAGGAAATGAAATACTGAAGAGTTCATGAGGAGGTTTTTGAATTTAATCTTACAAGGTAAGCACTTTGGGCATGATAAACCCCAAAGAAGTGTTCTGATGGATGTCTGCATGAGATATGTGAGTGTTGTAAGATACAGACATAATGTACAAGTGAAGAGGTGGTTAGAGGAAGACGGAATGAACTTAGGGGATTATCTTCTGTTGCATTTCAGTTCACTTTGGAATTATGAACTTGAGACATTGGCTAATGCTGATGTCCTGGGGTTTCTTTTGGAAACTTACTATTGTCTCTTGTAAGTAATTTCAGGTAGGCTTGTATCATTAAGGCAAGACTTGGGTAGACTAGTACAAGAGGATGACTAGACAGTCATCTCCTGAGAAGATGGATTTATACGAAGAGATATAGACCAGAAAAAAGAGAGTTGGTGACCCATGGAAACGTACAAAACAAGCAAGTCTGAGAACTGTACTCTGGCAGTGACCTTCCATGCACTGTCAAAGGACAGAGAATCGCAGCTAACAGACTTCCTGTATTAGGATCCATTCACAAGACCATGTTCTTCCCTAGTGGCTCAGATGGTAAAGCATCTGCCTGCAACCCAGAAGACCCGGGTTTGATCCCGGGGTCGGGAAGATCCCCTGGAGAAGGAAATGGCAACTCACTCCAGGAATCTTGCCTAGAATATCCCATGGATGGAAGAGCCTGGTAGGCTACAGTCCATAGGGTCACAAAGAGTCATACACGACTGAGAGACTTCACTTTCACTTTCACAAGACCATAGAGATGAAGTGAGCCTTAGGATAAAGCATGCCCTCCACCTTTCTGATACTCAGTAACAAAAGGAAATACATTCCCATAAATCCTAACAGTGGTAATCATCTCCATTATACAAGAAGCCTCTTTTCCTAGAATCTGAGTTCCCCCCAGAGATTTTTCTACCATGCTGGGCAGGGCAGTCTGGGCACAATCCACATATCACTGGAATATTCCAAAGTGTGTGTGTGTTTGCTTGCTTTGTTTTCACTTGAGTGGCATCTGAAAGAGAGCTGAGGACTTCCAGACTGAGTAAGAAAGGAGCTTACAGACTCAGGGAGACCCGCTCATCTGACAGATGAGGTCACTGTGGTGGGGGGGAGGTCCTGGACTGGTTCCGGGTCATTTCGTTAGTCTGATTCTGACCCAGGATCTGGGTCTCCTGTGTCGTACTTTCTTGAAAGTGACTACAGTGTCTGGTGATACTAGCAAATGCTATTTCTATCCAGGAAGATGCGTTTATATTTGCAAGATGCATTTATATTTTCTCTTACACAAAGAGTCATGAGTTACTTTCACAACTCCTTGTTATTACAGAAGAAGTATATATGTGTGTGTGTGTGTGTGTGTTTTACTGCACCATGTGGCATGTGGGATCTTAGTTCCCTGACCAAGGATCAGTCCTGCATCCCCTGCAGTGGAAGTTCAGAGTTTTAACCACTAGACTATCTGGGAAGTCCTTGGAAGCAGTATATGTTTTTAAAGGAAATCTGTAAAACATAGATAAGCTCACAAAAATCTGTGATTGCACCAATCAGCGCATCACTAACATCTGGATTTAGCTTCTTATTCCTTTCTCTAATTTTACTGAAAAATCAGGATCATGTTGTACACACTGTTTTGAATTTGCTTTTTTTCCCCATGTAACTGTGTTATCATATACTTTTCTCCACATTATTAAATATTTTTCTAGAATTATAAGGAATTCAATAATAAAAACTTGTGTGTATTCCTGCTTTGAAAAGTTATCCTTTGTGGCAAGTTGTCTTGTATTAGTCAAGACAAATGAGGGCAAAAAATGAGTAGAAATGCAAGTCCATTCTATAGGGAGTGTTTTCTGGAAGTCCTTGCTATTAGAAACAGATTTAGGATTAGGCCTCCTCTCATGCATGTTGATAATACCTGTGTGGAGGTGGGAGAGTTGGCCTAAAGGATGAACACCAAACTCCAGGTAGGAGCTCTGGATGATCTAGAGAGAGCCACGAGTTACCACGCCAAGAGAGGATGGTTACCCAGTCCCACTCCCTGCGAGGACCTGGTCATTTTACTGTCACGGGGACCACGTTTACAGGGCCTGGGAACTTCTCAGTGTGGAGATCTGGGAGGCGAATGAGTGACATGGCCAATGGCTGCTTTTTGTGCCAAGAAAAGCCATGAGGGTGCCTTAGAGAACTGCAGGATTTTGTAGGATCTAGGTGACATTCCCCTTTGGGCCTTTCTGACACCTTGCCTACCTACTTGTTCTGCTGCCGTGGTCTGTAAATGGGCTGGGCATTTTCTCTAGTCAGCCTCTGAAAGCTCTCTAGAGTGCAAAATGTTAACAGGTTCTTTCTGTCACAAGTTAGGCCAGTGGACACTAAATTGGACTGGTACCTGTTCCCAGGAAAAGAGGTGCAAATTCTCTTTCCATCTTGCGTACTGCTAAGGTGGGTGTCACTGAACACTGTCCTGAAACCAGACACCTGTGAGGGCTCCGCGTGCTTTGTTTGGCAAATGTGCCAGGGCTGAAGGCTTCTCAGGGCCTGTGCCTCTGCATCACGGGTGGTTTCCCGGGTGGCTCAGCGGTGAAGAATCTGCCTGCCAGTGCAGCAGACTCAGGAGACACAAGGTCGGTCACTGAGTCAGGAAGATCCCATGAAGAAGCCAGCAGCAACCCACGCCCGTGTTCTTGCCTGGAAAATTCCATGGACAGAGGAGCCCGGTGGGCTATAGTCCATGGGGTCACAAAAGAGTTGGATGTAATTGAGCGTGTGAGCCTCTGTGTCAAGGTAGGAGATGGAAAAGGAAAGACAGTCAAAGACAGGTGAGAAGAAAAGTCGGGAAAGGCTATCAGAGGCAGGAAGGTTGAACCATCTGCACCTCCTGCTCTTCCCTACTAACATTTGCTCTCAAAGCAACAGCAGGGTTTAAAAGCATTGACTCCAACTTTGAGAGAAGTTCTACTGTAGCTAAAATGTTATCAAACAGCACTGCATGCTACAAAGAGATTGTTCGTGAAAGGAAGAGCCCATCCACGTGGCAGACTTCATTTCTGTCTTATTTTAAGAAACTGCCACAGATACCCCGACCTTCAGCAGCTACCACCCCAATCAGTCAGCAGCCATCAACGCTGAGGGAAGACTCTCTGCCAGCAGAAAGTTTATGACTTGATGAGGGCTCAGATGATGGTTAGCATCTTTTAGCAATAAATTATTTTTTGATTAAGGCATGTGCATTACTTTTAGACATAATGCTATTGCACACTTAATAGACTTACAGTATACTGTAACTTTAATATGCAATGGGAAACCAAAAAATTCATGTGACTCACTTTATTGCAATATTTTCTTATTGTGGTGGTCTGGAATCCAAATCCATAGTATCTTTGAGGTATTGCCTGAAAATCTGCTGACAAAGAAAAAATTAATTGAGAAAAGCATCAGGGAGTAAAGAATAGTATGCTATAGTTTGTATATTAAAAAAAGAGTGAATATGTGTCATAATTACACATATTCATACATAGATGTTTGTGAATACATGTCATAATGTAATAGATTTGGGAAAATGCATAAAAAACTTCATATAATAGTTGTCTCTGGGAAAATGGCCTGGGGCCCTGGAGGGCAGGTAGAGGAGGGAGATGTATTTTTCACTTTTGTCCTCTTTGAATTTTACAATAGACATGTATTAAGTATTCAAAAGGTAAACATAAAAACACTCAAAGATTACATGTGAGCTCAAATAAGAGAGAAAAATAATGCCTGTGAGGAGTTTCAGGAAGGCCTCCTGGAGGAGGTGGCATCTGAGCTGGGCTCTGGGACAGGCAGAATTTTACCAGGAAGAGTCAGCAGGGAAGAAGGTATTTCAGGAGACAAGAGCAGCACACTTAAGATTGAAAGTGAAAGTAAAAGTTGCTCAGTTGTGTCTGACTTTGCGATCCCTTGGACTATACAGTCCATGGAGTTTTCCAGGTTAGAATACTGGAGTGGGTAGCCTTTCCTTTCTCCAGGAGATCTTCTCAACCAAGGATTCGAACCCAGATCTCCCACATGGCAGGCGGATTCCTTACCAGCTGAGCCACAAGGGAAGCCTGCACTTAAGATTACTGAGTCAGGGAAGGCAGGGAGAATTGGGGGATGTTACACAATCTGGAGGCAGCAATGGCTTGGTGAAGTGGGGCTGGGGAAGAGGAGAAAGGTAATGACAGAGACGGTGGAAGGAGGTTATTTTATACTTGCCATGCAGAGATGAGCCATTTACAAATTGGCTTCAGTGTCCCTTTAAAAATGATCTCCCCCCTGTGCTTCAGCCTCAGACTTTCTGCCCTCCAGTTACACAAACCCTTCTCCTGTGCACACCTGGCCACTGGCCACTTCTTTCTGGATGCTGTCCACCAATCCCATTTTCTCCCCCGCTCTGCAAGACCTATCTCAAATGTCACTGCTTTCTGCCACTTCCACCCCCACCATCCTGGAAGATTTAAGCACTCTGTCCTCAGTATTCTCTTGGCATTTTGCATTTACCTTTATTATGGCATTTGTCCATTTAAATTTTAATTTTTTTTTCTGGGAGGAAGCTGTGCGTGAGATCATTTGTATGCAGAAGGCTGCTTCTTTTCTCTCTAATTTAGAATTTTTTTCTCTATGACCTCAGTTATATGGGGCCTTATTATGATGAAGAACAACCACACTGGCCACCTTTCCATGGCCATCTCATTACCTCTTCCTAAGAATTCATTTCTTCTATAGAGAACAACCTCAACAAAGAAGTGAAGGTCAGTCATCAGCAAAGTAGGAAAATTTTTTTTTCAAAAACAAAAAACCTCTAGGCGTAAGCTAAACTATATTAACATTTTCTTTATTACCTTCTGTCCCCATTAAGCTCTTTAAAAGAATTCCTAATTTAAAGGCAATTAAACTCAGATATCCTGTCATCTATTTTCAGATTTCTATGGATTTGGAACTTGATAGAACATTATGTATGCATAAGCAATAAATTAAACAGTTAAAAGAATAATTTTGCTCTGGAGTATCTTGATAGTTTCAGGTTCATTAGGAACTTGTTTCTCCCAGTTTTTGTAAGACCTCCAGCAGAAGTTGAGCATCTAAGGAGATAGTTAATCCCACTGTTGTGTATTATAGCTGCAATATAATCAGTATGGGAAGTATAAACAGTGATATCCCAAAAGGGGATTTTAAAAAACCTAAGGTTTTAAAAGGTTTTAAAAAAACCTGTGTTCTTAGGTTATTCCTCTTTGTTCCTCTTCTCCTTTAGACAACTTAGGGAGTAACTGGGCTTCCCTTGTAGCTCAGTTGGTAAAGAATCTGCCTACAATGCAGGAGACCTAGGTTTGATTCCTGGGTTGGGAATATCCCTTGGAGAAGGAAATGGAAACCCACTCTAGTATTCTTGCCTGGAGAATCCCATGGACTGTAGCCTGCCAGGCTCCTCTGTCCATGGGGTCGCAAGAGTCAGACGCGGCTTAGCAACTACACTACACCAGGGAGTAACTGCTCTGCCCTTAGCACAGGTTGTCTGTGGAGGGGCATGTATCGGAGGACTGGAATTCATAGTAAGCCTCGTTGTGTCCACCATTGCAGATGCTTTTCCTCTGCATAGACCCTTTGTACCCACTGTACCTTGTAAGAGGTTTGTACCTCTTAATCCCCTTCACCTGTTTCACCTCCACTCCTATCCTAATTCCATTCTGGCCATTCTGGGACTCAGGGGCTTCAGACCAGACTTGTACATTTCTTTTTCTACATAAATGAGATTCTTTAATAAATCGTTCAGCTGCTTTTTTTAGTTACGAATATGTCATGGGTACCCTTCTTGTGCAATACATACAGGGAAAACCTAATTCTTTTTTTTAAATCAAAATATAGTTGAAGTACAATATTATGTTAATTTCAAGTGTACTACATAGTGATTTGACATTTGCGTACACTGTGAAGTGATCCCCACCGTGAGTCAAGTCTGGTAACCATCTGTCCCCATATAAAGTTATTACAATATTGCTGCCCATTGTTCTACTTAGTATCACATTCCTGTGATTTATTTTATAACTAGAGGTTTGCACCTGTTAATCCCCTTCACCTGTTTCACCCCCACTCCTATCCTAATTCTTTTTAATGCTGTATTGGATTACATCAAATGGATATGGCAGGATTAATTTAACCACTGACTTATGATGGAACTTTTAGTTATTCTCAGTTCTTTTTTTTTTTTGCTATTGTGAATAATGCTGCAATAAAATTCTTGCACATATATCTTCACTGCTTATATAGGAACAACAAAACAATGCATTTAAAGAATTGGAATTGTTGGGTTAAAAGGTATATGCATTTAAAATTTCGATAGCTACTGGCAGGGACATACCAAGGACATAGGGGTGGAAGGGGTCCACCCCAGGTATAGGCAATAAGGGAGTGAGTCATCTGTCAAGAATTTAAAGACAATAATAAAATCAGTGTGGGTCTGCTTTTTGTTATCACCACGCACTGGCAGTGATAGAGTGAGTGCTTAAGGGAATGTATGGATTCCATTAGAGCTGACTTCAGGGATGTATTGTGATTGCCTGTGGTACTGCATATTTCTGACTCCTAAGCAGTAGATGAGAACTAAAGAATGATAGCCCAATGATTATAGAGACTATGAAACAGAACTTGATTAACTTCAATTCTGCTATTCTCTGTGACTTTTTAGAGTTTTGTGTTTAGATTTAAAACAGTGAGTAGAGCACAATTTGCAGAGTATAATATTTTTGATTGATAATTACAAGTTTTAGTTCATACACAAAATATTTTACTGCACTTGAATAATACTTTAAAAATTGAAATTTATCTTTGTTATAAACTGTTACTTGTTTATTTTAAAGCTAAAAAATGAATCAGGGAAAAAATAATTGTTCTTGACTCTTATATATTATTACTGAAACTAACTTTGCCATGTAGATGAAAGAGGTTAAAAAACGATCAGCTCCAAGTGTCAAAAACAGTAAGTGTGCCGCTGGATTCTGTCAAATTGCCTTCTACAAAGATGGTGTTCTTCTGTACATCCTCCAGTTGTGTGAGAGTGAGTGCTAAAGGGAGAAATCTTTCATATGTTGTTAGAAACCAGGCCTGTAGTAAGAAAGAAATCACCCACCAGCTGAAAAATGTCTTTCTGAGTCTACCACCTCACCTCCTGCTTTTATTTTAGGATTGTGTCTTAGTCTGTTTGAACTGCTATAACAAAATGCCACAGACTATGCAGTTTGTAAACAAGAGAAATTTATTTTTCGTAGGTTGAACAGTCTCTCATGGATATGAGGTCTAAGGAGGGCTTGCTTCCTGATTCTTACACAGTGCCTTCTCACTGTGTCCTCATATGGTGGAAGGGACAAATGAGCTCTCTGGGGCTCTTTAATAATGACAGTAATTCCATTGATGAGGGCTCCAGCCTCATGGCCTAGTCACCTCCCAAAGTCCCCACCTCCTATGACTATCATCATGGGGGTTAGGTGTCAACTTAATTCAATCTGAATTTTAGGGGCACACCAACATCGGGTCATAGCAGATTGCTTAGTTTCATCAAGATGGCAAAGACAGACAGACTTGCCCCAAATGAGAGACAGAGGGAGGGGAGGTAGATACAGCTCTGTGAATGGACTTGGAGGCAAGCCCTCCTCACTAGCTTGTTCTCTTGGGCAAGTTACCTTACTTCTCTGTGCCTTAGTTTCCCCTGCTGTAGAATAACCACAGTGGTATTGAACACATAATATTATTGTAATGATGAATGAGTTAATTTTCATAAAGTACTTCAAACAGTATCTGACAAGTGCTTAATACCATGTGATTATTGTTATCCTCATTCACCAAATGGCTCCCCTCCATAGCTCAGTTGGTAAAGAATCCGCCGGCAATGCAGGAGACCCCGGTTCGATTCCTGGATCAAGAAGATCTGCTGGAGAAGGGATAGACTACCCACTCCAGTGTTTTTGGGCTTTCTTGGTGGCTCAGCTGGTAAAGAATCTGCCTGCAATGTGGGAGACGTGGGTTTGATCCCTGGGTTGGGAAGATCCCCTGGAGAAGGGAATGGCTACCCACTCCAGTGTTCTGGCCTGGAGAATTACGTGGACTGTATAATCCATGGGGTTACAAAGAGTCAGACACGACTGAGTAACTTTCACTTCACATTTATTTACCTAATAGTCAGGCATGCTGCTAGGCATGGGAGATAGAATTTTTTAATTGCCTTAAAAAATCCTCCAAACTATGCACTATTATCCACATCTTGCAGTTCTGCTTATATGACCTGCCAGAGGTTATACTATTAGTAGGCAATGAAGATGAGAATCTAACCAAGACCTGGACTCCACAGCCCAGGCTCTGTGCAAATGATGTAATATTACCCATTTTATACTTTGAGACTGAAACTAAGTCACCTCATTTCATGCAGTGCTCTGGGATAAATTTCCAAGACAAAATACCTTCTTTTATAGTTTGAACAATCTGTAAATTAAGGGTTTACCCTAATTTTAGAAGATGTTGGAAGCCTTAATTATTGCCCTGGAAGAGAGATGATCAGTCTCTCAAAGAAAGTTAATGAGGAAGAGAACATCTGTTTGAAAACAAGTTTTATATTAAAACTGGCAATTATCTTTTGAGTAAAAAGCCACCTATTTGAATTATAGATCTATCTATATGGGTTTACATTTTAAAATTAAGGAAACTAAATATAGGATATAAAATGTAGATATGCATATTTGAAAAAGTACAATGTAGATGGAAAGATTGCTGACTCAGTGATTCAGTTTCTGGGCTTCAAGTCAGCCTCCAGTAACTAAACCACTTGTTTCAGGGCCTTGGTTTCCTCATGGGAAAATGAGTGGGTTGAACTAGATGACCTTTCAGGTATCTAATCATGCTGAGTTTCTTTCCACAATCAGGGGACATACTATTTCATATTCTATTTAGTGGTTGCTCAATGAGGGGGCAATACCAGGAGTTTGGGAAGTTCTCAGAATTCATGGACACAAAAATATATAAGGAAAAACTGCTACATATGTATTTAAATAAGAAAGGATCAATATCTTTAATCTCCAAAAGATTTTTAAAAATCATCATTTAAGAAATGATGGCCACCTTACTAGAAAAGTAGGCAAAGTAAGTGACTTATGAAAGGAGAAATATGTGGTCAATAAAAGATGAATTTTAATTTTCACTAGTCATAAATGAAATGCAAATGAAAACAGATCAAATAGGCAACTATTACACCCAGTGGTGGTTGTGTGATGAAATGAACATATTCATATACAGCTATGGGGTACAAATTGATCCAAGTTTTTCATCTTTCTTATTCTAGTAATTGTGCTCATATCTATTTATGCTAAAGAAATAATTGTCTATTTGTACAAATTTATTTTGTAAATGTTCACTCAGTGTTACTACAGTAAAAATTAGAAACAATTTAAATAATAGTCAATTGCTTTAATAAATAATGCTACTTTTGTATAATGAAGTATGACAGTCATTAAAATTATGTTTGAAGGATCTTAATAACATAAGAAATATTAACGATGTAAATGTTAAATAAAAAGCAAAATGCCCAGCTGAATGTAAAGTATGATATTAGTTTTGACAAAAAAAAAAAAAAGGCACATTGAAAAAATGAAACAGGAAGAGGTACACTAATTTCTGCAGCTTTTGGTTTTAGGTGGTAGTTGCTTTTCTCCTTTAGGTCATTTAGATGGTTCAGTACTTTTCAAATGTTCCATAATGTGGATGAACTACTTTTATAATCAGAGAAAAAAAAAGAATGCAGAGATGATCCAGAGAAAAATGAGGGGGAAAGTAAGTCAGCGTGAGGAGGACATCTTCAGTCTGATTGGATCAGCAAATAAGGGAGGAAATGTTACCACTAATGGTTTGAATGTGTGTGGAATGATGGTGGTGATGGCCGTGCGGTGGCAGTTCCGGGGTGGGGGATGGGGGACCCAGGGATGTGATGGTTTTCTTTGCTACAGATGATGCTCTAGAGCTGGGAGGTATTTTGGGCTTGGTGGAGTCTACTTAGATATCAGGTAGATTTCATATTTTCCAAGTAAGTAAAGATCAGAACTACTTTGTCTAAGGAGGAAACATAAAATCTAAAAGTAGAAACTCCTCACTGCCCCTTCACCTTTTCAGACAAAAAGGACCCCAGCGGGGAGGGTCTGCCTCACATTCAGAGTTACTTTGATTTGTCATCTGGTTTTATGTGGGTAGTCCATTTTCACTCTTGAGTTTCTTTCTTTTTTTCTTTTTAAAAGTTATTTTCATTATTACTGTTTGCACTTTTGCAAAGAGCTAATTCTGCAGAACTGGAGCAAGGAGGGCCACGGGAAGTTAGTGAACATAGTTATACCAATTAGGAAGCTCAGTAACTTCAAGTTCAAAGTAACTTCAAGAGTATCCTTTGGCTAGAGTATTTTCTAGACTGGCCTTTACTTCCCAGAGACAGGTGGTGATGACTTACGGAGATGCAGGTAGGGCTTGTACTTGAAGTTGAAGGCTCTCTTTTCATGACTTGGCTGGGAATCCTCACCTGGGCACGGCTTTCTCTCCTCTGCCTCCCTTCTACCAGGAGGCAGGTTCTAAGCCTCTGCCCTGTCTCCGTTTATGTCATCTGTTACTTGATGCATCAGTTTTCTTTCAAATACTTGAATAAGTCATTGTGGCACGAAGTATACTTTTTATTTTTTAGTGATGCTTTTCTGTATTCTCTGTAAAGCTAAAGGTGAGAATGAAACCACAGCTTGGACAAAACGCTATAGAAAACAAAAGAGCCTACCCTTTAAAACCTTTATCATGAAAAGTTTTGAGCATATATAAAGATAGTGAGAACAGACTAAAAGTACCCCCATATACCATCATTCAACCTTAACAGTTCTCAATATTGTCCCGGTCTTATTTCATGCATCATCCTGATTCCCCCCCCCCCCCCCCCCCCCGCCTTTCTGGGATAATCTAAAATAAATCCCAGACATCATATTCATTTCACCTGTCAGATAGGGACTTTCTTTTTTTTTGTTTTTTGCCATACATGGCGGGGGGTTCAGGATGGGGAACACATGTAATTACATGGCTGATTCAGATAAGGACTTTAAAAATGTATATGACCACAATGTGATTATCACCTAACAAAATCAGCAAGAGTTCCTTAATGTCGTCAAACACCCGGGCCATGTTCAAACTTCTTTAAATATTTAAAAAGTACAGGAAGGATGGAATTTCCCTGGTAGTCCAGTGGTTAGGACTTCGAGCTCTCAGAACTTGCTGAGGGCCCATGTTCAATTCCTGGTTGGGGACCTATAATCCTAACATCCCACAAGCCACATGGTGCTACCAAAAATGCACATACATGGGATTCCCTGGTGATTCAGACGGTAAAGAATCTGCCTGTAATGCAGGAGACCCGAGTTTGATCCCTGGATTGAGAAGTTCCCCTGGAGGAGGGAACGGTACCCTACCCCAGTATTCTTGCCTGGAGAATTCCACGGATAGGGGAGCCTGGCGGGCTACAGTCCGTGGGGTCACAAAGAGTCAGACACGACTGAGCAACCAACACACGCACACACACACACACACATAACATATAACACACACACATAACATATAACACACACACATAGCATATAACACACACATATAACATGACTGAGCAACTAACACACACATATATTTTATGTACATGTAAGGGGCTTCCCAGGCCGCGCTTAGTGGTAAAGAACCTGCCTGCCAAAGTGGAAGATGTAAGAGACTTGGGTTCAATCTCTGGGTCAGGAAGATCCCCTGGAGGAGGGCATGGCAAACCACTCCAGTTTTCTTGCCTGGAGAATCCCATGGACTTCCATGGGTTACCTTCCATGGGGTCACAAAGAGACGGACGTGACTGAGTGACTAAGCACACATGCACATATATAATTTAAAAAATTCTCTCATAAGGAGAAAAAGGAGAGATGGGTGGCTTAGGACATTCTTGAGAATAGGTGTAGTACATGCAGCTTAGCTTGTCTTCTTTCCAGGATAGGCCTTGAAAAAAAGAACCAGAAGCCAGAGATAGTGCTTCTAGGAATTTTAAATAAATTTGGCTGTTCAGATATAGAGAATTTTTGTCTTCAGACACTAATGGGAGCTCATAAACATTCTTTTGCCTTAAGGGACCTCAGATCAGTCTTTTCTGCCCTTTCAAGCCCAAAACCTAAAAAACAACGGAACACACACAAAGCACTTCAAAACTTTACACATAACTCATGTTTTATTTTCATTTTATCTTCAAATGCACAGAAGCAAGGAGAAGAAAATGAGAATCAGCCATAATTCCAGGAACATAGACATTTCATCTTAACATGTTAGTGTATACCGCTTTTCATAGAGTTTTTCGTAACTGTGCATATTTTGGAATCATACTGTTCGTATTTTGAAAGCTGCTTCTATGGGGGTGGCGGCTTCCCAGGTGGTGCTAGTGGTAAAGAGCCCAGCTGTCAATTCAGGAGACGCAGGAGACAAAGTTTCGATCTCTGTGTCGGGGAAGATCCCCTGGAGAGAGGAGTGGCTACCCACCCCAGTATTCTTGCCTAGAGAATTCCATGGACAGAGGAGCCTGGTGGGCTACAGTCTATGGGGTCTCATAGAGTCGGGCTGAGTGACTAACACTAACTTTATCTCATTCAGCTTAGGGACCCTTTTCCTGTCTCAGTTAACGCGCTTATACTCTGCTATTTTAAAAGATATGGATTGTAGGAAAAAACTAGTTTATCCAAGAACCACCTGTTCCATTTTTTAAAAAAGCACATTTATTTATTTATTTGGCTGCATCAGGTCTTAGTTGTGACATTTGGGGTCTTTGTTGCAGCACGCAAACTCTCTGGTTGTGGTGTATGGTCTTCACTAGGGGCTGTGTGCGGGCCTAGCTCTCACGGCATATGGGATCTTAGTTTCCTGACCGGGGATTGAACCCCAGTCCTCTGCACTGCAAGGCAGACCCTTAACCCCTGGACTGCCAGGGAAGTCCCAAACCACCTATTCTTGAATGATTTCCCCCGTTATAAACAACATAGATGAGAATATGTGTGTAACTAAATATTTTGTGTCAGAGTTTGTGGAAGAATAAGAACCCTCCTTGCTGCCGTCTTTCTTCCCTGCCCACACATTCTCATTCCTTGTGATGTGGCCACAGCCCCCTCGGCTCTCCTGGAATCTCTCTGGCACCCCAGTCTGAAATGCCTCACTTTCCCCTTGTCTCACAAACCAGTCTCTCCTCCAGCCTTTCCTGTTTGCCAGTGGCTCCCTCCCAGACCCTCTCTCGGGCCTCACAATCATCTTACTTTGGGCCTGCCGGCCAGCTATCTCTAATAATCTTGCAACAACCATTCAGGATAAATAAAAATAGCAGTAAAGACGTCTGTAGCACTCTGCGCCAGGCACCCTCCTACGCGCTTTACATTCCCTAATCCATTCAATTCCATACAGCGACCTTCTATGACAGGTACTGTCAGTACTGCCTATTTACAGTTAGAGAAGCGAAGGCTTAGCAACTTTCAAGGCCGGATGGTTCGAGTCCATCGTCTTAATCACTGTCCTATACTGCCTCTATATACAAAGGAACTAAAGCTTAGAGAAGTTAAATAATTCACCCAAGATCACACAGGAAGCAGCAGATGTTGAGGTCAGACATAAGCTTGCCTGAATTCAGGAGTCTGTGCTCTCCTTCTTACTCTGAATTGCCTCTTCTTATTTAGCAAGGGTTGTCAAACTTTTTCTGTTAAAGGTCAGATAGTAAATATTTTAGGCTTTGTGGGCCATAAAATTTCCATTGCAACATTGAATTGTAGCAAGAAAGAAGGCATAGAAAATTTGTAAATGAAAGAGCACAGCTATGTTCCAATAAAATGTTATTTACAGACATGGAACTTTGAACTTCATATGATACGCACATGTCATGACATATTGCTCTTTTGGTATTTTTTAACCATTAAAAAATGTAAAAACCATTCTTAACTCGTGGGCTATACAAAAACAGATGGTGAGTTTGACCTGCAGTTTAGTCACACTTTGACAACTTTGCTTTACAGCACTGTTGCTTTCTAGAATGGTCAGATATACTTGTACCTGCCTCTTCCCTGTTTTTTTTTTTTTTAATTTTTGCTTGAACAGTTCAGTTTGGGCCCCATATGTGCATGCCCAACTGAGAAAACATGAGCCCTTCAGTAAATGAAATTTGCGTCCCTTAGAAAGCCTTTGGGCTTCCCAGGTGGCTCAGTGGTAAAGAACCTACCTGCAGGAGATGTGGACGCGGATTTGATCCCTGGGTTGGGAAGATCCCCTGGAGAAGGAAATGGTAACCCATTCCAGTGTTCTGCCTGGGAAATCCCATGGACAGAAGAGTCTGGCGGGCCATAGTCCACAGTCACAAAGCGTTGGACAAACTTAGAGACTGGACAGCAGCGATAGAAAGCAGGTCAGAGACCAGGTGATCGTTCCTTGAGCACATCTTGTAGGGGTTCCACCCTCAACCCCAGGCAGTTTTTCAGAAAATTCCTTCCAACCGCTTTAAGAGAGGTTGCAGGAACTACACTTTCCCATCATGTACATTTCGAGTTGAGATTCTAGTGTTTTTAAGGGTGCTCTGGACAGCTGCCTGGCTGGCTTGCCTTGTTATTGACTCTCAACTTGGACCAAATTGAAAACTCTAGACCTGTGGTGAGAATCCAATTATTGTGTTCCTCTGAGTGGCGTGGACCAGTCAGGGCAGGGTGGGTGGGACAGAAGAGGGGAAGGGTGCCTTGGTCCCTGCTTGGTGTGGGGTCAGAGGGGCAGGGCTCTGGGTTTGAAGAGGGCTCAGGGACTGGCGACAATCCATTTTAATTAAACTGTAATGGGATTACATAGGCTTTAAGTTTGGGAATGTAAATACAGCTTAAATACATTCTGGAGAACACATAATAAAAGCCACAAACCATCTTGCAAGCAAAGTTTCAGAATAATATCCAGAATAAAATACAGATGATCTGTGTATAAAAATCAACTGATTTAAAAGTGATTTCCTATTGTGATTTGGAGGAGGAATTTAATCATTATTTGTGGCAATTAGAAATGCACTAAGGGAAATTACTGAAGTACAGTTGAGAATTAGGACTTCCCTGTAGCTCAAATGAAATGGTAAAGAATCTGCCTGCAATGCAGGAGACCGGAGTTGGATCTCTGGGTTGGGATGATCCTCTGGAGAAGGGAATGACAACCCACTCCAGTATTCTTGCCTGGAGAATCCCATGGACAGAGGAGCCTGGTGGGCTACAGTCCATGGGGTCACAAAGAGTCAGACACAACTGAGCAACTAACTACTATTACTACTATGACAGTTGAAGTTTAGTGAAATGAACATCTTGCAAGGTGAAAAATTTATGATAAAATACTCTTTCAGAAGATAATCTCTTGTAAAGGCGTAACCTTATTTTTATTTATTTATTGTAAAAAATATTTATTTACTTATTTTCGGCTGTGCTGGGCTTTTGCTGCTGTGTGTGGGCTTTCTTGAGCTGTGGTGAGCAGGGGCTCCTGTCTAGCGGCGGTGCATCGCCTTCTCGTTGTGGTGGTTTCTCTTGTCGCAGAGCACAGGCTGTAAGGCCCAGTCTTCAGTAGTTACAGCATGCAGTCTCAGTAACTGGGGCACCAACGGGAGTTGGTGATGGACAGGGAGGCCTGGCGTGCTGCGATTCACGGGGTCGCCAAGAGTCGGACATGACTGAGCGACTGAACTGAACGGAGCTTAGTTGTCTCGAGGCATGTTGGATCTTTCCAGGTCAGGGATTGAACTTCTCTCCTATACGGCAAGGCAGATTCTTAACCACTGGACCACCAGGGAATTCAGCAGTAACCTGATTTTTTGAAAAATACTTTTTTACTGAAGTTTAGTCTTTGTACGGAAAAGTAAACATGTCGTAGGTCCGCAGCTTGAGAAATTTTCACAAGCTGAACACCCTTGTGGAACTAGCTTCCGGATCAAGACACAACACACTTCTCGTAAATCTCAAGAGCTCCTCATCTGTAGGAGTAGAACTGGAGCAGGGGCCTGGCTGGAAGGATGGCCAGAAACACTGTCTCGAAACCGGGATTGCTTAGGAAACTTGGTTTTTCTTGAGATGCCTTGGATTGGGCAATGGGAATTGTGGGCTGTGGGTGACGCATGGAGCTGCTGCAGCTTTGGGGTCATCCTCTGTTTAGGTCTAACTTTGTTTCTCCCATTGCCTTGAAGAGTGGCTGTAGGCAGGATTCTCAACCCCCTGAAGTCTCTGCAGTTCTGAAATGTAGATCTCCATGAAGACAGCAGCCAGCTTGCTCACTACCATGCTATTAGGACCGATTCAGTGCCTGCCACAAGAAGCCCCAAACAACTGCCTTTTAAAAAAAATAAATAAATAGAACAGCTAATGAATACTATATACAGCCCTAGAAGATGTTTAATGATGTAAATAAAAGTCTCAAAATGAACTCATTGATCCAGTAATGCCACATTTATGAATATATTCCCCAAGAAAACTGTCCCACATAAAAATTACTTCCATAAATGCATATATGTTTAATATATAAACTAACACTTGTTAATGGCTGTAAAATATGGAAACTAATTCAAAGACTGCTAATAGTGGAAAATGGCTCTGCAGTTATGGATTGTTGAAACAATGGAAAACTATTTAGTTAAAACCTTTCAAGTATGTAGACTGTTGAAAATAGAAAAATTTTTATGTTGAAAAAAATGTTTAGGAGATATATAAAGTGTGTATTTACCAGTGAATGAAAACTGAGTGAGAATTTGGACTGAGAAAGTTTAGAAGTGACTCTACTTTTCCTCTATGAAGTTAAGATTTTTGAATTCATTCTCTTTTCTCAGAAGAAAACAAAATGAAATGAAGCACCAGCCCCCACTCCCAACCCCCTAAACTTGAATTCATTCGTCCACCCCCAGCAGGGCCTACTCTTGCTTGTGCTGTCCCTGCCAGGGGCTATGGGGGGGACATGGAGAGAAAGCACTGGCAGGAGATGAGTTGCTGAGAAGCATGATGATTTCCTAATCATCTACGTGCTAGATTCACGGCAGAAGCAATTTCCTTAATGAATGAATTGGCTGCTGCCAGAGCAGGTCCTTTGCCCAAAACTCTTCGAAGAAGGATGACAGTCAGATGTATTCTCTGTAATTGACAGGCCATCCTCAGCTGATGGCTGCCATGGGTTCATCTTTTTAAAAAAAAATAAAAGAATTTTTATCAGCATTTCGGCTTTCCCTGGTGGCTCAGATGGTAAAGAATCTATCTGCAGTGTGGGAGACCTGGGTTCAATCCCTGGGTTGGGAAGATCCCCTGGAGGAGGGCATGGCAACCCACTCCAGTATTTCTGCCTGGAGAATTCCCATGGACAGAGGAGCCTGGCAGGCTACTGGTTCACAAAGATCTGGACACGACTGAGCGACTGAGCATATCAGCATTTTGAAGTAAGCCACCTCAATCAAAGCCCAGATAACCTAAAATGTGCAGTAACAATTATTAGTTCAACGAGTCATAATTTCATCTTAGTTTTATTTTCTAAGCAATAGTTTATATTGTCTACTATTGTTTTTCTTTTTTTATGCTCTATCATTGTGAAGGAAACTTCTCATAAGACAATCAAGAGGTATTCTTGGAGGTAGAAAGTCTTATAAAAGTACAAGCATTGATTATTGCTGTGTCGTTATCATTTCCATCTGGTCCTTATGAACTCCCGGTGAGAAAGCTCTCATTCCAGTTTTTCAGGTGAGGGAGATGTGCAGAAGGACCAACCATGTGAGCAGTGTGATGATGGAGGCACAGTGGGGTATTATGGCAACACAGAGGGGATATCTGATCTAGCAGCTTGTCAGGTGATCAAAGAAGATTTTTCAAGAAGATGTAGAAGTTGGAGGAGTGAGTCTTCCCTGGAAAATAGAATATTGGAGAATGTGTCTGAAGAAAGAATGATAGTGGAGAGTGGGAGTTGGGGTGAGACCTGAGGCTAAAGTGAAACGAGGGTTTCCTACTAGACAGCCCTCCAGAAGATGGAATGGACTAGGACGCTTCATCTCCAAGCCCTCCCTTTTGTCTGTCTCTCTGCCTTTGCTATGATAGACGCCATTGCCTTTGCAAGATGATGTCTCCCTGCCCTTTTCCTAACTGTGTGTGTGAACCAGAGGGTTCTGGGGAGAGCATCTTTTCTGTGAAACGGTGGAGAGAGGAGAGAGGGAGGTTATTGAGGCCCGAAAGGCTCTGGACTTGAAGGTTCATTAATTCCAATCTGACTTAAGTCCTAGAAGGGTCACTCATGATGCTATCTGAAGTCACTTTTGGTAACTCCTCCGTAATGATTGACATATAATTGGAGCACCCCTGCCAGTTAGCCACTAGTGAAATATCATTGAAAACCTGCTTCTATGTTTCACCCAGAGCTCCTTTGGGGAGAATCTTTCTCTTCAGGTGAAATTCCACTGAAATCAAGCCAGTCAAACTTCCACACATTATGTCGTGACCTGTAGTGGCTCTGTTGTGGGCACGTTGTGGGCATCATCTGAAGGTGATCTATCATGTCTGTATAGGGTGTTGCTCCAGTTTAGACCATAACTCCTCCCACTACCCCTCTCCTAGATCCATATTTAGCCATCTGCCAAAGGCTACACATGTCATCAAGTTTTGTCATCTGTCTTTGCTGCTACAGTGCTGCTCTGGAATAACGTGGAGAGTTATGCAATTGTATATATGCTGCGGGCTATAAAGTTTTCTCCTTTGACCTCAGTTTCCATTTCCCTAGAGAAAGCTAATCTTGTCCAATCACTTTATGGTTTGGGAAACTGAGGCCCTGAGACCTGGTTCGATGTGCCTCTTAGTGCCAGAACTGCCTGGATTAAGGTCACTTGACTGAACAGAGCTTTTTTCTCCAGTCTGTCTTTGGAGCTCTCTGAGTGGCAAAGCTGAGGCACACATTTCTTTGTTCATATCACATTTCATTTTTATGCTCAGTTCAGTTCAGTCGCTCAGTCGTGTTTAACTCTTTGCGACTCCATGGACTGCAGGACGCGAAGCTTCCCTGTCCATCACTAACTCCTGGAGCTTGTTCAAACTCATGTCCATTGAGTCGGTGATGCCATCCAACCATCTCATCCTCTGTCGTCCCCTTCCCTCCTGCCTTCAATCTTTCCCAGCATCAGGGTCTTTTCCAATGTGCTACAAGAAGAGTATATATGTATTGTAGTCACAGCTGGCTATAAGACTCTTAGAGCACTCTTTGCCACAGAAACCTTTTTAGTGCTACTTTGAATTAATTCCCCACTGATAATATAAAATTTCTTATTATTATATTTGATGAGATGGTTGGATGGCATTACTGACTCGATGGATATGAGTTTGAGCAAACTCCGGGAGTTGGTGATGAACAGGGAAGCCTGACGTGCTGCAGTCCATGGGGTCACGGAGTCAGGCATGATTAAGCTACTGAACTGAACTGATTATTATATTTAGCAATTACTGTTTAACAATAATTTTAGTAATAAGGACTGTTTATTGTGTTTTCTATGTGGTGACTATGTACTTGCAGTATGTTTACATGGTATACTATGCTAAGGATTTTATATATTTAAGCACATTTAATACTCTCAACAACTCAGTATTAGTAGGTATTATCACATCACATTTTACAAGGAGGGAAATTGAGGCTTAGGGAGGTTAAAAAACTCTTCTAAGTTCACGGCACAGGTGGGTCAGTTCAGATTCAAGTCCATACCTACCTGATTTTAGAGCCTGCATTCTTAACAATTTTGCCTCACCAACTTCCTTTTGTAGATATATACTCAGGAAATTTGACTATTCAATCTCTTAGAAATTATTTAATAACCAAACACCTGACACATGCATATTTTTCTTGGTCCTGGTCCTACTACATCGGGGTCGACATCAAACTTGACACATGTCTTAAGTCTTGACACTGGACTCAGTAATGAGGAGGTCACAATTGCTTCATTTAAACCATCCATAGGTTTAAGGAGCTAAAGTCTGAGACCCAAGGAGCTCCTAAGGGGACCTTACTCAAAGGTCTGGTGACAAAGAGGTGTCCAGGACCATGGTGTGTGAGAATGACCCGATATGGAGTTTTCAGACAAAGTCTGGGTGAATATCTGACATCCCACATCCCCTACACTTGGACATTCAATATATGGCATTTTAAATAAACAGTAGTAGAAGCTGAAAAATATGGTGCCTGCCCATAGATTCCATGTGCCACGTTCTGTGCTAAGCCAGACTCTCCATATACTGAATTGTTACAATAATTCCATCAAGAAATTGCCTTTCTTATTTTCATCTTTATGAAGAAACCAAGGCTCAGAGAGGTTAAGTAACTTGGCCAAGTTTACCCTGTTTATGTGTGATAAAAATGAATATGTGAAAATTATGTGAATTATTTATGTGATCAACTCATTTGTAAAGGCTGCTGGGCTATGTTTAGTCGCTCAGTCATGTCTGATTCTGTGCGACCCCATGGACTGTATCCCACCAGGCTCCTCTGTCCATGGGGACTCTCCAGGCAAGAATGCTGGAGTGGGTTGCCATGCCCTCCTCCAAGGGATCTTCCCAACTCAGGGATTGAACCCAGATCTCTCACATTGCGGGTGGATTCTTTAGCATCTGAGCCACCAGGGAAGCCCAGGAATACTGGCATGGGTAGCCTATGCCTTCTTCAGGGGATCTTCCCAACCCAGGAGTCAAACCGGGGTCGCCTTCATTGTTGGCAGATTCTTTACCAGTTGAGCTACCAGGGAAAACAGCAAAGGTTATTATGTCTTATTAAACAGAAACTGTAGGTAGACAAGGATAAAAATGTCTTGGAGGGGAATGTCTGAATTTAGAGGAGTGATTTTTAAAAATTATGTTTTGAAGCAGACATATCCCATAGATCTGTTTTACATTACTTTACATGTGACCTGTCAGGAAGATTGCCAGTGGAGGAGGTTATAAGCCCAGATTGTATTAATAACCTTTACTTTGAAGTTTGGTCCAAAAGACCTTTCCCTTGTCTGAAGCCGGGCTGGCCTTGCGATGCTGTCCTTCAGCAGACAGGATACCGTCTCCAGGCTGATCTCATTGTCTGGAGCTCTTTCACCTGCAGTGAATGAGAATTTATTTGACCCTTTCATGAAATTTAGATGCTGTCATATTTATGCTCCTTGTTTAAGTGACAGGCACAGAATACAGCTGCTTTTAAGCAAGTTATTTTGTTTAACCAGAAGCCTAGCAGAGTTCCTGATATATAGGTAGCTGTTCAGAAAAGAGAGAAACAATTTTATCCCCACAAGATCTCTGAGAAGTGGTTCCTAAATTTATCACAATCTTGCAGATGACTAAACTGGGGCTAAAGATTAAACAAAGCCATGTTGTTGCATAGGTAATGGAGTCTGACTTGAGATGCAGAAAATGCCAAGGACAGTGCCCTTTCCATTACCTTTGTAGCCAGTTTTTGGAAACACCTCAAGGGAAAAACCACAGCAAATTTTAAAAGTTTTGGTGATTTCTTCTCTCTGACCTCAGTACAAATTCCCTCATAAACCAAACACTAGCTGATGAATCAATAAAATGAAAGAAAGTGCTCATAGAATCTGAGGCTCATCACATTGCTCTCTTTTGCAGTTTCCAAAGTGGCTGGGATCCATTAGAAACTGAAGTGGCAGAGACCTCTGTCAGTTGTGGTCCCCACTTCTTGGAGCAGAAGGCCAGAGAGAGCTGTTCGAACACGTCTCATTCACACCAGGTTGCTACTGAGGTCTTTTTCATGTTGCCGCCAGAGCAGCTGCTTGTATTTTTATCGCTGGGCTGATTTTAGAGATCAAATCAGCTTCTGCTTCTTGACTGGGTGGAGTTGTGGGTTCCAATGCTGGGGTATAACAGATTCAAGCTTTCTCTGCTGGGGTAAGAGTGGCTTAGACAAGCGGGGTCGGGCGGCTCCACAGAGATGGGACGCTTCATTGATCTATTTGCCAATGAGGAAGATCCCTGTCATCAAAAAGGGGAAAAAAGACTCAATTTCTCCATTTCTCTTCCTTGTTCCAGTTGAACACCAGCCTTTGGATATTTTCAGGGTAGACTGTGTGTCTCCCTTGGATGGACCGGAAGAAGTAACATCCTGCAAGCGGCTGTCAGAGGTCCTGAGAACACAAAGCCGTCTGGCCGTCCTTCCCCGTGTCGAATGGCGTTTGTCTCAGTAGCCCACTGAGGGCTCTCTTCCTCAGGATTCTGAACTTGTAACTAGGAGTCTGGGCCACGAAGATGCTGAGTTCCATCAAGTGTGTGCTGGTGGGAGACTCTGCTGTGGGGAAAACGTCTCTGCTGGTACGTTTCACCTCGGAAACCTTCCCTGAAGCTTACAAGCCTACAGTATATGAAAATACAGGTGTAGACGTTTTCATGGACGGGATCCAGATCAGCCTGGGCCTGTGGGACACGGCCGGCAACGATGCCTTCAGGAGCATCCGCCCTCTGTCCTACCAGCAGGCAGACGTGGTGTTGATGTGCTACTCCGTGGCCAACCACAACTCCTTCCTGAACCTGAAGAACAAGTGGATCGGGGAAGTCAGGAGCAACCTGCCATGCACCCCCGTGCTGGTGGTGGCCACCCAGACGGACCAGCGGGAGGTGGGGCCCCATCGGGCCTCCTGTGTCAACGCCATCGAAGGGAAGAGACTGGCCCAGGATGTGAGAGCCAAAGGCTACTTGGAGTGCTCGGCCCTCAGCAACCGGGGCGTCCAGCAGGTGTTTGAATGTGCCGTCCGAACTGCCGTCAACCAAGCCCGGAGACGCAACAGGAGGAGGTTCTTCTCCATCAACGAGTGCAAGATCCTCTGAACCCCAGAGACTTCATCCCACGCTCACTTACCACAGAGACCGGCTGGGACAGAGAGAGCAGGCAAGCCAGCAAAGGACTGATGCTCTTTCTGGGCATGGCCTGACTGGCTTTTACCACCGGATACAGTTGTTGACGGGACTTGGCCACTGGATGTTTTTATAATATGTACTCTACGAATGAACTCTTTGCCCAGTACAATTAGAAGATTCCTGGGGACACTGTAATGACTATTTCATGTTTGATTCAAAAACCACAATGAAGTGAGTTTTCCAAAGAATACCATATTTAAAGACACAGCTTATTTAAATAGTAACAAATGAACAGCATTTGTATATAATTAGCTTTCACACTTGGAGTCTTTTCCTCCCTACTCACAAACTGATGTGAGTGCAATGACCTCACAGGGCTCTGACATATGTTCATAGTGTTAGCATTTTCACCTGAAGTAGTAATTTTGTTGAAATCACACTCGCCTGTTAGATTTTATTAGGTAACCAATTTTAAAATCACTGTAAACTGATCCTTGCAATTAATTTTCCATTCATTTGTTGTTCAGAGTTGTATGTATAAAATACAGTTAAATGACATAAGGTTACTATAATACTGCCTAATGATTTTTAAACGACTATCATTTTATGTCTCTGTAATTATTGAAAAAAACTATTTCTTATGGTATTGCCTTTGAGCCAAAGAATTTCAATTATACAGTAAGTATTCTGTCATTCACTGAAACAGACTGAAGGAACACTTATCAGGTAGAGAATCAGACTGCTCTAAGCGATAACCGCGGAACTTGGAACAGATGTGAGGAAGTCTTACTTTCATTTCAGAGACTGCTGCACTTTGCCTGCTTCCTAACTTATTGTAGGTCTGATGAAAGAGCAGGCTTAAAGTTCTCCATAATGGTGATTTAGCAGATTTGTTGTTTGAGCTCTAAACTGAGCTAGCATGGCAACATAATTCATTAATTTGAGGGTCTAATCAGAATTAATTGGGGCCGTGTCTACATGAATGATATGTGTTTAAAGGAAAAAAGGGGATTTATAGCTTCTACTATTTCATGAGTATGAAACATCTGAGTGGAAAAAAATCACAAATTCCAAACAGGAAAACTGTATAGCAATTGTAATAAAAAGTTATCAGGGGAAATACTGAATCAATAGGAACATCCCCCCACCATTCTATCTGATAGCTTAAAAGCAACAGTATTAACCATCTATTAAAGCTGAAAACAGAGGACTATGTAACTTAAGAAATTGTGAAGCCTGGAACCCACATGTTGCATTTACTTCCTTAATCAAATAAAACCTAGAACTACTCTGAACCACATTTATTAAAGTCCATTACTGTTACAGTGCAACACACCATTACATACCACTGGTAAGGCAGCTGGCACAAACGACTATGATTAGACTTACATTGACGTAACCAAACCAATTTTCTAGTTTCCTTATGTGGTCAATTCTTTATAGCGCTAATCAGTGTCAAAATCAGAAGTGTGCTCATCTTTACACTGCCTTCTCTCTCTTTCCTCCTCTCTCATCCACCTCCAGTGAGACAGCTGGACCCGGGGTCTGAGTCTTTGAGCCTGAGGTTCCCTCGCTTCCCTGGGGCAGACACATCTGCCTGTACCCAGCAGCTCCAGCTCTCCAGCCCCATGGCTTGTGCTCGCCTCTGTGTTATCTGTTTCCCATGACATGAGAGCTACTTGATCCAACTTTCTATGTTGGGCATCCTGGGAGTGGAGGCCTTCAGAGCTGGCCAGGCAGGGCCAGTGATAGGAGCACATTTCCTGCTGATATGCTTGTTGACCTTCCTTCTCTTCTCCAACAATCGCAAATGGGCTTAAATAACGCATGCAGGTTTTCCTTCAGGTCCAGTCTTTAGGGTGGGAGGTATTGCTCAATAGTGTCCGACTCTCTCCAACCCCGTGAACTGTAGTCTGCCAGGCTCCTCTGTCCACGGAATTCTCCAGGCAAGAGTACTAGAGTGGGGTACCATTCCCTTCTCCATGGGATCTTCCCACCCAGGGATCCAGCCTGGGTCTCCCGTGTTGCAGGCAGATTCTTTACCTTCTGAGCTACCGGAGAAGCCTAAGAGCACTGTGCATGCATGCTAAGTCGTTTCAGTCGTGTACAACCCCGTGCAACCTTAGGGACTGCAGCCTGCCAGACTCCTCTGTCCATGGGATTCTCCAGGCAAGACTACTGGAGTGGCTTGCCATTTCCTTCTCTAGGGGATCTTCCCACCCAGGGATCTAAGCTGTGTTTCCCACACTGCAGGCAGATTCTTTATCTTCTGAGCCACCAGGGAAGCCCCATTTACTGTGATAGCAGGAATAAAGTTCTAATGACAAAATTGGCTGTTTTCAAGCTTTTCTTTCTTTCTTGTTGAAGGGAGATTGGTGGAATGGTGGGTGGTGGAGGTAGGGATCTGAAAATGGGAAGGGCAACTGACTCTAAGTGAGGGAAGAGGAGATGATTCCGTAGTGGAAGCAGGGGGGTGGAAGGGAAGTCCAGACAGACACAATCTAATGACTTTGCCTTCGACTGGGCACATAGACGAGTCCCCTGCCTGTTGGCTGGGGCCAAACTCAAGGACTCCCTCTGGCCACCCACTCATCTGAGAACAGGACTCTATGTGGAAACCCTCCCCAGTGATGGGACCTGGCAGAAACTGAGGCCAGTCAGTGTCTGTCTCCCCTACTAGATGATAGTGCTTGAAGTCAGAGCCACACCTCAGAGTTCCCAGGGCCCAGCTCAGGGAAAGTATTGAAGTTGAACAAAGTCACGTTGAACTGGAGAGAAGGACAAGATTTGGGCTCTTGCGTTGAAAGTGGTTATGGGAAGGAACCCCACCACGTAGGGGTAGGGGCGGGGGAGGGAAAGAAGTGAAAAGAGGTCATTTTGTTAGAATTCACGCAATGTATTCTGCGTGAATGTTCTACGTGACTGTATATCTATTTCTCCTGCCTGGACTCCAGTATTTGTTTCTTACACTTCAAAACTTGCAGTACTTTTTTTTTTTCTTAAATTAATTTTTAAAATTGTATGTTGATTCTTAACCATCCCAAGTAGCAACATTAAATATGCTCTCGTTTTACACTGAAGAGTTGGTCTGAGTGGTTGAATAACTCATCCCATTTTCTTTTACTTTATCCTGACAAAATGGGGTGGTAGAAGCGAGTGCAATGACATTAGGCTGAGTGACAAGAAAGTAGAAAGCGCTCCAACCGTTACCACTTGTTGAGGGCTTTGGAAATGCCAGGTCCTGTGCTAAACACTCGAGTGCTTGTTATCTCACCACGTGGTGTGAGCACCATCCTACGTGGGGAAACCGAGGCCCAGCACACTGACGGATGAGCCCAAGGCCCCTCAGCAGGCGAGTGGCAGCACCAGGAGTCTCGAGTGTGTTTGCTGAACTTCAAAGCTGAACTCAAAACCGCCATGTCGAGAGCAGCCTGACTGTATATCTTTGCCACACGTGATCTCATATAACCTTGTAGGCCCCAGCCCTACCAGTCAAGTGGCCTGTATTTTAAAACTGATTTTTAATAAAATATTCCGAGTCTGATCTTTGTCCTACCTTTTTATTTTTCTTCCTGGCAATGAGAAAGGGACGCATCTAAGACTTTGTAAACCATCGTTCACAAAGGTGTCCGTGTCCTGACATAGAACTTAATCCTTAACGGTAGATAGACCGCCATAACGTGGGAGTTAAGAGAAGCAGATGGTTGTGACATATTTTGGAGTCACAAAGTCTGGGTCATGTGTCTTTCAGCCTCAGTTTCTCTAAACTAAAACAGATACTAATTCCTGGATTCCTCTAAGAATTCATACAGTAGTGACTGTGGGAATGTTTTATGTCTGTGAACTATGGTTCATGGTTGCGTTTTCATGGTTTGGGTGGATCTCTATGCAGATACATGGGCTGAAGAATCTAGGTCCGATCAGAATATTCTAGGACTTGTTGATACTGGCCCACATAATGGGAAATTACGCAGAAGCAGGTGCTGTTTGTTGCAGGGCTAAATAGGGTAAGATGAGTAAAATGGCACATAATGATAATAGCAACAAACTATATTTAATTCCTACTGGTTCCAAGTTTGTGCTAGGCCAACTTTACATACACCATCGAATTAAATCCTCAGAACTACTCATAAGGTAGATATTATTCTCTTTCTTTTGATGAGAAACTGAGGCTCAGACTAATACATAGAGATATTTTCCTTGCATCTTTACTTTTCAAAGTGTAATTTTGGTGTAATTAAACTCCACCAGTTAAAAATTGTATGGTGAATTATATTTAATGTTCATTACACTTGCTACCTTAGCTAAGATGGTGAAAATGACTCGTTACATGCTGATGATTAGGGCTTGGCAGTCTTCCTGCGTGAGCTTCCTTTTGCCACTTTTCCTATGAGGAAAGTCTCAGATGGTTCCTATCACATGCTCGTGGTGGTCTCTGCTGGTTGTCCCCACTCCCCCATCTCCATTTTCCACCCTTGACTGCCCTCCCCTGTGGCTGAGAGGCTAATCCTTGGTCTGTGTCACCCAGGGTCTCTTCCTGACTGGCTTTCACTTGGATGCAGCTGCTGGGAGACTGTCTGGAAGTCAGAGGGTAGGATGAGAGGATAGTTGGGCGTTTTTTCCTATTTGTTTCCTGCCTGGGTGATGCTTGTCCATAGAGCCCCTCCCACCTGCTGAGCGGCTTCTCCATGTCTCCACAGGGCCTCGGACTGTACTTCCTCCCTCTGTCTCTCAGTCCTGCAGGAGGTCCTGCTGCTGCTAGTCTTGGGGAGTTGCCTTAATCCAGACCTCTCCCAGTCGTGCCTTCATTCACATCTCTTCATCTGAACCATCTGGAATAAATTTGGTTTCCTATGGGATTTCGGCTGGTGTACTCACCAAGTATTCAAGGTCATCTGTATGTGTGGGCAGTCAGTGAGCACTCAAAACTCTTCTTATGTGTTTTATGCACTCTTGTGCGCCTGATGTATTTCATAATTTAAACAGTTTAGTTTTTTTTTTTTTTTTTTAATTTTAAGTTCAGGTTGTACAGTCAAATTACCAGAATTTGAATTCCAGCTCTGCCACTCACTAGCCTGGCAGCCTTGTGCAAGTTAACTCTCCTCTCTGTGCATCAATTTCCTCATCTGTAAAATGGAGAAAATAGCATCAGAAGGCGGCAAGGGTTAAAGAAAAGAATGAATACAGGCAAAGGCTGCAATATGACTGGCACATAGAAAGTTTTCAACGGATGGCAGCTGCATCATTCAGTTGGCATATTGTGTATCTCAGAGCTGGGAGGCTCCTGCTCTTCAGGGGACTAAGACTTTATAATCCTGGACTGTTAAATGACCTACCGAAGCGCTGTGAGCTTGTGGCAGACAGTCCACCTCATTCTCGCTACCACCCTTTGGATTCTCTTGCTCTCAGCTGCATGAGCAGAGAGGTTTTGTTTCACTTCTTCACTTTTCATAAGCTGGCTTTCCAATCCAAGTTTCCTGTACTTTGTAACTTGCAGTATTCCTTGTTAGCACAAAACAGATGACTTTCAGTGCCTTACTGAAGGGATCTACAGAGCCTCCAATCCCTTATTTATTCATTCATCCTTTACGAGGCTCCTTATGCTTCCATGATGGCTCAGACAGTTAAGAACCTGCCTGCAACGCTGGAGACCCGAGTTTGATCCCTGGGTCAGGAAGATTCCCTGGAGAAGGGAATGGCTACCCACTCCAGTATTCTTGCTTGTAAAAGTCCATGGATAAAGGAGCCTGGCAGGCTACAGTCCATGGGTTCACAAATAATTGGACATGACCAAGCAACTAAAACTTGATGTTCTTTAAAGGGGGTGAGTCAAAGAAAGTAGAGAACTCCATCACTAAAAGAGATATCGATCTGAGCGTTTCTTCATCACTAGATTTATGATGTTATTTCATAATTATGTGTTTATATTTTCATGTCCCCATTGGACCATGACCTTCTTGGCACCAAGACTGAAAATAGCCAAAGCTACTGCTTCTGTGGAGTTTAGGATCTAGTTAGGTAGGGATAGCTGTGTATGTGCAGATAATAATTATGTAAACAAATCTGATAACTGTGGATGTGTGATCAGTGCTATAAAGAAACAAATTAGGAAAAGAGAGAGAGGACATTTGATAGTTTATTCTCTGAAGTGAGGAGAAGCCTGGTTGATGTAGACAGACTGCATTGTTTAAAAATAAACCCCCCCTCTGAAAAAGAGAGCAAACTTAACTTTGCCGGCCTCAAAAAAGGGACACTCAGGCTTTTCACAGTAATCAGTGTTCACTACCCAGTTCCCTCCAGAAGTGACGAACTTACCTGGGGATTCCAGCCCATCTGGCAATTCCAACCCTGTTGGGTTAGGGCTGTTCCGAGGGATGAATTAGCAGACTGGCTCAGAAAAGTGACACAGTTTACAGAAGGAGGCTGATGCTGGAGGCTTACACCAGCAAGTGGTTTCCAACGGATTCTGAAAACGAGGAAGGAAGTGACTTAGAACTCACAGAAGAGATAGGCCGCAAAGGAGAGCCAAGAGCTTGCCTGCTGCGTTCTGTGGACCTATTCCAAGAATTGGTGTGTGTATGGTAGCACAGGCTTGAGAAAGAGCAAGGTTACAGCACATTGGAGCCCACCTACTGATGCCGTTGTAGTACTCGCCCTTTATGGCCGGGTTGTTTAAATAAAGCATAGCAAGCTGCCCAATCTGTCTTCTGTCTGTGGAACTTTCATGCAGAGGGAAACAGGCAGGGGTGTAATTTACGAGTGAGTCACTGGAATTAACCGAAGGGTAGTTGTTGGATGGTAAAGCCATCATTTCAGGGAACTAAAGATTTACTGAGGGTTTTTGATTGAAGCTATTTAAAAAAAAAAAAAAAGTTTTCAGAAAGTCTGCAATAAATCACTGCACGTATGTACTTCTCAAATATATCTCTCCCTCCTCCTCATCATTTCCCTCTGCAGCCAGGTACCCCTGTCACCCACCTCTGGTTGCTCCAGCATCTGAAATGGGGCCTTGCTAATAGTAGACCCTGACCTCTATTTCCTGAGTGAATCAGTCTCCATGATCACCACCCCACATATTCATTTATAGAGCTCTTTAAATGTGTCCAAAGTGCCTTTCCACGTCTTATGGTACTAATTGCCAGTGTTTGCTTAGCATTCTCTAACTTTGTGTACGTTTTCTCCCAGGACCTCACAATCACGCTGTGTGTTATTATCTGGCCCATTTTACAGGCCAGGAAGCTAAGACTCAGGAAGGCTGTTGCTGCTGTTCAGTTGCTAAGTCTTGTCTGACTCTGCAACCCCGTGGATTCTAGCACACCAGGCTCCTCTGTCATCCACCATCTCCTGGAATTTGCTCAAATTCATCCCCGTGGAGTCAGTGATGCCAGCTAATCATCTCATCCTCTGCTGCCCCTTCTCTTGCCCTCAATCTTTCCCAGCATCAGAGTCTTTTCCAATGAATCAACTCTTCGCATCAGGTGGCCTAAGTATTGGAACTTCAGCTTCAGCATCAGTCCTTCCAGTAAATATTCAGGGCTGATTTTTTCAGGACTGACTGATTTGATCTCCTTGCAATCCAAGGGACTTTCAGGAGTCTTTTCCTGCACCACACTTCAAAAGCATCAGTTCTTCAGGACTCAGCCTTCTTTATGGTCCAACTCTGTCATCAATACATGATACTAGAAAAACCATACCTTTGACTATAGGGCAAGGCTAACTGACCCCATCTATGTGCATCTAGCTAATGCTTGGCAAAATCAGGATTGTGCTTAGATCTTTTGGTTCCAAACTCCCCTTTTTCCCGCTCTATCAGGATTTCATCTGAGGCTCAAGATGACCCTGTGAAGAAGTGAGAGAAATGAGAGCCAGGAAGGTGATGTGATGTGTCTAGGCCGTGCACACAGTTACTGTCCAGAAGTGAGGTCCCTTCTAAGCCCAGCTCATTAATATTATCATCTTTATTATCAGAACACATTAAAAAAATTGAACCCACTTCTACGTAGTTGCCTCTGAGTAACAAATTGAAAAGTCTGAAAGAAGGAAATTATCTGTAAGGGTCCAAACTGTATTTGCACTAATTCTCTGTACACTGCATGCAAACTCACACTAACTTTTTTTCTCTCCTTCTGTTAGTGTATACGCTTCTATTGAAGGTCTAATATCTAAATCAACATGGGTGGAACGTTTTCTTGTGTTCTCTATTATTTTTGTCTTATTATTTTAATTATTATGCCATATAGTATCACTGTTTATATATTATACTATAATTATTACATTATTATTAATGTGCTATTACTAGACTCACGTTTTTGGAGTTGGAAGGGATCTCAGGGAGGATTTGGCCCAAGCTTATCACTTTGCAGATGAAGAAACTGACTCCCGTAGCTGCCCAAGACGCAGAGCTGCCAGCAAAGCCGAGACTTGGAGGTCAGGTCTTGGCTCTCAGGAGCTCTTCCATCTTCCCTCAGGCCTCAGACCTCCCAAGCTCTACCTTTGAGATTTGGACTCTGTGTTTATTTGTTTCAGGTTTCAATGATGGAATTTTAAAGGTTTACCTTTTGCTTAAAATGTCAGGGACATTGGCAGGTGATTAAAAAAAAAGAAAATGTCAGAGGGAAAGGCCAACACGTGAAACCAGAAACAGCAGAGGAGCAGGAAGGCATAGGACGCAGCAGCCAGTCAGCAGCGCTGCCTTGCTTGTTATTAACAAGCTCAACAACCAGCGCTATGAACCCCGAAAACTCAGAGCTGGGCTGTCATGGGCTCAGGGGAAACCAGAGACACACTCTTCCTTCCTCCACCCAAATGCTCAGAAGGGAAATCAGCAAACCAGCCTGGTCAGGACAGGTTAAAAGAAGCATAAAGGAAAGAGATTCTTTACATAGATATGTATTTCTTTTTTTTTTTTAATACAAGTTTTATTTATTTCTGACTGCACTGGGTCTCTGCTGCTGCGCGGGCTTTCCTCTAGTTGTGGCGAGTGGGGGTTAGTCTCTAGCTGCGGTGCACCAGCTTCTCACTGCGGCGGCTTCCCTCTCTGGGGAGCACGGACTCCAGGGCGAGTGGGCTTCCAGGGCGAGTATTTGTGGCACGCGGGCTCAGTAGTTGCAGCTCCTGGATTCTAGAGCACAGGCTCAATAGTTGTGGCACATGGGCTTTGGTGTTCCGCGGCAGGTGGGATCTTCCTGGATTAGGGATGGAATCCGTGTCTCCTGTATTGGCAGGCAGATTCTTTACCACTGAGCCACCAGGGAAGCCGAGATATGTATTTCTATGCCTGTCTTTCCAGATTATACAAGTATTGCATCCTTGTTTAAAAAAAATAGAAAAAAGCAAAACAAAAGACAATAATTAAAATCACTGTTTTAATTATTATTGATAACACTGATTATCACTGTTAAACCTTTCTTTTTTTTTTTGGCATTTACCCCTCCAGAATTTTTCTTACACATGTATGTGTGTGTCTTTGCAAAAATGGGATCATAAGGTCCAATCTGATTTCCAACCTGCCTTTTAAATATCACTATATTGAGAACAGCTTTCAATTCCAGCGTATTAATGAATATACATACTCCTATGCCGTTGTATGTAAAGCAGCCTGGTAACTATTTCAGATTTTCCCCAGGAACCTGAAACCACATATTTGTTAATTGCATCTATGGGCGTCTACTGAACTTTGGGAAGTGTGTGTGTGTGGCCTTGCTTAAAGCTGTTGTAAAAACCACAGATATATCTGACACCCATGTGCTTTATGTATGTTAATTAATTTTCTTGTAAGCACCCAAGATGAAACTAATATTATTATCCCCATTTTACAGATGAGGAAACTTCCCCAAGGTCAGACACCTAGCCTGTGTAAGAGTCAGGATTCAGCCCAGGCTATGTGGGGCAAGCTTAAGCTCCTGACACTACACTTCCAAGAATGGTTCCACCTGTTGGGTTTCACACTCCAGCTCCTGTTACATAACTGGGGAGGGGGTGCTGTAGGAACTCCAGTCCTAGAAAGAAAAGTCTTAGTATGACAGGTATGACGTCCAGAGAGTTCTTGCTTTCCTATCAAGCTACCTGTAAGTTCATCACAGAGTTTGACGACCATCCATCCAGGTCTTTTTTCTCTGGTCTTCTCTGACCATCTTTCCCCTCCCTGTCATCCCATCTTTTTCTACTTTCTCTGTCCTTCCTGCAGGCTTGGGCTCCATGCAGAAGGTCCCCATTGGAGGCTTAAGCCCTTCAGAGTGAAACTGCTCTGAAACAAACACCCCTTTCCTTGGTTACTATTGACACCTGTCAGAAGTATTTGATGTTAGGCTTTCACAGTCACTTTCTTCCATTTTACCAGACTTCCTCCCAGGAAGGGCTGGGACGGGGTCTTGGGGAGGAAGGAAAGAGGGTGAGGGGGGAAGAAAACCCCCATCCTGCCACAACACAGAGCTTCGGATTTTGCTCCGCTTTGATGCTAACGCCTCTGGTTCTCCCTGGTTCATTCTGAAGTTCGGGGGTGGGGGAGGGAGGAGAGCATGAGAGCTGCTGAGCCTCTGAGCCATGGCATGGCTTTGGGAAGCTGTTTGATGAGGACCCTTGAATGGACACCTCTATTTCCCTCCCCTCCAAAGAACGACAGTCACCTTGGGTGAGTCTGCTGTTACAGCTGACTGGCTGGAGGTGTGTGTAGGACACACTCAGGGTCTCATCTCTTCCAGGAGGTTTTCAGAATGGAACTTGTCATGTAAGAAAATCATCTGGCCTCTCCAATGGGTCTGTGATCTTCTGATTAAACCACTGTGGTAAAAGACCTTTTCTTTTTCTTTATTTCCAATCATTGCAGACCAAGACTGCTTAAAAGTGCGATGAATTTGTGGAAGAAGAAGAAAAGACAAAGATTTAATAGGAAAAAATGAAGTAAAAAAAGACAAAATGCAAGTCCTATTTTTATTTGTAGATTCAATAGACATTACTGAATTACTAAAAAACACAAAATAGATACTCTTGATTTCTCTGCTTATCTTGCTGTGGTCCAGCAACAGTTTGCAGACCTGCCCTGCCGGGTCTTTGGATCACACTTTGAGTAACTTCGATCTAGTTCACTCGTCCCTTTTCTGTTTGGAAAAGTTCATTCATTTGCTCATTCATTCTCTCAATAAACATTTATTAAGCACCTGTTACAGGCCGGGCATATAGGTTGATCCTGACTTTCTCTGGTTTACTGTAACACCATGATTATATGTTATTTTTACATAATTAAATTTCAACAGTCCTGGAATATATAAAGATAACGTGATGTTCATCATAATAGCATTGGAAAGAAAAACTGTCTTAGACCTAGTCTGGGACAGATTCTTTCTGTGTGTGATGTCATTCAAAACCTCTTACTGGGGAGAAAATCAATGCTCCTGATAAAACACCTACACAACTTTCTGATAGACTGTAATGGGATTGAGACTTGTTCTGGGAAACCAGTCACCCTCGCACTTTCTTCCCCCTATCCCCTGTTGACCGTTAGACAACTGTGTAGTTGACATTTAGCCATACATTCTTTTCTTCCCTTTTCTAGTCTGATTATCTGGCCATTCCTATCATGTGTGAATCTTTGAAATGAACTCCTAGAGACCTCTTCCCTTGAAGAAAGCCCACAGCAGTTTGCCACACAATCGTATCTAAGAAAGGAGGAGACAGTTTTGATGGGTTGGCGGAGTTGGCAGGAACCTGTGACCTTGAGCAAGCTTTGTAATATTTCTGAGTTTCATTTCATCTATGAAATGGAGAGCATAATACCTCAGGTTGTGGGAATGAGGTGAGGCATTGGATGGAAAGTGTTTGGTAAGTAACGTGTGCACCTTAAGTGTTCACCATTGTTATCACATTATTGACCAGAGAAGTATTAATATGTATCAAGATGTCTTTTGTTACCCAAACGTTATTAACTGGAGACGTTTCAATATTCACTTACATAACAAATTGCCGGCCACAGGCATAAGTTTCTGCAAAAATTCCCCTGGTCAATAATGAGTTAAGATGATGCCTGTGGACTCTGGGTCTCCTTGAAGTCAAAAGGCCTGTGCTACCGAGTTACTCCTCTGCTCCAAGTCAAGCTCTGGGTCTTAGCTTGCTCTGGTGGGAATGAGGCTGGAAGGACAGACTCCAGCAGGGGGCTCAGGAAAGGAACTACCCAGAGCAGCAAAAGCCCAGTCCCTCAGGGGAGGAGAGGGCAACCCGAAGTGGGGAAAGTCAGCCAGGCTTGCTGACTGACGGGGTAACACTCAATTTCCCACACCTTGAAGTCTCCCCCTAAGGTTGAGGGGAGGGCATTAAGCTCGAATCCGCTTGGGGCCACTTCTGGCTGAAAGACTTACAGCAGGTGTGTGATCTGGAAGCCAGCCAAGCCGACTCACCCCACAGCTGTGGGAGAAGGCAGCGGTCTCCTGCGGTTTCAGCTCTGCGGCTGTTACTCAGGCGCCGTTTATGGGCTGTCCTTTTTCACAGCTTTTCTCTTCGCTCCTCGAGGTTTGGGCTGAGGGGAGGAGGGAGGTCTGTTTTGTTCTTTGTGCTCTTGGTAGAAGAAGCACACTTGTCATGTAGTGAACAATTTTTCTTCTTCAACCTCAGTTTATTTTTTCTGAGAGAGTAGAGTCTGTGTGTAAGAGGCTCTGGAAAAAGCGTGAGGGTGAGATGGAAGGGTCGAGTCAAGGCAACGTGAGGAGGGGAGACAGGAGTCTGGCCAGTGTTCCCAGACCACATAATATGGTGGAGACATATACACTGACCGTTCTCTGCCATAGTCCCCTCTCCCCATAGAAGAGGAGAAGGCAGCAGAAGAGAAAGCGTGTTATGCAGGTGGTACAGTGAAGGCAGCCCGCGGAGCACCCGTGTGAGGATTAGAAAATGGCGCCTGCTCTGGGTGCACATTGGCCTGACTGAGCTTGGCAAGCTCAGTACGTGTGGGCCTCCGGTCTCCACTGGCCCCTCTGCCTAGAGTTTGATTCAGGGAACAGTCTACACGACTGTGACCAGCAGCTCTGGCTGGGGGACCACGGTTCCCAAATGCTGTGAAAGATGAGGCTTCCAAGAAACTGATGTAAGATGTAAAAGCGGCCCTGGGTTAAGGCTACCATGTCTGGTGGGTGTAAAGATACAGTGCGTTTCCAGAAAGAAAGCCTTACTTCTAGGCAGTCCCTCTGCTCATGGTGTAGAGTCTTTACTTCCTCCACGAGGCATCAGTCAAACCCTGTATAACTGAGTTCTTCCCCTCCTCTTTTACCAAACTTGGTCTCCGTCTCTGTTCCCCCCTGTATTGCTTCTTTTGGCTCCCAAGGAAGAGGCTTTCTGGACTTCAAAGTGAACTTTCTACCCCCGACATTTCTGCTACTAAGACTCCCTCTTACAGGAAAACTCCGGTGCCTTATTCTGCTGAAAGAATCTTTTTTTCCCCTTCTTACCAAACATCACCTCTTTCAGAAAGGAGAAGAAGAAAAAGATAAGAGGGTAAAGGGATGTGAGAGTGGAGAAAATCCTGCCTAGTCACACATAACTTTTTGCTTTAATTCATTCCCTGCCTCCCCCACTGTGGAGAGAGTATCTAAAGCTTTCATCAGATTCTCAAAGGAGTCTACGAGCCTCAAATTTCAAGAGCTGCTGCTATCAAATGATTCACAGAATCCAAACGAAAGGGATGTAGAAAGTTCAGGGAGGGTTTATTAAATTAATTTTGTCCCACTGTCTGATTTTCAGGAGATTATCTAATTTCTTTTAGACCTTGAGCGTGAACACTGCCGCTGAACGTCCTACCTGGCTTGGATGGCCCCCAGAATCACATTATTGTAATTGCCAACTAGTAGGCAATCCCGTTCTTCATCCCCTCATCCTCCATATGTCACCAGAATTACAATCCTAAAGTGTATCTTTCATTGTATCTCCACCAAACTCCAGGCAGCTCATCGGTGTCAAAGTCCTCTGTTGTCTGGCCCAGCCAACCTCCCTGACCTTATCTTGTTCTGTTCTATAGCTACTCCTCCAATCCAGCTGGATTGGCCAATGTACTGCCCGCCGCATGAACATCATGAACATCAGCCTCCGGGTTTTTATCTTAACTTAGGTCCTTGTTACCCCTTCCCCCTCAGCTTTCCAGAACCTTCCCATCATTTAAGGCCAGCCCTCTGATGTGGCGTGCCCTGCTTCTGCGTTGCCACAGCACCCCGTTTCCCCCATCACAGACCCCATGGCTGTGTTCAGGAGCTCTTGCCTTCCCTCTTCACCTCTCTCATTGGCCAGTGAGTTTCTGCAGGACATGGTTTGTGTCTGGCCAGCGATCTCAATATTGCCTGAAAGTTAGTATGTGCTTGGTAAACGTCTGTTGGATAACTGAAGCCTTCTCTCACAATTGTAGTGCACGCCTCCACTGGGGCTGTATTTTCTCAAACTTTCAATATATTTATTGTTTTTACCAGTGACTGATAACCAGAATTACTGGGAGAGTTCTTATAAAACACAAATTCTCAGAGCTCTATTCTAGCTCTACTGAATTCGAACCTAAACAGGTGGGGCCCAGATTCTGTATTTTTACCAAGTTCCCTAGATGATTCTGATAACCTAGTTTGCTTTAAATCTGCAATTCTCAAACTTTCTTTTTTTGTCTTGGGGACACTTTACACTCTTAAAAATCACTGAAAAATCTAAAGAGTTTTTGTTGATGTGAGTTATAGTTATTACTGTTAACCAAACTAAAATCACAATCGATAAATGACAAAATATTTATATATTTGCTTAAAGTAATGATAAATCCATTCACCATGAACATAAATGACACATTCTTGATTCAAAAATATTTTCCTAAACACAAATTTTAATGAGAAGAGTACCATTGTTTTGCATTTTTGCAGTTTGCTTTCATGTCTAACTTAATAAATGATCGCTGGGTCTCGGTCTGCTTCTGCAGTCAATCTGGCACAATTCGCAATGCGTAGTTTTGGGTGCAACATACGAAGAAAATTCAGCTTCACATGATCAAAGAGAAGCACTTTAATAGGCTTTTTAGATCATTGTGGATGTTTTTTCCTTGAAAGTACTCCAAAAATTGATGTTATAATTTCTTAAAGGTTAGTTGCAATGTAAAATCTGAACCACATCGATGAACTCTGAACACTTGCAGAGAATGAGAGAAATAGGTCTGCCAGTCCTTAGTGTTATTAGAAAATAGTTCTGGCTCTTTTTTGAGGTTTCTACAGTGATTATTATTCATTACTTTTACAACTTTTTCATGAAGATAATTCTCACACTGTTTAATTCACTCAGCAAACATTGTTGAGTGCTGTGTGGCAAGTGGTATTCTCGGCACTGAGGCTCTAAATGTAACCTATCCCACGGTGAAATTAATTGACCACAGAGGCCCCAATTTCAGAATTGCCTCCTTGAGAACCCAATTTCAGGGTTGCTGCTAGGCCATCTGACACCTTTGTGTATATTAGAGGTCTCACAGGCACACACTTCTGCAAGCAGAGCCCCCTGCTTCAGGTGGGCATAATCTCACACTGGACACAGGGCTTGGTGAAAGGACTGTGGGTATAACTGTAGCTACCACTCACTTGTTGGCTGAGTACTTTTGTGCAGTGAACAACTTAGGCAACTGCTCGAGGTAGCCTTACATGTTGTATATTTCTCTTGTTCTCTAAGCCGGTTAGCCCCAGAGCCAGAATTTGAACCTAGGTGGTGAGGCTCCAGAAGGTTCCAGGAAGTCTGTGACCTTAACCACTGGACTATGTAATCCCTGATGCATAGCGGACTCTCGCCAAATGGCAGGTGTGTGAGTAGTGGTTATAATATTACATCCTCTTAGACGTTAACAGATTTCTGTTGAGAGATTTATGTGACTTGAAAAATATGGTACTTCCTAAAGACTGGTCAAAAGAACTGAACTTATTTCATAGAGGGGCATATCCACACCGCTTCAGCACAAACAAATGTTCAACAACTACAAAGAACACTGGCCCACTTTGGTGTTAACTAGTAAGACTTTGTCACTGGGGCATTGATAAACCTCTCAGCCAAGTGACAATATTACCTGGTCACGTACCCTGTCTTCAACTGTGTCAGATGTTACTGGGTTTCAACTGGAAGACGACTGAGAACTGGTTGTTGGATTTATTAACATAATACTAACCTTATCAACAGCCCTTTCATCTGAAAGGCATTGGCAAAAACTTGATTAGAATGTGTTTGATTGGGTCGAACTGAATTTTTCGATTGGATCTCACTGAAATGTCAAAGAATGGGCCTTCATCAGCTGTATTTCTACAGATCTCTGTATTTTGTATAGTTATATTTCATTCCTTTACTACTTCATGAATCCTTGCAAAGTTTGGAGATGCAGGTCTGCAGACATCTCAGCTGCAGTTGTTGGTGGCCAGAGGGTGGGGGAGACCCACTGACTGCGGCAGAGTGATGAGACTACCTGGAATGTGGTGAGCCGAGAATAGCTGAGGTCTGGGGGAGCCTCTCTCCACCTGATCAAAGCTCTCACCTGCAGCCCTTCCTGCACCTGCGTGTGGAGCCCAGCAAGTACAAACAGCTTGACAGATGACCTGACCGAGGGACTGAGGATGTGGTTGGTGGGGGTGGGGGAGGGAGCGGGGAAGACAAAGACGGGGAGAGGGCAGGTGACTTTTTCAGTGCTTCCAAGAATCATCTGAACAGAGATTAAAGCTATGTGGAAGGGGCCAGGAGAGAATTAACCGAGGACTTGCAAAATTAAGCTTGGACTAAAGCACTGTGTGGCCGTGATCATCTGTTCTGCCAGCTGCAGGGTCTTCAATTACGAAAGGAGGTGACTGGTTCCTGTAACCTTGGACGTCCCTTCTGGTGCTCTGAGCTGATTTACATGACTGTAAGTTTTATGAGTTAACAGCAACGTTTTAAAAAAGCAAAACTTTTTTTTTGGTTTTTCTTTCCAACAAGTAGGAAAGAGTGTTTCAGAAATGAAGTTTGTTTTGGAACCTATACTACCTACCCAAACTAATAACATAAAATGTCCTTTCACTAATCTTTTAACACGTCTCGTCTAGCCTCTTTGGATATTTAACACGCTTCCCTAGGATGTTTCATAAATTTACATCAAGAGTGTATGGTAGGAAGGTCAAAAGCCAGGTTTTAGCATCATCAGATGGATCTGAGTTTAAGTTCTTTCGTGGCCATTTGTTAGCTGTGTGAACAAAGGCAAATTATGTAGCTTCTCCAAATTCCTGTTTTCTCAGATATAAAATTGGGGATAATACCAATACCATACTCATGGGTTTTTTCAGGGATGAAGTGAGATAAGTGAAGATTAAAACTTAACATGGGGTCTGGCACGTAGCAGGCTCTCATTAGCCGTTCTTAACACTGTCATTATCATCACCACCAGCATCACCTATGAAGTAAGAAAGGGCAGAAAGAATCATCCATTTTACAGCATGGAGAACCAGAGTCCATACTCAAACCACAAGATTCAGGAAGAAAACTGAGTTCTACCAACTCATCAATTAAGCTGTCTTTAGTCAGAAGCTCCCTTCCTCCGTAAAAGTGAAAGTGAAGTTCACTCAGTCGTGTCCAACTCTTTGTGACCCCATGATCTATGCAGTCCATGAAATTCTCCAGGCCAGAATACTGGAGTGGGTAGTCTTTCCCTTCTCCAGGGGATCTTCCCAACCCAGGGATTGAATCCAGGTCTCCCACATTGCAGACGCATCTAAACCCTTCTTTAGAGGAATGTCTGATGGATAGAGTGGCTTCTACTCCTCCATGATATCCAGGAGGAGGGAGATCTTCCTTTCCACATGCAACCAGAGGAGGACTTGGTGAAAGCTGACTGACTGTGACACCCTGGGTGCGAATGTTCCATCAGACAACTTGGAACCCAGAGAACGGGGATTATGCTGTGTTCAGCCCACCTATTGTCACTGGTGAGGATGAACCTTTTATTTCCCTGTTATAGTCTGATTGAGAGCTAGAAGTGTTGGAATTTTGCTTTGTTCTGTTTGGTTTTTAACAACAAGAAGGAAGGAATGTGGTTTGGGGGTAGGAATGAAAGAATGAGTCCTAGTGTAAACGTTCAGATCGCAGGTTTTAAGAGCATAAAAATTTTGTTTATATAATAGCTTTTTCTTATGTCTCCCAATAAAACATATCAATATTCAATTACATTTATTGATAAATACCAATAAAATAACATATTGTGATTATTCACTTTGAGTAATAGCCTACAAATACTTACACTTTTTATGATGGGGTAGCATAATGATCTGTATTTTCCAAACTTTAGAATTATAGTATACTTGATAATTTTCTTAAAATTTTAACTTGAAAGGTCTATTTGTATTATTCAATATCCTCTTCCAAGTGTTTTCAATGTGTACTGTATTCCTGTAGAATTGCAATTAATGTGTATTTATTATTTTGTGCACATGTATTTTTCCATTTGACACTGTTTTCTGAACAAATTTTCATGTTTTCCCACAGTGATATTTATTTTAAGGTTAAATATCCCATTGTATGAGTAGATGCTGTAAATATCTGAAGTCTTTTTGTCTATGCTATTTTTCTGAAGTATCTTCAGAAGGTGTTTTTACCTTGATCAGAAGGTATAAATATTTTATAATTCTTATCAAAGTTATTTAGTACTCAACAAATTGACATTATTTTGGTCCCTATCAGTTCTTAGGGTATTTCCAAATAAATAATCTGCTTTAAAATTAGCTTTAATTGATAATAATTTACCAGAACCAAATAAAGTTTAGAAATAATTCTTACAGGGGAAAGGGACTAAAGTAATTTCATTGAACATTAGAGACAGTTTGCATCTGTCTAGGCACTATTCATGGATTTAGTTAATAAGTGGGAAATCTGGGATTTAAACTTTGTCAATCTAGCTCCAGAATTTATGCACCAAATCATTGTCTGTTCTGATAAACTTAATTCTTAAAGAATCCACCAAGGCATGTGTGCGTGCTAAGTCACTTCAGTCGTGTCTGACCCTTTGCAACCTCATGGACTGTAGCCCGCCAGGCTCCTCTGGCCATGGGATTCTCCAGGCAAGAACACTGGAGTGGTTGCCATGCCCTTCTCCAGGGGATCTTCCCAACCCAGGGATCGAACCCATCTCTCTCATGTCTCTTGCTTTGGCGAGCGGGTTCTTTATCACTAGCGTCACCTGGGAAGCCCAAGGCATGTGTTTTTAATCTCATTTTACACAGAAAACTGAAGCCTACAGGGTTTCAATCAAGAGCTCAAACTAAGGTACTCATAGGGAGTGGGTGTAAGATGACGCTCTTCCCTTCACTCGTTTTGCTTAGAATATAAAGCTCTCTCAATCTGTATTGATAGTCATGGTTATAAGAACTCTTTTGGTGTGCTATTAACCAAATGACGAGAAAAGCAGCCACTCAAGAATGATAATGAGATGTTACTAGTGAGAGTTAAGACCTCTCAATTAGTCAACACAAACAACTTAAAGTTTAAGATGGCCATTCTTGTTAAAGATCATAGGTAAAGACAATGTGACCAGAGGAATGTTTAAGACATGACTTTGTCAAACCTGCTTGTGGCTCAAACAGTTAAGTCACTTACACTCTCAACCTCTGTTTCTTTGTCTTTAAAATGGGAAGAATAACGTCTACTTCATAGTGTGGTATAGAGATTAAATGATGTCATGCACTATAGCACATGTAACTGTTCAATCAGTGTTACCAACAATGCTGCTCAGACACTCAGACACCAACAGATATTCAGTCTTGTCTGACTCTTTGCGACCCCATGGACTGCAGCATGCCAGGCTTCCCTGTCCTCCACCATTTCCCTGAGCTTGCTCAAACTCACGTCCATTGAGTTGGTGATGCCATCCAACCATCTCATCTTCTGTCATCTCCTTCTCCTTCTGCTTTTTATCTTTCCCAGCATCAGGGTCTTTTTCAATGAGTTGGCTCTTCAAATCAGGTGGCCAAAGTATTGGAGCTTCAGCTTCAGCATCAGTCCATCCAATGAACATTCAGGACTGATTTCCTTTAGGATTGACTAGTTTGAACTCCTTGCTGTCCAAGGAACTTTCAAGAGCCTTCTCCACCACCACAGTTCCAAAGCATCAATTCTTTGGTTCTCAGCCTTCTTTATGGTCCAACTCTCACATCCATACATGACTATTGGAAAAACAAAAGCTTTGGCTATTACTTTGTCAGCAAAGTAATGTCTCTGCTTTTTAACACACTGTCTAGGTTTGTCATAGCTTCTCTTCCAAGGGGCAAACATCTGTTAATTTCATGGCTGCAGTCACCATCTGCAGTGATTTTGGAACCCAAGAAAACAGTCTTTCACTGTTCCCATTGTTTCCCCATCTATATCCCATGAAGTGATGGGACCGGATGCTGTGATCTTAGTTTTTGAATGCTGAGTTTTAAGCTTTTTCACTCTCCTTTTTCACCTTCATCAAGAGGTTCTTTAGTTTCTCTTTACTTTCTGCCATAAGGGTGGTATTATCTGCATATCTGAAGTTATTGATATTTCTCCCGGCAATCTGGATTCCAGCTTGTGCTTCATCCAGCCCAGTATGATGTACTCTGCATATAAATTAAATAAACAGGGTGACAATATACAGTTACCAACAACAAAACTTAGTGATCCTACCATTATTATGCCACAACTCTCACTGTTGTTCCGTACTTTGAGAAAATAGACCTACAAAAGAACATATAACTCATTAAAAACAAAACAAAACAAACAAACAAAAAAACCAAAAAAACAAAAAAAAGAATGACAATTAGTGTCAACTATCACTCAGCTTCTGTGTCAGAAAGAAGAGGGAACAGTGGCAGGAGCAGTGAGGAGCCACAGCATTCCAGCCTCCTCTCAAGGGGGCTGCTCTCCCCAGTTCAATATGGTCATGGGGGGCAGCAGGCCCAGCATGGCCAGGTATGGCAGTTAGCTATTGCTACCTGACAAACTACCCCCAGACTCGGTGACTTAAAACAATAAGCATTTATTATTTACCTACAACCTATGGATCAGGTGGGTAGTTCTTCAGTCTTGGCTGGATTCACTCATGCATGTGAGGTCATCTTTTGGGTCAGCTATGAGTTGTTTGCTGATCTTGAAGAGGCTCTCTTGAGTGTCTTGGGCCTTGGCTGGGACAACGGAGATAACTTGTGTTTGTTTGATATGATCTCTTACTCTCCTATGGGCAAGCCTGAGCTTGTTCACAGGGATCTTGGCATGTTTCCAAGAAAGAAAGAGCTATGTCCAAGGCCTCTTAGGTCCAGGGTTAGGACTGGCATGCTCATTTCTGTCATATTATTTTATTAGACAATTTTAAGATAGTTTATTATTAACCAAGAGTCATTAGGATTTACAAAAAAGAATAAGCATAGCTAGCTTAAGATAGCTGTTGCCAAAGAACCTCAGGAGATACCTGGGAAATACCACTTTGGACTGCCCAAGACCTCTGGCACTGCAGTGGAAGTTTCCTTCTCATGGGACTAGAGAAGATTAATAAGTGACAACTGTTATTCTCAGGTATGGCATACTTAGATCCATTTTGCCTTACTAAAAATAGGATGTGCATTCACAGTTATGGAGAATGATGCCTGCAAATTTCCAGCAAAATGATCATATTTGTCTCAAAATTCTTGTGTGTGTAGTCACTCAGTGGTGTCTGACTCTTTGCAGCCCCATGGACTGTAGCCCACCAGGCCCCTCTGTCCATATGACTTCCCAGGCAAGAATACTGGAGCGGGTAGCCACTTCCTTCTCCAGGGGATCTTCCCAACCCAGGGACTGAACCCAGGTCTCTTGCACTACAGGCAGTTTCTTTACCAACCAAGTCACCAGAGAAGCCCAAAACCACAGTGTGATGCATCAGCTGGGAACTGAACCCAGGCCTCCCGCACGGCAGGTGAGAATTCTACCACTGAACCACCAATGTAAGGCTCAAAATTCTTACTGGCATATTTCAATAAAAGAGTTGGGAGGATCTTGCATTTCAGGGGTCCACATGAGATCAGAGTGTTTGGATTAGATGTCTCCATAACTCATCTCTGTCATATTCTGTTGGCCAAGGCAACTCACAAGGCTTGATCCAGAGGCAAAATGTGGAGACGTAGATGTCAACTGTTTATGGGAAGCTCTGTAAAGTGACACTGCAGACCGTGTGGTCAAATGGAGGGGAGAAGAACTGGGGCCATCTTTGCAATCGATCGACCACATGCTGTCTTCCAAGTTTTCAGCAGAAGTTAGAAATCCAGATCTTTATCTATGAAATCTCCTGAGTTTTAAGTACTATCAACTAATTTACTACTTTCAAGACAGTGGTGGGTCAACACTCTGTGGGCCAAACACATCAAGTCTGAGTTGGATGTGGTTTGTCGGCCGTTTGCAACCTCTAGGTAAATAATTTGCTGATGTTTCCACAGCACTTGGCTGAGAAGGAGGTTTGAACCAGGGCTGTCTGGACTCCAGGCCCATATTCATTCAGCAAAATTTTCATGTCTTCCAAGTAAAGCCTTTGAAAAACAAAGATAAAGAAAACACAGTCCCTTCCCTAAAGGGTCTTCCAGTCAAAAGTGGGAGACAATATGTAAACAAACATTTAATTCATTTGATTAAATGCTGTGCTGGGCTGAGCTTAATCACTCAGTCATGTCCAAATGTTTGTGATCTCATGGACTGTAGCCCATCAGGCTCCTCTGTCCATGGGGATTCTCTAGGGAAGAATACTGGAGTGGGTTGCCTTGCCCTCCTCCAGGGAATCTTCCCAACCCAGGTATCGAACCTAGGTCTCCCACATTGAAGGCAGATCCTTTACTGACAGATTAAATGCTACAGATTGATTAATATAACTTTGGCTCTCTCTCTGCCCTTTCATATACGCCGCACCCTGAGGACGGAGGGATTGATCTCATTGGTAAATTTGGGGGAAGCACCTGGCTATGTTCTGCTGAGTCCTTCTGTGTGTGCGCTCAGGGCAGGGCCTGGCAAAGGAGAGTGCATGTCCTCTGAGCCTTCCTGCTGAGAGTCCTTCCAGAACAGTCCCTCCACGCTGTCTGCTCTCCACCCCCTACCTTGGTGGTGCAGAACTGCTGAGAATGGGCAGGAAAGCCACTTGATTCTGGGACTCAGGAAGCAAGCTCATTTAGCTCTCGTGTTAGGCTATGCATTCCTACCCAACTCTATCAGCAATGAAGGTGACATCTTGGCTTCTGGCTTTCCCTTCTTTTTAAATTTTATTTCTTATTAATAACTTGTTCAGAATTGGGATAGGGAAAAGACATAGAGACACGTTATTTATTGAGGGACAGCCTCAGAGACCTCAATGGTACTATGATTATTAGAGTATGTGGTATGTACTATATATATTATATATGTGTACTATATATACTATTGTAATATTATGTAAATATTATATGTAATATACATGTCAATATATACATATTTATATACATATATTGACATTATGTATATTATATTATGTATATCACATGATATTTATATTATATTACAATCAATATTTACATAATGTTACAATAGTGGTTACATAGTATATGTAAATATACACACCTGTGTATTCACACTCACATATACTCTATGGGCTTCTACACATTTGTACACAGGTACACACAGGCACTTCAAGGGCCCTGACTGCTCAGAAGCTTCACCATGCTGCCTCCTAGAACTCAACCTTGAGTTTGCGTGTACCTAAGTGGGGGTGTGAGTCTCATATTCAAGCAAAGGAAACAGACATGTTCTTAACCCAAACAAAAGCTGGCGTTGAAACCGTGGAACAGCACTTGCTATCATATTACAAAATTGCCCGTTATATTTTGACACACACTTTTCCTTCCAGGAGCCTCCTTAGATATCATCTGCTTCAGTCTCACGCTAGCTTCTGTTAGCATGTTGTTAACAAGGGCTTATGTCTTCCAGGAGAAAATGGGTTTGATTTCAAAGGACTCTTTGATTGCCTTCTGGGTCTCAGCATGTCCTGCGTTTACTTATTTACTGAGTGTCCTGAGCACCCAGCATGTGGTGGGCGCTGTGTGGGGCGCTGGGGTAACTGCAGAACATGGAGTCGCCTCCCTGCCCCCGGGGAGCTGCGATCTCCAAGGAGAACCTGAAGCCAAGAGAGGAAAGTGAGTGCCCACATCACACCAGGGCCCGGGGCCGAGGAAGGCCTCAGGTCCTGGGATCTCCGGGCCAGGCTGAGGACCAGTGGCCCTCTCATTTCTTCTGACGAGATTCTCCTTTCACAGCGCTTGCTTTTCACCTGGTGAACGCTTACTGCCTGGTGTGTCCTGAGGACAGTTTGAGGGGCACTATCCAGCCCTTTGCATATTTTCCATCTATCAAAGGAGACTGCAGACTCTCGGGTTGGGCCGGCTGGGGAAGCCCATCTTCCTCACCAGCTGCAGCCAGAAACCTCACCCGCTCACCCTCCTTCATTCTCTTTGTTTTTCCTCCTCCCAGCATGCTGCAGCCAAGATGAGAAGGAATCGGTCCCATGGAAGGAATTTCATGTCTCTCTAGCAGTTCGGCAAGACAAGCTTGAGAAGGAAGCCACATCAAAACGGGAGGCTCCTGCCACCATGAGGTATCTGCAGTGCGAATGAGTCAGTCAGCGCCCTCATTTCCATGAGGCGCCTGCAGCTACCTTAGGGGCAGTTAATACTTTCCATTCGCAGAGCTATCTGTGACCATTTACAGTATATGCGTAAGACTCCCCATGACACAACAACCCCCATGTCACCTCATGTTGACAAGTCAATTCTGGGCCCAGAGTAGACTCTGGTTTAACCAGCACTGTAATGTTCTAGATCCAGTCTCTGACCAGGAGCCAACATCTGGGGAAGTAAAAACCATGGAGTCAGACGACCTGAAAACCCCTAACGACTTTATTTTTCAATCAACTTTTTTTTTTTTTAGACTTATTACATATGAACCATTTTCAAAGGCTTTATTGAATTTGTTACAGTATTGCTCCTGCTTTATGCTTTTAGTTTTTTGGCCATGAGATATGTGGGATCTTAGTTCCCTGACCAGGGATTGAACCCACACGTCCTGCATTAGAGGGCAAAGTCTTAACCTCTGGACCACCAGGGAAGTCTCCCTAAATGACTTTAAGGATGTTATTAAAGTTTTAAAATATCAGATTGTGGTTCTATAAAATAATTTTGTTGAATAAGATAATGATAATACCCATCTCACAACGTAATTAAATTGAAATGAGGTCATGTACTCAGCATGCGGGTGGGCCATATATGGAGACTCAGTAAAAAGTTCACCTCTGTCATTCCTGGGGTATCCTCAGTCTTGCTGGTGACAGAGAAAGGAAAGAGGCAGGAAAACGTACTCCTTGGTCTGACAAAGGTTGTCCACAGTGCACAGAATGTACTTCCAATGCCCTCAGTACCACTTGAAGTTGGAATACTTCCCAATCCAGTCAGATCTTAGAGAGTTGATGGGGCACAGAGCTGCTGATGTTTTTTCCCATCCTGGAGACAATAGGTGGAGGAGGCAGGGCTCCAACTGCCCTGATACAACTGGATGGAGCAGGGAGAGCCTGTATGACAAACACTTTAGGCCAAAGCACCAACCAGAGGGTGATCCTGAGAGGCATCAAGGGAAGGCTCTGAGGTCAAGTTGGAGAAGTGGAAAAATGGAGAGAAAAACAAGAGCGAGAGTGATAATAGAGAAGGCTTGACTGAACTCTCCCTCTCTGTCCAATTCTCTCTCTTTTTCTCTCTTTCTTGAAAATGTGCAGGAGATGCTACCTGGCTGCATCGGGGCTTTTTTAGAAAGGTGGGCATGTCTACTGCCAGAGAACCTTCTCTGGGGAAAGGGGCAGGCCCAGGAGTGCACAGGAGTGCTCACTGAAACTTCTGTCTTACAGACGGGGAGTCCCTAGTGGGTGGTGGGCTGCCCTGCTGCCGGGGGGCGGGGGAGAGTGCTTTTAGCTCCTCAGGGTGCGAACCAGCTGCACTCAGAGAGAACGGAACATTCTCCTCCTTACATTGATTTAGTCTGATTTTCACTGTCAGATTCTTTAATGAAGGCCCTGGGAGTGGGTTGCCATGGTTATGCTGGTTTTAACATCTAGGAACTTAGGGCTAAATGGCTTCCCCCAGGCCCAGCAGCTTTTAGCTGCTGCGTTTAGATTTTTAACTTCTCCTCCTGGGAGACACTGTTCTGCAAAGGGGAAAGGACTGCAGACAGGCCTGTCCCGGGAGCCACGGGGGAAGGAGTTGATTTTGATTTGAAAAAATTTATGCTTTCTCCATAGACAAGAGGTAGAAAAAGGTGGTGATCAAGGGAAAGGGCTTCGTCAGAATCCCAGCTTTGTCCTATACCGTCGATAAGACCTTAAGGTGATGACCTTAAGCATTTGAACAGTGTGCACTTGAAGAGTTAAACAAGATGATATCTGAGCCAGGAGAAGATTCCAGTGAGTGTTGTTCATTAGGTTCTTTCACTCCTGTTACCGCAAGGGCTCCTAAAATAACCCCAGATGCTATGTCAATGGCTTCCCAATCTTCAGGAGGACTGAAGCAATTGCTCAAGGACCTTCCTCTCCAGCCTTTGAGACTTATGTGTGCCTGTTTTGACATCATCTCCCTCCGCTGCCATGCCTGGCCTGCCTCTCACTGTCCCCCTCTTTTTGATCCTCAACCCTGGCTTTTCATGAGGACTTCCAGGTCCTTCCTGGGTTTTCAGCTGAAGTCACCTCCTTGAGAGGCCTTTTCTTTTTTTTAAAAAAATATAATTTATTTATTTATTTTTGGCTGTGCTGGGTCTTTGTTCCTGTATGGGCTTCTCTGGCGGTGGAGTAAAGTTGGAGTTGGAGTGCATGGGGCTTCTCATTGTGGTGGCTTCTCTTATGGAGCACCAGCTCTAGGCTGCACGGACTTCAGTACTTGCAGTGTGTGGGTTCGATGGTTGTAGTTCCCCGGCTCTAGAACACAGGCTCAATAGCATGTGGGATCTTCCCAGATCAGGGATTGAACTCTTGCCTCCTGCATTGATAGGTGGATTCTTTACCACTGAGCCACCAGGGAAACCCAAGGGAGGCCTTTCCTAATCACTTTAATGGGGGTCGAAAACAGTCAGACAAGACTGAGTGTGCACACACACACACACACACACACACACACACACACAAAATCAACCACCCTACTTACTACTCAATCTATGTCACTTTGTTTATTTTCTTTAAATTCCTTATAGTCTGAATGATTTTGTCATCTTTAAATAGCTCATCATCATCTGAAGTTATTGTGTTTATTATCAATTTCCCCTGATTAGAATGCAAGCTCCTATTTTTCTTACTATATTCCTTGGGTTGAACCTAAACTTGGAGACCCTCTGCAAACTGTGCCCAGCATTTGGAGTCTATGAATTTAAATAAAACAAAAATTATACCTTTATTTTCACTAACCCCTAACTGAAATGTAGCATTTCCTTTCGTTGTGAATGTAGGCAACAAACCACAGTCCTTGAACTGCGCTTGAGACTGTCACCCACTGCCCTTTTACAGGTATCTCGAAATGTCATTTACGCTGACCACTAATAAGTTAAAGCATTTTCTAGACCCACCGCTGGATCTTGTTATTTAACACAATAATAAAGAAACATATATGTTACTGTATCAAAATTTTAAAATGTTTTAATAACTATTTTAATACATTTGGCTTTTTTTTTAAATAATCCCTTCTGTTTGTTCTATGAATTTAAAAAGCATTAGCCTGGTCCTTCCTGGTGGCTTAGATGCTAAAGAATCAGCCTGCAATGCAGGTGACCTGGGCTTGATCCCTATATTGGGAAGATCCCCTGGAGGAGGCATGGCAACCCACTCCAGTATTCTTGCCTGAAAAATCCCCATGGACAGAGGAACCTGGTGGGCTACAGTCCATGGGGTCACAAAGAATTGGACACAACTGAGCTGCTAAGCCGGAGAAGGCAATGGCACCCCACTCCAGTACTCTTGCCTGGAAGCTCCTACGGATGGAGGAGCCTGGTGGGCTGCAGTCCATGGGGTCGCTAAGAGTCAGGCATGACTGGGCGACTTCACTTTCACTTTTCACTTTCATGCATTGGAGAAGGAAATGGCAGCCCACTCCGGTGTTCTTGCCTGGAGAATCCCAGGGACGGGGGAGCCTGGTGGGCTGCCGTCTATGGGGTCGCACAGAGTCGGACACGACTGAGGTGACTTAGCAGCAGAATTGCTAAGCATAGTACAGCCTGGGACATAAGTCAACGTACATAACAGCTCTCTTCTTCCATCTTTAAAACCCTCAATGGCAGGTCAAGTCCCTCTCAAGTCTCAAATCTCTCCTACTTCTCCTTCCATCTTCTCTAACTCTTCCACCTTCCTTCCTTTTCCACTTCTAAGGGCACATTTGATTACATTGGACTCACCTGGATAATCCAACACACTCTCCCTATTGGCATAATCTCCCTATAGGTATACTCTCCCTAAAGTCCTTAATTTCATTTGGAAGGCTTTTTGTTGTTAGTTGTTATATAACATAGCATATATACAGATTCCATGGACATTTTAGGGGAGCTATTATTCTGCCTCCTCTATCAACGTTCATTGTAATCTTTTCAACTGTTTGTAATATGTTGGGGAAAAGAGGAGGTACAATAATATCTACCTTATCGAATCAAAGTGGTGAGGTTCAAGTGAACTAAGTAATCAGTGATATAAAGTGATATTTATATAGAATTCATCATCCTAAAAAAAAAAAAGCATTGGCCTGAGAAATTGGTCCATAGGTATCAACAGAGTTCTAACAGAGGTCATGGCACAAAAAAGGTTATTTATCTCTGCGGCCTAGAGCTTTGACATATAGTAGGAGCTTGATAAAAATGTTTTTGAGTGAATGAGTTAGTAGATGAAAGGAGGTAGAGAAGGAAACAGTGTCCTAAGCAGAGGAAATAGCATTCAGGGGCTGGGGGCTCTGTACTCTGTTCTAGAAACAGAAAAACTGTCTGGTGTGGTTTGAGCTTTGAGAGCTGGGCGGGGGGGTGGGGTGTTTTAAGCTGACACTAACAAGGCAGGCTGGCTGAACCTCACCCCGGGGCAATGGGAGGCTGACAGAAGGTATTAGGCAGGACAGGAATAATGATATTTGGGTTTTTAAAAAAATCCCTATGACTTCCAAGAGGAGAGGAAAATGAAGAAAGCAAGGGCAGATGCCAATTAAGAGGCTACTGTCGGTGGTTTAAAGTACACTGGAAGTGAAGGTGGAAAGGGTGGATGGATTTGAGAGCGATTTCAGAGGTGAAATAGACACCACTCGAGGGCTGATTAGAAGTAGGGGGTGAGGGAAAACAGGAAGTACAGAAGCACTGTGGCTTTCCTGCCTGAGTTCCTGAGTGATGGGGGGGCTCACTGAGGTGGGGACACCGTGGGAAGGAGGAGCAAGGTGTGGGGACAGGTCCCAGGGCACCTGACCCTGCAGGTAGCAGTGTTCTTATTTTGTTCAGCCTGGCTTTGCTGAAATGCCTTAGACCGCAAGTGATCGTGTGAGACCCCAGTTTTAGTCTTCCTTCTGCCACTAACTTGCTACCTCAGGCACTCTTCTCAACTTGTTTGTTTTCTCAGCTGAACAATGGGAAACACTGAGTCCTGAGACACCTTACAGGCTGGAGGGATGCCCCGCTCCACCCACTGTCCTTGGGTCATGTCAGAAACATTTGAGCTTATGACTTTGCCAGAGAAGTCTCAAAGTCAGTGATTTTTCTCTAAGCCTGGATTAATAGCTAGGATCTTATATGAATATCATGATGAAATTAATTAACATTAATAATAAAGGCCAGTCAATATTGTTCCATCATGTTTTGCACACTCTGAGGGTTTTATGTACATTATTCCTTTTAATTCCCTATAATAACCCTATGAGAAGGTTGTTTTTATTATACTCAAATTACAGATAAGAAAACTGAGGCTAACATTTTAAGTTACTTCCCCAAAGTCACATAGTTGTAGTTGGTGGAAGAGAAATTGAAACTCATTCAGTCTGACTCTAGAATCTGCACTGTTAATCACTAAATATTCCTGCCTTATGGATTAATTACTGTTTCAGTCCAGGTGTTTGTAGGAGTTGTCCTGACCCCTAGGTCCCAGATTGAATTGAATCATCTCTCCATTCCACGCCCTGTGTGATGTCCAGGCCCTCCCTGAGATGTTGGGAATTCGGGTTGGCCTGCACTGTCATTCAGTCTGGCTTGGAGCTCCTGCTTCTGTGGAATTCTTCTGGTCCCTGGGCCATCCTGCATGTGTTCCTTCCTTGTCCGCATTCTGTCAGCCCAGCTACGGGACCCAGATAATTTCCCTAATTTCTTCCAAGGCTCTTACTCACACATTGTAACATATTTTGCAAAAGTCAAAAGATGGAGGGTTTATAGCACAGAAAAATGCAGATTTAAAGAAACTGAATAATAGCTAGCTCCATTTTTCGGAAGTCCCTAGTGATTTTGCCATTGTATCAGTTAAGATTTAGGCTAAGCTGCTGAAACGAGATCCTCCCCCCACAACCCCTGCTGACTCTCCCACCAAAAAACACTTCGCTTTCTCCCCCCGCCCCCAGTCTAGGCCGAGTGGCTGCTTTGCTTCCCACTGCGGTTGGAAGAAGGAACATCTAACCACAGTCCCTTCTGTCTTGTTGCTTTGCCATCCCCTGGGAGTGACTCTATCCTCTTCTGTATAGGCAAAGCCAGGTCAAACCACAGCTACAAACAGCCCGTGAGAGAGAGAAGAGGACGGAACGGAGGCCAAGGATTTCCTCCAGAGCAAGTAGATACTCACATCACTTCCATTCTCATTTCATTGGCTAGAATGTAGTCACGTGATCACGCTGGCTGCAATGGAACCTGGGAGATGTAGTCTCAGATGGGGTGGTCATGAACCCAGCTGCGATTCTGTTACTATGCCAGAAGGGAAGAATTGGGTGTTGAAGGTAACGGGAGGTCTCTGCTTCAACCAAGCCTCTTGCCCTTGGCTTAAACTTTCTCTTCTTTCTTTCTTTCCACTTTCCTTTAATTTCATCTGTCTGCCTCTGCCTCCCTGCTCTGCCCTCATTCTTGTTTTTTTTTTCTTATTTGTTTTTAAAGCACAACATTTTAGCCATCTCTTATTTCCACTCACCTGTTCTCCCACGACTGAGGGAGACTCCTTTTCCATCCCAAAGGACCTATAAAGCTATTGTCCTAAGCAAAGTTATTTTAAATGCAAATTGGGAGTTGGTGCCAGCTGTTAAGATTTTTTTCCCTACCCTGGTACATGGTAAAAATAAAACAAGGCACCATTTAAAGACATCCCCCTCCCCCACCCCCACCCCACGCCCTCCCCCAAAAACTGAGTTAAGATCCAAAAAAATCCATTGATCTGTCAGGTAAACATCCCAAATACTAAGTGACTGAATAAACCCTCAGGAAAAAGAGGCTCCTCACTGCTTAAAATGAAACAATTTCACACTGCAACAGAGCAGAAAATCTGGACTTCCCAGAAAAAGTTGCATGAGAAGCAGCTGTGACTTTTGTTACTTGAAAAGTAAAATGATCTTTGTGAGAGAATTTTATATTCTCCGTCCCCACCTTCCTAGAGACCATCTGCTCTTGGTTCTGCCAAACCACCCAAGCATTTCAAGTTTCTGCTAGGATGGGTATGTCATGTCTGATTACATTTCACTGGGCAAAGCAAGTCACATGGACAAGCCCCCGATCAGTGGATCAGGAATCTCTCACTCTGCCCACAGTGGGGACTACAAATTATAAGGCAAAGGGTGTGGACGGACAGTGTTATTTTTTGGGGGGTGGATATAATGCATAATAATCAATTTATCAGGTCATGAGAGGTAGGATTGGGAATGGAGACTGAATTCTGGACATGGAGACTCCTAACAGTAGACCATGTAATTGGGGCTTTATTGGAAGACTACAGAGAATCACTGAAGATTTTGAACAGGTTGCTGATGTTATCAGGAATGCCAGTTAAGGGCAGGACCTTTCCACCTTTTGAACTCACTTTCATGGGAGAAATTGTGATGACCTTGAATTAATGAGTTATTACAAATCAGCATTTTATTCCTGCCTCTATCTGGACAATGGGGTAACTGGACAATGGGATAAACCATTGTAATTGTCAGTGTTCTTATGAGAAACCAATAGTATATGTACCAATAATAGTAATAGTAGTATATATGTAATGGAAAATGGAAAGAGATTTTAAAGAACTGGCTCATGGAATTGTGGAGGCTCACAATTCCAATATCTGGAGCACAGGTTGGCAGGCCGGAGACCAAAGGAAGAGGGGCAGACTGCAAGGAGAACTCCCGCTTCCTCAGGGGATTCATTCTTTTTCTTTCTCGCTAAGGTCTTCAATTGATTGCATGAAGCCCACCACCTTATGAAGGGCAATCTGCTTTACTCAAGTGCATTGATTTAAATGTTAATCTACCCTAAAAATATCTTCATAGCAACATCCAGACTCATGTTTGACCAAATTTCTGGGTACCACTAGATAGCCAGGCCACCTTGACACATAAAATTCACCACACCAGCCGCAAATGTCTCAGCCTTTGCCTGTAAAATAGGCATCGATTCAGCTGGGCTATGGGGATTGCATGGGTAAATGGCAGCTGGAGAGAAGTTGGTAGGCCTGAAGGGCTATGGCATGGCTCTAGGGGCTGACATCCACCTTAGGCAGCCAGGCCTCCCTCTATAAAAGCTACTAATGGAGGGACTTCCCTGGTTGTCCAGTGATTGAGAATCTGCCTCACAATGCTGGGGACGAAGGTTTGATCCCTAGTCGGAAAACTAAAATCCCACATGCCGTGGAGCAGCTAAGCCCGCATCCTGCAACTACTGAGCCTGCGCACTCTGGAGCCTGTGTGCCACGACTAGAGAGTCCGTACACCACAGTGAAAGACCCCACATGTGCAATGAAGATCCCGCATGCCACAACCATGACCAGCAGAGCCAAATAAATGAATATTTAAAAAAAAAAATCCTGTTAGTGGAAAATTGTCTTCTGAGAATAGTATCAGTGAAGTACCCCAATGACCCACCCTCTTGGCACGGCCTCTGCCCTAGTTCAAGCCTTTATGATGTTTTCTCTAGATTAAGGCACTTCTTCCTTATGCTGCCCCTCCCTTTTCCCAAGCACAAATCTGAGCACACGCTCCTGAGAAAATCCCCCTCAGTGGCGCCCCACCACAGTCCCCCAAGGCTGAGTATGTTAGGCCATCCAAGCCCTGGCCACTGTGCGACCAATCTCCAGATCTACTCAAGCGCCTGCCTCCAGCACCACCACCCACCTCCCTTAGCCTCCCTGTGGAGTCTTAGGCCTGTGAGACATGCCCCATCAGCCCCTTCTGGGGAGAGGTATCCCCTACAGCCCCTGAGTGTATCTGTTTTATCTGCTGGGTTCCCACGTGCAATTTGCTTGTTTGAAGAAAGGATTCTGTGTGTGGTGGGGGAGGGTTTGGAGTGTTTGAGAACACCAAACTGCTCAGGGTGGACTGCGTCCTCCGTGTCATCTCACTCTTCCCCTTCTTCGTGCATGCTGCTCCCGCCCCTGGGAATGCCCATCTCGCTCTGCCTGGACGCACGCTTCCCTGGCTATGGACAAAATGTTTGTGTTCCCCCTGAAATCATGTGTTGAAGCCATACTCCTCAGTGTGATGGTTTTCATATTGAAGTGGGGCCTTTGGAAAGCAATTAGCCTGAAGATGGAGCCCTGTGATTGGACTAGTGCTCTCATGAGAAGGAACAGAAGAGAGCGTCCCCCACCCTGCACCGTGTGAAGATCCCGAGAAGGCAGCCTTGTGCAAGCCAGGAAGTGGGGCTTTCTCTAGACGTTGAATCTGCAGGCACCTTCATCTCGGACTTTGCAGTTTACAGAACTCTGAGACATACAGATCTGCTTTTGAAGTCGCCCAATATCTGGTATTTTGTTATAGTGTCCTGAGTTAACTAAGACATTCCTCAAGCCTTAGCTCAAGAAACTCCACTTCTAAGAAGCTGATCTAAATCCCAGGGTGGGCTAATGTGCTTTGCCTCTGTTCCCACTGAAGCCTGCATGTGTAGCTATTCTAGTATCAGAATAGCTAATACTTTCCCTATTAGGCAATACATTCTTGAAAACAGGTATTGTTTCTTTATTCCCTCAGTACCTTGTGTAGGTGGGGTTTAAAACACTGTGTGTAAAAAAAAAAAAGTGTGTATTAATCTTTATATAGATATCCTTTTTTTTTTTTTTGGTAGATGCTGAGAGCTGGAAGTTTTACATGCACAAGAGTTAAGATCAAGTTAGCTCCCAGAAAACACTTGGCAGTTGGCTGATGGTTTGCAGACAGCCTCTGCATCATTATTTCACACCCTGACATGCTGGGGCTGTCAAGGGATCAAGGTTCTGCTTGTCAGCTGGCTTCAGTTCTGCCTCAAAAAGAACTTCAAGGGTCAGTTAACCCTAAAGCTTCCCCATTTTTGATGGCATAAGGAGCTAAAGAATAGTCCTCAGGTTTATTCCAAGGAATGCCTACCTAGCTGCACTTCCCTCAGGAGAACTCACATAATGTGACTAATGTATCCAGTTCTTATTACAGTTAGATTTTAAAAAATTGATAAAAAATAATTACTGTGGGCCATAAAAATACTCGATAAATATCCAACAAAAATTAATTATTATGCATGATGAGAATAAGTGCTAAACTAACAGTTTCTAAGAAAGAACAAGTAAAGCTCATGGTAGCTAACCATGACCCACAGTGAAAGCTTTCTGAACTATATTGTAGTGTTTCAATTATTTATTGCAGTATACTGGGCTGAGGAGCTGGTTTTCACTTGGGGCCTCTCGTGAACTTGAAGTCGGGCTGTGACCAGGGTTGGAGGCATCTCAAAGGCGGGCTGCTGTCTAGGGCTCCAGCTGAAGCTGAGGATGGGAAGGTCTATTCTTGGCCTCGCCATTGCCACCTGGGCTTCCTCAAAACATGGCCCTGAGCTTGAAGAGTAAGCACCCCGAGAGAGAACCAAGCTAGAACACCTTTTAGAAACAAGCCTCAGAAATCACGCGGTGTCCTTAAGCACAGCCCATATTCAAGGGTAAGGTCATTAGATTCTAACTCTTTATGTGAGGAGTGCCAAAGAATACATAGACATGGGTTTTTTTTTTTTCACTTTAAAGAATTCTCTTTTTAACTTTCACAATGTTATGTTGGTTTCTGCCATACAACAATGCGAGTCAGCCATAATTATATACACATTCCCTCCCTCCCTCCCTTGCCTCCCTCCCCTCCCCGCATCCCATCCCTCCAGGTCATCACAGAGCACCAGACTGGACTTATATACTGGACTTCTCACCTGCCATCCATCCTACACTTCATCATGTATATATGTTGATGCTACTTTCTTCATTGTCCCCTCCTTCCCTGACTGTGTCCACAAGTCCATTCTCTATATCTGTATCTTCTAAAACCATCATATGTAGTAACTCTGCAAACGTTATGGCTTTCATCAGAGAACGATCATTCCTCTGTTGACTCTGACAGTGGGCTCATTCTCTGAACATCCTGGGGCACACACAGACTTTCAGCACACATCCACCTGTTCTCAGAGGCCCCCCACCCCCCGCACTAGGCGGATTACCTTGTAGGACAAACAGCTCTATGATGCCATCTATCTCCTGGTTTTTGTCACTGCCTTTAAAAACCCTTGATGTTTCTGAAAGTGCTTTCTGGGGTCCACCATGATTCTCTGCACACGGCTTCAAAGGGGAAAGGCTGTCTGCAGAGGCTGGATGAGTGTTCCTCTCTCTCTGGTGGACTTTCCCGGCCCAGAAAGCTGCATGGGGTGACTGAGGTAAAACGGAAGACTCTGCTTAAGTCAACAGCGGGTAGCAACTGTAAGGAGGGCAGCCATCAGGGAAGTAAATAGGAAGTGGGTCAACCCTTTGGGACCACGATTTCGCTGCTAATAATACTGAGCATTTATTGAGCTCTTCCTCTGTTCTGGGCACCATGCTTTGCATTACCTCATTTGACTACTCTTCTTACCAGCTTTAAGTGATAGGCACTATTTTAATCCTCACTTTACAGAAAAAAAAAAAAAAAATTTGTCAGAATGATTGAGTGACTTCCCCAAGTCTGAACAGCTACTGTCAGATGGAGCCTGAATTCAACTCAGTTATGTCTGACTCAAAAGGCAGTGTAGTGGTTATGAGTGTGACCATTCGGATCAGAGCCCCAATGCTCGGGCTTGAAACCTCATTTTGGGTGATCTTTGACCATTAACCTCTTTGTGTTTCAATTGTCTCATTGGCAGATAGGGGACGGAAAATATAAATATGTAAAAAATATAAATATATATATATATATATTCATCTCACCGAGGTTTTAGCATTAAAGGGGATGAGGTATATAAGGTGTTTAGCACTCAAAGATATTAATTATTCCTCCTCCTCCTCTATTACTTACCTCCACTTGGATGGTAACTTATTCAAAAGCATAATATGCTAAAGATCCAGAGGTCTAAGGAAGTACAGAATGAGGAATCAGCCTTCGACCCACTATCAGACCTCATTTCAGGTCTGAAATTTCAGTTGTGACTCTATGTTCCCATCTGCAAAGTGGGCAGAATACTGAGACTTTGTGATGATAAATGGAGGCCTCCTGAGTTTCTCCACTATGGCATTCCAAGCCATCCTCTATTTCCAGATCTAATTAAGTTTGCAAACCAGGTCTAAACCAAATGCAAATTATACATAATGGAAATTGATTCAGGGGCTCAGGATCAGAAAGGAGGGCTGGGGATAAGCCCTCTCCACCTCCTTTCTGGGTTTCAAGCACTTTCCAATCCCAAGTGGTCAGATTCTGGTCTCTTCTCTTTGAGTTAAAGTCTGAAGAGTAGGGGTATGATTTTCTAAAATGTGTTTAAACTGCAGGAAAGCTGTAATCTGTTGCAGTAGGATTTCTTCTGCTGTCTATTTGAGTAACTTGGAGGCCCCGGCTGGAAAGGCCCAATGCAGAGCCTGGTGGGTGGTGTGGGCCTCCCTCTGCATCAGTGTGGCTCAGCTCCCCATCAGCGTGGCCTCCCCAACCCAGAGAGGCTGGGAGATTCTTACACCAGCCCTGGGCTGCCGATGAGTGTGGTACAGCCCCCTCCTTGGCAGGCTGATTTGTGAATGTGCTGAACTCTGGAACACTAGGCGGCCTAACCACAGAGAGAGGTGTTTTGTTTCTCTACCGGATACACCTGCCCAGAGAGCAGCGTTGCCTCTTGCTTCAGGCTCCGGTCTGTTTTACTTTTGAAAGATCGCACCCTCCAGATAAACCATTGTGCGCTGAGAACCTTCCGAGGCCGAAAAGCAATGAAACTGGCTTTCTTTTCTTTGGGGGCCAAGGGACAATTGTACAAAATTGTTTCTCCATCTAAATGAGCATTCTCCACTTTCCTGTTAGTTGGTATTTTCCCAGGCACACCAAGAGGACTTTAGGGGTTTGGGATACATGGACGCAGCATAAAAGAGCATTGAGTCACAGGCTGAGAAATTTAGTCCCTTTTTATTTTATTTTTTTCAATCTTCATGATTTTGTCAGGAAAAAAACTTTCACTTGAAGATTGAATTTCTTTAACATCTAACACTTGTTAATCTCCCTTTAAAAACACATATACATCGGGTGGAGAGGGAGGTGGGAGCAGGGATTGGGATGGGGAAGACGTGTAAATCCATGGCTGATTCATATCAATGTATGACAAAACCCACTGAAATGTTGTGAAGTGATTGGCCTCCAACTAATAAAAAAAAATAAAAAATAAATAAAAATTAAAAATATAAAAATAAAAAATAAAAACACATATACAAAATGAGTACAGACCTCAGATTTAGAGTCTTTAATTAGATGTATTATAGTATCTACTATAATATTGTCTAGATAAAATTTGATAATATTTTTTCTGTGATTATTTTTAGTATCTTTAATTTTTTAGGGTTGTCTTTAATTTGTGGCAATGGATAGCAATTTACCATTTATTTTAGGGATATTATGTTTCTTTTAAAAAATAAGTGTATTCAAGTTTTAAAAATCATTTAAAGAAAAATGATAAGTAAATAATTGTACAGGTGCTATTCATAAATAGTGTAAGTCATGAGGATAGTTTGTGGTGGTGTTTCGATGTGCTGGAAATTGGGGAGTACACAAGTATCTGACATATGACCAATTGATTTGCAAAATCATGAGAATGGCAGTTCATCACTCACTTTAGGTTTTGTGAAGACAATGCATGAAATGCATGGTCCTGGAACATACTCAAGAAAGTTAGCCATTATTATTATTGTCAGGAAACTATGCTTGTGTAAGCAGTGCCTGGAACATAGTATACAGAAAAGTGTAACTGCTTCTATCATTGCTGTTTTTATCATTAGCATCGTGTGTTAGTTTGTGTCTGCTTCGAAGCAGGCATCCATATGGGATTAGGTGTGTAAGAGATTTATTGGGGGAAGGCCTGTGCAGGATGAAGGAGATAGGAGCATGAGGAAGTGGAGACAGAAGTTCTGTGAGAAGTATGTGGCATGGGCCGAAGGAGTCTCAGACTTCAGAGCAGTTGCAAGAAAGGTTTGGCCAGGTGGATGATGAGTTTTGGAGTCAAAGTTGACTCCTGGAGAAGTCTGCCTTCTGTGCTCAGTCAGTGGTTGGGAGCATCTCACAGGACTTATATGCAGAGTACATCATGTGAAATACCAGGCTGGATTAATCATAAGCTGGAATCAAGATTGCTGGGAGAACTATCAACAACCTCAGATATGCATATGATATCATCATAATGGCAAGAAGTAAAGAGGAACTAAAGAGTCTCTTGAAGAGGGTGAAAGAGAAGTGTGAAAAAGCTTGAGACACAACATTAAGAATACTAAGATCATTGCATCCAGTCCCATGACTTCATGGCAAATACAAGGGGGAAAAGTGGAAACAGTGACAGATTTTATTCTTTTGGGCTCCAAAAATCACTGCGGACAGTGACTGCAGCCATGAGATTAAGCCTTGTGCCTTGGAGGGAAAACTAGGACAAACCTAGACAGCATATTAAAAAGTAGAGATATCATTTTGCTGACAAAGGGCTGTATGGTCAAAGCTATGGCTTTTCCAGTAATTGTGTACGGATATGAGAATTGGACATAAAGAAGGCTGAGCACCAAAGAATTGGTGCTTTCAAGTTGTGGTGCTGGAGACTCCCTTGGACAGCAAGGAGATCAAACCAGTCAACCCTAAAGGAAATCAACCCTGAATATTCATTGGAAGGACTGCTGCTCAAGCTGAAGCTCTGATACTTTGGCCACCTTATGCAAAGAGCTGACTCATTGGAAAAGACTCTGATGCTGGGAAGGATTGAAGGTTAAAGGAGAAGGGGGTGGCAGAAGATGAGATGGTTAGATAGCACTGCCGACTCAATAGACATGAATTTGAGCAAACTCTGGGAGGTTAGTGGAAGACAGAGGAACTTGGTGTGCTACAGTCCATGGGGTCACAAAGAGTCAGACATGACTTAGTGACCGAACAACAATGACAACAATTCATGAAAGTATGATCTTCATGTGATCATAGCAGCATTTGGGTCAGTTATGTTCCCTGCCCCTCCCTCCCCCCCACCCCAGCAGGAGACCTGAGCAGCACTTTTTGTGACTGTCATGCAGATTGTCTTCATCTTATTCATAAAAAGGGGGCCTGAGCATTTTCTCTAATTCATTTATCTGGCTAACTAACACCTGGTCATTGCAACCAACAGAGAGATTAAAATTATTTTACACCTAAAATTAAAATGTGAAGTGAAGTGAAGTCATTCAGTCGTGTCTGACTCTTTGCAACCCCATGGACTGTAGCCTACCAGGCTCCTCCGTCCATGGCATTTTCCAGGCAAGAGTACTGGAGTAAGTTGCCATTTCCTTCTCCAGGGAATCTTGCTGACCCACGGATTGAACCTGGGTCTCCCTCATTGTAGGCAGACACTTTACCCTCTGAGCCACAAGGGAAGTCCAAAAATGGAAATATAATATTTGACTAATGATTTTCTTGTCTCAACGCTCGGCTAACAAACCAAACACGTTATTTACTTTAAAGCATTTATCATGATCACAACTCTTTATTAACCTTTCATCTTACAGCTCTAATTTTGGATTTCAAAAGTTTTGAATTTCAGGCAGAGAGTGAAGCACAGTTGACACTTTCATGCAAATTGCATCTAATAAAGGGTCTCAAATGTCAGTCCACATGTATTTGGCTCATACAGTGTTTAAAAAATTTTTTTGAGTCCACATTTTAAAAGCAGGAGATAACATTTTTTTAAATGTCGATATCAGTTTTCTCTTGAAAACCACAGATCTGGGACACTGAGCCGGCATGTGTGCATGACAGTGTTATCTAGAGAGAGAGCAGCTGCCGCTAAAGTGGGGCTCTCTTGTTTGCTATTAAAAAGCAGAGACATTACTTTGCCAACAAATGTCTCTCTAGTCAAGGCTATGGTTTTTCCAGTGGTCATGGATGGATGTGAGAGTTGGACTATAAAGAAAGCTTAGCACCGAAGAATTGATGCTTTTGAACTGTGGTGTTGGAGAAGACTCTTGAGAGTCCCTTGGACTGCAAGGAGATCCAACCAGTCCATCCTAAAGGAGATCAGTCCTGAATATTCGTTGGAAGGACTGATGCTGAAGCTGAAGCTCCAATACCTTGGCCACCTGCTGTGAAGAACTGACTCATTGGAAAAGACCCTGATGCTGGGAAACATTGAAGGCAGGAGGAGAAGGGGATGACAGAGGATGAGATGGTTGGATGGCATCACTGACTCAATGGACATGAGTTTGAGTAAACTCTGGGAGTTGGTGATGGACAGGGAGGCCTGGCGTGCTGCAGTCCATGGGGTCACAAAGAGTTGGACACGACTGAGTGACTGAACTGAACTTGTTTGCTTCAAGACCTACGACTCACATAAAATATGCATATGCCCTTATACCCAGCAGGCTTCACTGATTTATAGTCATATCTGATCCTTTTGTGCAGAGAGTGCTAACTTTGCCTCAGTATTACAGTCTCCCCTTCTTCTATAGTGAAGTTATAGCTGCAGGCATGACTGCCCATCTAGGACTACACTTCCCTGCATCCCTTGCGGCTCGGTGTGGTCATGTGACTGAGTTCTGGCCAGTAGTATGAAAATGGAATTGACATTTGAAACTTCCAGACTGCTTTTTAAAGAAAAGTCTCTTCTTTTTCTCACCAGCTGCAAAGTGAATGGGATGGTGGGAGCTGGAGCAACCATCTGATATCACAAGATGGAAGCTATGTGTATTGAGAATTAACAGCAAATAGGAAGAAACTGGGTCTCCAACATCAAGGAGGCACATACCAGCTCCAGAAAACTTATGCTCAGACTGTTATATCAGAAAAATTAACTTCCATTTTGTATCCCTTTTTCAAAGCAGCCTCAGCTGTATCTTAATTAACACAACTGAGTTTGCTGTTGAGTCTGTGGCATGTGGCTTAATTGGAACTGAGGTCTAAAAGAAAATAAAATGTATGATTTGGCAGATTGTTTTTCCTTATAAATGAGACCTATGTGGCCAGCATCAGGTGGCACTGAAGGCTGAGATGAGGCAAAGTATTGCTTTATGGTTAAATCAGTATTGGAAAGCCCTGGCCACGTCTCACAGGCTCTGTTTGCAGGTGGTGCCACTTTCTGGCTGTGAATGATTTGTCCACATGGCTCCTCAGGGGCTTTTGTATCCACAGCTACGCATCTCAGGTCCACAGGCTACATTCTCATCTCTTCTTCTTCTCTACCTTGTCTTTGAAGGCCACACTTGAGCAAGCAGCCCGCCCACCTTTTTTCGGCACAGCTCTTGAGTGGAAGAGAGTAGAAATTTCTTGGTTGGTACGATTCTGGCTCTCAGGGGCCCAAGAGAGGCTTTCTAGTGCTAAACACAAAACCACTGAGGATTCTCACCGTTTCTACTTGAGCAGACCCTGCTGTATTATGTGAGGGTAAAGGACTAGTTATAAAAATGATCTATGACACACACACACACAAAAGAACTTACTGACTTCCCAGAGGCAGAAGCCAAAAATGGCATGTGTTCTTTAGAATAATGAATGAAAGTATTGAGTGGACTTTGGATAATAATAATGCTGAACAACTTAATTTGTTGTTAATCAATCAGTTGTGTCTGACTCTTTGTGACCCCCAAGGACTGTAGCCCACCAGGCTCCTCTATCCATGGAATTCTCCAGGCAAGAATACTGGAGTGGGTAATCATTCCCTTCTCCTGGGGATCTTCGTGACCCAGGGATTGAACCTGGGTGTCCTGCATTGCAAGCAGATCATTAACTGTCTGAGCTACTTAGATTGCCCATGAGTCTCCAGACTGGGACTAGTTTGGGCAACAAAGAGGGGAAGAAAAAACTTATTAATGAGCACCAATGTGCTACGAATGTTACATACATTTTCTCATTTATTTCTCAAAAATCCTATGGGGTGGATTTTGTTTCTTCAAAGCAGAGATGCTAAGAAAAGGTAACTGGTCAAAGATCATATAGTTGGGACATAAAACAATCAGAATTTTGACATTTTTTGACCTATGTTCATTCCATATCACGTAGCCTCATGGATGCTCTGAGTCTGGCCTGATCAGGAGGAAGAGGCAAGCGTGATCACAGACAAAACTGATGGGGATGGAAGTATCTGGGTGAGGAGGGTAGCCTGGAATGGAGGCAGGCAAACAAGAAAAGAAAGCGGGAGAGAGACCAGTTGGAGAGACTGTATACCTGCATCAGACCCTCCTAAAGTCCCCACAGTACAGAAGACCAAGATGAGTGCAACTGTCTGCTCCCCGAAGGAGAAGGGGTTCTGAAGAGGAAGCGGGCAGAGACACATGGCAATGGATTACCTGGAAGCAAGAGGAGAACAACCTGAAAAAGAACATTTTCTATGCTCCTTATATTGAAGGATCTTGCTGAATAAATGGTTGGTACGTAGAGAAGGAATTACAACGTAATAGTTAGCCAGCCAATTTCTGCTTATTTAATTAAGTATGCTTTTCCCATTCCTGGCAAATTCTTTTGATTGACATACGTATCCCCCTTCTTTTATATAGATGCTTCTATGTCCATTCACACTGTTCCTCAAGACCAACAGGGAAAATAATTCCCAAAGCAATGTTCTGGGACAAGTAAAGCTATCAAACATCAAACAAAATTGCATCATTTTTTTCCCCCTTCTTTAATCATCTCTTACCTTCTGCCTCTTCAGGGAAACAGTTCATCTTTATTTCCATTTTGTGATAAAGCATTTTCTAACCAAATCAGCAAAACTCCATTCAAAGTCGACAACCAGTTTTTTAGACATAAAACACACACCAGTTCTGTCTGGCACAAAGTAACTCTAGCAGATCTAATATACTTCTTTATCTCTCAGCTACTGATGGGTATCTGATAGTTCCAAACTCCATTAACATTAAGTCAATTAGTTAGATGGATAAAATCCTCAGAAGTGGAGACACAGCCTGTAAGATGTAGCTATTTACATTTCAGAGATGGTGGGGAGACAAGCTGGGGTCCCCGATGTCTATATTCAGGCTCTAAGGAGAATGATGTCCTCCAACCTGGGTCACCCAAGCTCTTTCTACAGAATGAGTCTCAGGTGACTGAATACCATTCTCCAGACAGGAGCAGGGAAGGATATAAAACTGAAACATTAAGATGAAAAATGCATTTAACACACCTAACCTGACAAACCAGCTTCCCCCATGACTCAGCAGAGAAAGAATCCGGCAGCAATACAGGGAGACACGGGAGACACAGGTTCGATCCCTGGATCAGGGAGATCCCCTGGAGGGGGAAATCTGACAACCCGCTCCAGTATTCTTGCCTGAAAAATCTCATGACAGAGGAGCCTGGCGAGCTACCATCCAGAGGGTTGCAAAAGAGTTAGACCTGACTGAGCACACACATGCACATGCAAATTACCAAACATCTTATCTTAGCCTAGCCTACCCTAAACGTGTTTGGAACACTTACATAAGCCTGCAGTTGGGGAAAAACTCATGTCACACAAAGCCTATTTTATAATAAAGTATTGACTATCTCATGTAATTGACTGAATACTGTACTGAAGGTGAAAAATGGAATGGTTGCCTGGTTACAGAATGGTTGTTAAGTGCGTCAGTTGTTTACCCTAGAAATTGAGGGGCTGGTAGGAGCTGAGGCTCACTGCCCAAGCCCAGCATCATGAGGGAGGATTGAACCACATATTCAGTTCAGTTCAGTGGCTCAGTCCTGTCTGATTCCTTGCGACCCCATGGACTGCAGCACGCCAGGCTTCCCTGTCCATCACCAACTCCCGGAGCCTATTCAAACTCATGACCATCACGTTGGTGATGCCGCATATTGCTAGCCTGGAAAATATAAAAATTTAAAATTACAGTTTCTATTGGATGTATATCACTTTGCAACATTATTAAGTTGCAAAATCATAACTTGAACCATTGTAAGTCCAGGACTGTCTGTAGTTAGGAACTGGAAAGTACACTGCCTCACCAAGCTCTTTGACTTCAGTCTCTCGCCTGCCTTCAACTGATAAAAGCAGAAATGCAGCTTTCAGTGCCACGGACAATAGTTCTCCATCACTGTGACCCTGGCCTAGTGCGGAGGAAATGAAACTAACTTGGGCAAAGACGTGTCCTGTCTGTCCTGTCCATTCTTCCTGTGGGGGCCCTGGTGTAAAAGCAAAGGGTTTTGCATGTTGAGCTAGAATATTAGGAAAGAGGAAACAGTGTCTAAAGCGGGACTTTGGGGTCAGGGATAGTTCAAAATATAACAATTTCCTATTGCTTTTTCACCTTACCTTTTCTTTCATTTTTCAAGTGAAGTTTCAAGTAGAAAAGGCAATTTTTGCCAAGTGCCACAATTTATGCTGATTGGGTTCTGAACATTAAGGCCCTCTTTACTCTGGCAGTAATTTAAAATAATAATAATGGAAGAGCCCTGAGTTATAGGTGCCTCGTTCAATGCTATGATTACCCTCTGAGATAGGGATTGTTCTCTGCTCCTGTGGGGAAATCGCAGCTCAGAGAGCGTATGTGCAGTTGGGGAAGTCACTCAGCTGGTAAGTGGTGGAGTCTGGGGTTTTCTCTTTCTACCACACTGATCACCGTGACTCTCACGTAGTAGTAGCCGCTTCAGATACACGTGAAGGGTTCTATTCCCGGCAGCCCCCTGGGCTCCATGTGATAAGGAGCTGTTACTCTGCTTCCCACAGGTGTGTGGTGAGGCTCCCCAGAAACTTCAGTTCTTCCTGTCCCCATGCATCCAGAACAGAGGGCAGTTGGATTTCATAATGATCACTTTAGAAGTGATAAAAATTCCCAAAGAGAATTTTATTACTGACATGGAGTTGGCAGCCTTTTTTCATAAGCAATGCATTGGTGGCATGTTCTGCTTTGGTGAGGAGGAGACGTTCTTAGAAACAGAAGACAAAGATGACAAGGGAGGAAGTGGGGAGAGCCAGAGGGAGAGTGTTCATGGAGGATCACGAGTATTGGCTCTTCTTCCTCCTCCTGTTTAGCGTTAGGGGTCTCTGCCTTCCTTCACCTGCGACAGAGGAAGCACCACTGACTTTTAAGTCAAATAGACTGTAGCTCTGTGAAAAAATAGACAACGGGCCTCAAATGGAGTCACTTGTGCCAAGCCCATGTCACCAAATCAAAACTTAAAACTAACCTGATTGCAGTTTTTATATCTGCCAGGAATGTCATCTTAATTCCTGTTTGAAATTTTCTGGTGAGCACCAATGAAGGAATCTACCACATAGATCCTTTCTCATCCTCCAGAGGAAGATAAGGTAATTGCTCTTTTCTTATCCCTTCCCTGTCTTGCCTGCAAAAGTCTTCCATTTGGTACAGCTCCTTGGAGATCCTTTTTATACGCTAGATGTGGTGCTGTCTGATTCATGAATTGCTGGGTAAAGACATTTTGAAATTCAAATTTACTCAGTTGAAGTTTGTTTCTTAACCATTCAAACCTCAGCTCTGGTGAAAACTCTTGTGAAAGCTATTTAACCTCAGTTTTCTCATCTATAAAATGGACTAATATTAATATCTTCTTTGTTGGGTCATTGGGGGAACTGAATGAAATAATGCAATGTTTCTCCAAGGAAAATATTTATATGGTTTTCTGATGATACATTTTTTAATGTAATAATTAAGCCACATATAGATAACTAGCATGCTAAACCTGTCATTTCATAGGTCATATTACTTAGGGCAAGGCTAAATTAAAAAAACAAAAAAAAAATCCAATTTGAAGTATTTCTATTAAAAATAAAACAATCCAATTTATTTATTTTTATTGTTTTGTTTTAACAATTCAACTTAAAGTCTCTTTTGATACAATGTTGCATGTGTGATACCGACATCACAAAAAGTATATAGGGAGGGAACTCTGAACCAGTATGAAAGCTGCTGGTCCAGCCTTCTCCCTTTAGGAAGCGGCTCCTTTCCCACTAGTCTTGGTTAAGGAAGGCATCTTTGGACAAAGAAAAGCTGGAAGACTTAGGCTGGACAAGGAGGCTGAGTTACACTGGGGTCCTGGAGTTAGCTGCCCCATGGAGGCCCTGGAATGTCGCCTCCTGCTGCTACCCTCCCTGGTAAGGACTGGCCCCAGGGTCCTGAATACAAGTCAAAGTTGACACCCAGCACCCCTGCATCTCCCTTTCTGCCCCCTTTCTCACCTCTCCTCTCCATGCCTCCGAAACTTCCCCACCCCCATCAGCCCCAGCCGGCCCAGGCCTACCCTTCCCGAAGGCTCACTTCCTCCTCCAGCCTACTCACAACAACTGCCCTTCCCGAGATTCCTTATAAATCATTGGAGGGCATTCTGATTTTCAGGGGCACACCATCAATGGTGGCTTACCTTTCCCAGGGGACATTTGTTTTAAAAGAGGGGAACTGGTTTAGACCAAATAAGTCAAATTGGCAGGAAGTACAGTGGCTATATCACTATGATGGGGATCTTTCTTTGGCTGTCACCTTTCTTTATGAAACATACCTTCTCTTTAAGTAGGCATCTAGATCCAAGAAGTAAAATCTTTTTATTTCTTTCCAGGAAATTCTGCAACAAACTTTCAAAATAGTTTTAACTGCTGGTGTTAGAATTACAATATTTTGCTTGAGATTAAAAACCCAAAATAGCAATGGCTTAAAAAAGATTTTTGATGGCATCGTTGACTCTATGGACATGAGTTTGAGCAAGCTCCGGGAGACAGTGAAGGACAGGGAAGCCTGGCATGCTGCAGTCCATGGGGTCCCAGGACTGAGATAGGTTCCTTCTATCTTGTTTCTTCAATGTTTAGCTTCCACCTTGTGGCTCACGATGGCTGCTCCAGCTCCAGACCTTGGGTCAGCATTCCAGTTTCTGGTCAGGAAGTCAGGTCCCAAGAAGGGGTACCCTCTAGTCCTTTAAAGCACTCTCTACCTTCCTATACGTCTTCTGGCCAGGACTTGGAAGTGAATTCATTGTAAAGCATACTAGGAAATGTGACATTTTTTTCCCCCTGAGCAGCCTATGCCCTGCTAACTTTTGATATTTTATTACTGAAGAATGGGAGAATGGGTTTTGGAGGCAATTACTTCTCTTCCACAAGCCTATTCCTGGGATTGTGAGAAATGTTCAGGCACAAATAGGACTCCAGGACGAAAATCAGGCTCTCATACTTTTTTCTGCCATTGTGAAAATGCTACTAGTGCTGGGGACAATGCTTTAGATCACAGCCAGGATGCTCAGGGTCTAGTTCCAGCTTTGCTGCTAGCCAGTGCCACTGCCTTGAGAGAGAAGTGTAACATTCCAGGACCGCAGTGTTTCTAAAATAAGGTTACATAATTTGATCTCCAGGGTCCCTGCCTGCTCTAACATTATGACTTTATGTAACTGTCTTGGCATCTGTAAGATGGAGCAGTTAAATAGAAAATAAACATGCTTTTTCCTTTTCTCTGTGGCCATTAAATGCCGCAGGTAATTAAGCATAGATTGCCAGTCCCTGGCCCCCAGGTATCCTTTTAGCCTTGCCAGCCTTCCACAGGACTCCTTCCTGCAGGAACTGGCTAGAGATGGGGCTGGTGGCCAGGAGGCCCACTTTATTTTCCCGTTGAGATTTGGAAACAAGAGGGCTAAAGTGACCGAGAAGGAACCTCATGGTTGTAGTTTCTGTTTATATCCGGTAGTAGCGGCTGTGATCGCCCATCTCAAACCGCTGGGACAGGAAGTATTTGCAGCCGATTGATAAAGAGGGTACATGCTGTGAGCATGCTAATCTCGAGGAAATGGGGATCCCAAGGCACCTGGATTAGCCACAGACCAGAAAGGGGCCCTTTTAGGGCTCCTTTCAGTTGCTGAGGCACACTGTGTTTGAAAAAACACCTCCTCCCCCGCCTAGAGGGAGAAAAACATGAGCTGTCATTGCTCAACTTCCTTACAAATAACCAACCAACACTGGCATCTGTGCCTTAATATGTGGCTAATCTGCAAACAAAAACATTACCGTGACTGCTTCTGGGGGACAGAAATTGGACCGGTTCATGCGGTAGTCATCAGGGTTTTGAGATAGCTACTTTTCTAGCTCTGTGAGACACAGCGGATGAGCCAAGGATGGTAACAGCAAGAGAACAAGGCTGGACATCCAACCAGAAGACGCATCTCCGGTCTGCAGGCCTGCCAGGCCCTCAGTCCCAGCAAGTCTTGCTCCTGACTGGAGAGACATTCCTCAGAGACCGGCGGATCTCACGAGGAGGATGGGCATTCCCCTGGGTGGTATCTGGAATAATATTTCCCTTTTGACTACAATAACCCCTCAGAGTCAGGAAGGCAACTTTGCATTTTTGGTTGGAAGGACTCTAAGTGGGGCCAGAAACACTCTTCTTCCATTTGGATCTACATAGCTCGGTGGTGGTGGTGGTGGGGGGTGGGGAGGGTCTCTTATTGCAATGACAGCCCTTTAAGCCAACCATTGAAATAAGCTGAACCCAGAAAAATTGTAATAGAAGATGTTAAACTATTATTTTTAAATATAATGATATATATATAAATATATATATATAAATAAAAATATAAATATTTTTAAATATAATCAGACTGCTCTTATTGAAAGAGTAAAAAGGATCACTTTGCCAACAAAGGTCTGTACAGTCAAAGCTATGGTTTTTCCAGTAGTCTTGTACAGATGTGAGAGTTGGACCATAAAGAAGGCTGGGAGCCAAAGAATTGATGCTTTCTCATTGTGGTACTGGAGAAGACTCTTGAGAGTCCCTTGGACAGCAAGGAGATCCAACCAGTCCATCCTAAAGGAGATCAGTCCTGAATATTCATTGGAAGGACTGTTGCTGAAGCTGAAGCTGAAGCTCTGACACTTTGACCACCTGATTCAAAGAATTGATTCATTGGAAAAAGACCCTAATGCTGGGAAGGATTGAAGGCAAAAGGAGAAGGGCATGACAGAGGAAGAAATGATTAGATAGCATCACCAACTCAATTGGCATGAAGTTGAACAAACTCTGGGAGATAGTGGAGGACAGAGGAGCCTGGGGTTGCAAAGAGTTGGACATGACTTAATAACTGAAAAACAATATATAATTTTATCATTATAGAAATAAATAAGTTTAACTTACCCCCATTAGAAGTCCATGTTACTGTATGTTCTATCATGTAAATAATAATGTATTAATAAAGTATGCATGTATATAGCTATAAATAAATAAGCATTCATAAATGACAGGGGTATATGTTCAAAATTTTAATCAACAGGGGTATAAATCAGAAAAGTTTGGAGATGAGGCTGCATAAAACTTAGAAGCTTCTGCACAGTGAAGGAAATCATTAACAAAATTAAAATTATAGAATAGGAAAAGATATTTGCAAACCACATATCTGATAATGGGTTAACATCCAAAATATACAAAAAACTCATACAACTCAACAGCAAAGAAACAAATTATCCAATTTAAAAATGGACAAAAGACCTGAATAGACATTTTTCTAAAGAAGACTTACAAATGGCCAGCAGCTACATGAAAATGTGCTCAGCATCACTTATCCTCAGGGAAATGCAAATCAAAGCCCAGAGTGCAATATCACTACACACCTGTCAGAATGTTATTTCAAAAAGACAATAGATAAATACTGGAGTGGAAATGGAGAAAAGGGAACCCTTTTGCCCTGTTGGTAGGAATATAAACTGGTGCAGTCACAATGGAAAACAGCATGGAGGTTCCTCAAGAAATTCAAAATAAAACTACGTATGATTCAGCAATCCTACTTCTGGGTATATATCCAAAGGAAATGACATCGTAACCTCAAAGAGATAGCTGAACGCCCATGTTCATTGCAGTATTATTAGCAATAGCCAAATTACGGAGACAACCTAAGTGTCCATTGATGGATGAGTGGATAAAGAAAATGTGACATATACGTATACATATCATGGGTGTGTGCGCAGTCATATCTGACCCTTTGCAACCCCATGGACTGCAGCCCCCAGGTTCTTCTGTCCATGGAACTTTCCAGGCAAGAATACTGGAGTGGACTGCCATTTCCTCCTTCAGGGCATCTTCCTGACCCGGGGATTGAACCCGCATCACCTGTGTCTCCTGCATTGGCAGGCAGGTGGATTCTTTACCACTGAGCCCCCTGGGAAGTCGTGTGTGTGTGTGTGTGTGTGTGTGTGTGTGTGTGTGTGTATTATTATATTATTCAACCCTTGAAAAGAAGGAAATCTTGCTATTTCAGATTCATGTGGATGAATCTAGATTGTATTATGCTAAGTGAAATAAGCCAGACAAAGACACATCGCACATGGTATCACTTATATAGGGAATCAAATAAATAAAGTTGGGTTCAGAAACAGAGGATAGAATCGCGTGGGCGTAGGGGAGATAGGGAAGGGGTTAGTAAATGCATCAACTTCAGGTTTAAAACACAAAGAAAACAGAAGAGGAAAAGCCTGGAGACGTCCACAGACCATAAGACTAATCCCAGGGGTAAAGCTGGTGCTTTCTGTCACCAATTGTTCCTTCTCCCAGTGAAAGTGTGGTGTGAGGGGAGCGGTGTAGATTCAGACCCCCTGCTGGGAGCCCAGCTCACTCAAGATGCAGCGAGCGCATTAAGAAGTTCTGTCCATGCAAATAAGTGATGGTATGTCACCAAATGGAATCTTAGGCAACTTCTACAAAGAACAGATCAACTTAGGTTCATGTAGAAAGATGTCTAAGCTACAGTAAGTAAAACAAGTCATAGAACAATGTCTAATGTCAAATAAACTAATATATACATATACTTCTATATTCACAGAAAATTTCTGGTAGCAGTGGTTACTCTAGGAAGTGGTACTAGATAGACAAGAGAGGGAAATTTACTTTTTTAAGGTTCTGTTTAAATATTACATAAATGGGGAATTGCCTGGCAGTCAGGTGGCTGGGACTTGGTGCTTTCATGGCTGAGGGCCTGTGTTCAGTCTCTGGTCCAGGGGGCTGGGACCCCACAAGCCACACAACATGGCCCCCCCAAAAATCATAAATCAATATTTTGAAAAAAGATTTTTAAATGATCAGGACTTTTGAAATCCTTTTTATGATTTTTATCCTGAGGAAATACATAGTAAATGTTTGTACCAACATGATCACAACAGCATTTATTATTATGCTGTAAGACTGGAAATAACCTAAATGTCTAACATGAAGAGAATGGTTAAGTAAATAATGGAAAATAGACTAAGACTCTTGAGAGTCCCTTGGACTGCAAGGAGATCCAACCAGTCCATCCTAAAGGAAATCAGTCCTGAATATTCATTGGAAGGACTGATGCTGAAGCTGAAACTCCAACACTTTGGCCACCTGATGCAAAGAACTGACTCAATGGAAAAGACCCTGATGCTGGGAAAGATTGAAGGCAGGAGGAGAAGGGGACAACAGAGAATGAGATGGTTGGATGGCATCACCAACTCAATGGACATGGGTTTGAGTAAATTCCAGGAGTTGGTGATGGATAGGGAGGCCTGGCGTGCTGCAGTCCATGGGGTCACAAAGAGTCGGACACGACTGAGCAACTGAACTGAATTGATAATGCAGTCATCTACAAAATCAATTTTCTGAAAATTTTAGCCAGATGGGGAAATGCTGACACTCTACAGATGAAAAAAGCAAGCTCCATGTAAATTCAATATTAATATCAATGAGGTAAAAAATACATAGGGAGAAAAATAGCCTAGAAAAAAACATTCCCATATGACAGTAGTGATTGCCTCTAATAGTAAGATTATGGGGGATTTTTTTCTTTCTGGACTTTTGTATTTTCACATTCTTTTCAATTTTTTATGCAATGAGTAGGCATTATTTTGCAATGTGAGAGAAAAGGAAAGTAAAATACTGAGAAAACTATTACATGCATTCCTGGCATGAGTCAGGAGCTGAATTTTTATGTTTAAATTAGTTTCAGAAACACAGGAGTGGTTTCTAGGCAACCTGCTTGGGAAATCATGTTCCTTTCCATTGTTGCTGGAGTGTGGTGAGTGTCTCAAAGAAAATGTACCTCAAAGAAGAACCCTTGTGAAAGCAGATTCCTGTGAGGAAGAAACAAGCTTTGTCATGGAGGCTTGAGTTTCTGTGACCCCAGAGACACACAGGGACCCTGTGGTTTTTTTTTTTTTTTTTCCTGGCCGATGAGTGCTTGATTTTAATGAGGATTGCCATAGGTAGGTAGAGCAGGACAGCTATTCAAGTCTCTGCAAATGGTACGGGAAGTTGGCGTCGGGGAGGGGAACAGGGGCCAAAACCAATAACCCAGGAAGATGGCTTTCCTGAGAATCCAGGGCTGTGGATTCAGCTAGTGGTGAGTCTGTGAAGGCAGATTGCCGCTCAAGATGTGACAAGATTGCCTCATCATCACGTGAGCCATTTACTATCATTATAGACAACCCTGCTGAGCCAAAGGGCCTTTAGTCAGGAAGAAACACTGAAAAATGGAACCGGAGCCTAGAAGCCCTTGGCCCAGCCTGATGGGCTGTGGAGGATGGGCTGAGTCAAAAATGATTCTGAGCCTCGAGGGAGCCATGTTCTTTACAAAGGGTACAAGGCACAGACGGTGTTGTTCTCAACCCACAATGTAGGCTTGTGGACCTCAACTGCATTTTTCCAGCAAGAAAACAAAAAGCGTTCTGCCTGGTAAATGGGGTCAGAGCTCGGTTTCTTGCTCCTCCACCCCCTGGTGGTAGTCTTTTGTAATTACAAAAATTAAGTAAGGAAGTAAACCCCAGGCGGGGGCTTCCTAGGTGGCTCAACGATATAGCATCTCCCTGACCATGCAGGAGACACAGGTTCCAGCCCTGGGTGGGAAAGATCCCCTGGAAAAGGACATGGCAGCCCACTCTAATATTCTTGCCTGGGGAATCCTAGGGTTTCCCTAGAGGAGCCTGGAGGACTACAGTCCATGGGGTCTCAAGGAATCAGACACGACTGAGGACAGAGCAAGCGTTTGGAGTAATGGTAGCTGTTGACTAAGGGTTATCGCCTCTGACCTTGGCTCCCTCTAGACCTCATCAGAGCTCACGGGGGAAGCTTCGGATCAGATCTGTCCTCAGGAGGTACAGATCCAATTCCTAACAGAAGGTGGAACCGGAGGGCAGGAATCCTCCACAGAGTAAAGAGCCTCTTCTGTCTCCAGACTTCTGACCTCATGTCCTGAATTCCCTCTAGTCACGAGCCACTGGACCTGGCCGCCTGTCCTTTAAAGTGGCAGATGCCTCGCGGGGAAAGGAAAAGGGGGGACTGATATTTTTCTACCCCTCCTCGTGTGGGCTTCCCGGACGGTGCTAGAGGTGAAGAGTCCACCCGCAGTGCAGGAGACAGGAGAGATGCTCAGTGATAAAGCATCTGCCTGCCAATGCAGGAGCCGCTGGAGATGTGGGTTTGATCCCTGGGTCTGGAAGATCCCGTGGAGGAGGGCATGGCTACCTGCCGCAGCGCTCTTGACAGGAGAATCCCACGGACAGAGGAGTCTGACAGACTTCTGTCCATGCAGTCGCAAAGAATCGGACATGACTGAGCATGTGAGCACACACCTCATGTGATAGACTTTAAGGGCAAGACCCTTCTCTTTCCATTTTTGCACTCCAGGACTTAGCACACGTGTTTGTCACAATGTTTGAAGTCCTGATTGATGTATGGAGCCCTGAGGTAGATGACATTACCCCTGTTTTTCCAGTGAGGAAACTGAAGTGCAGAGAGGTTCAAAAATGCCCAAGATATGTGGCTAATAAATGGCAGAGTAGGAACTCAAACCACGAGTTCCAAAGGATCTGCTCTTTTCTTTCCACCATGATGCCCCCTCCTGCCACCTCATGCCCTCTGGCTGGTTCAACTTGTCAGGTGAAAACCCCACTGTCTGTCCTTTGAGTCAATCCAGCCTGGAGCCCAACGTCTTCTTCCTTGTCTGAACTTCTCATTTGGCAGCAAGTCACCCCTTCAAGGCATATTCTTCTTATATCACTTGTTTGACTCTTCTACTATTATTCAGTTTTCCTTAGGGGTTTGTCTTTTTCTTATGCAGTCCATAAACATCTTGAAGGAAGGAGTAATTTATTCATTCTTCACTAAACTGTGCCCAGCATTATCTGGAATAAATAAATATCTGCAGGGAGAATGATTTTAGCGGCAGAGTTCTGGTCAAAACATAACCTCCCAGGGCTTATTGGTACTAGGAAACTAGCAAACAATTTTAATTTTTATCTGAAAACATTCTCATCAAAAACACCTAATTAAATGACTTTTTTACTGCCCTCCCCCCACACACTGAGGGGCTAACTACCTAAGATAAGTTAAATCCAGATCTCTTTTTCTAGAAACTTAGCATCTTGAGCACATGTGTAGCTGGGCTGTTGCAACACTGGATTTGGGTCAAAGGTGGAATCTAAATTCAAATTTGCCTCTTCCATTCTAACTGGAATCTGTTGGTTCCCAGGCCAGATACAGGATTCTGCTCCAACAAGCTGCGACACGGGTGGACCTGGGAATACGTAGCTGGCTTCCCTGCCAGATGCATTTACATCCGGATTTGTTTTGCCTTCCTCTTACGGCTGCCCTCCAGGGAGCCACGCCTGGCACAGGTACGCACATAGTCAGGTTAAGATCCAAAGCGCTCAGCCCCCAACATCCTCCCACAGTGTAGACAGCACCAGTCCTCAGGGGAAGCAGGCCAAGGCTGCCAGGGGCAAGTGTGGTGTGGGAGGGTGTCAGCTGCCATCCTGACAGGCTCTGGCCTCTCCAATCATATAGTTCATGAACATGTATTGGACACTTCTTGTTTGCCAGACACTGGGGATACAGTGACAAATAGGGCATTTGGGAGGTGCTAGTCTAACACGTATCCATTGTAAACAAACAATTGGATACACGTTAGATTAGAAGTGTGTGTGAGACAGTGAAAAAAGAACAGACTCTGTATAATTTCAGTACCTTTAGATCATGACATTTTTGCACCCTGTTTTATGTCCCTGGATATGTTCTGGTGTCCCTAGCTTATAGTCTATGGGAACTTGATTAGAATTTGTATCCTACTGTGGTGTGAAAATTGTATAAATCTTAATTATGTTGAATTGATTCATGGTGCTCTTCAGGTCTATTATATCCTTCTATTTTTCTGTATATTCACTACTTTTTGAGAGTTTGATATTGAAACTCCAACTAAGAATCTTAAGTTACCTACTTAAAAAGTGATTGTAATATATAGTGGAACTGTTAAAAAAAAAAGAAAAGAAAAGAAAAAGAGAGAGAGAGAGAGAAGTGTGAGAAACCTCAAGAACAAACACACAGGGAATATAGCACAGAATTCTGCCCCAGGAGGCTGGGAAAATCTTCGTTGGTTAGGTGATTCTCAAAATGTCTTGAAGGAGAAGTTGTTCCTGGTTGGGTGAGGCAGGATGAGGGCTCCAGGCCAAGGAACAACATGCACAATAGCATAGAGGGGAGAAGGAATGTAGGCAATGCACCTCGTTAATAACACTGGGTGGGATTGAGCCAAGATGAGAATATGAAGGTCCTCTTCGACTTAAGGACTCCATCCTATGGATGATGGGAGAATGTGGAAGGATTTCAGACGGTGAGGAGCTGTAACACAGATTTCAAAATATCTATGTAATGACAATGAGGGTTTCCCCGGTGGCTCAGACGGTAAAGAATCTACCTCCATGCGGAAGACCTGGGTTCAATCCCTGGGTTGGGAAGATCCCCAGGAGAAGGGAATGGCAACCCACTCCAGTGTTCTTGCCTGGAGAATTCCATGGACGGAGGAACAAGCGGGGGCTACGGTCCTCAGGGTTGTGAAGAGTCAGACAGGACTTAGCATCTACACGTGCACTTTCAGTGACCATGTGAGGGCAGGACGGGAGGAGGCAGAGCCTGAAGCAGGGGGACCAGTGATCACAGGCGTCCAGGTCACACCACCCTGTCTGTGTCAGGAGAGATAAGAGGGGCGGTGTGGCCTTAGCTGATGGGACTGATGAATCCTCGCTAGTGACAGATGGGCTGTGGTGGTTTGTTGGGGGGAGACTAGGACATGCCCAGTCTCGGCATGGGGAGATGGGAATGGTGGCCCCATTCACCAAAATCAGGAATGCATGGTGGAGGTCAGGGAAGAAGGTCAGGGTAGTGGGTGAGTTAAATTTTGACCACATCTAACTTGCATGTGGGACCTCCAAGCAGAGCTGCCTAGTAAGTGGTTGGTATTTGGGACTCCGAGCTCCCGGAAAAGGCTGGTTTCTGATGGTAGAGGCTGGATCAGGCTTCCGTTTCTGCAGACATTCAATAAACATTGTTTTGAGAAGCTAATTAATGATTACAGGGCACTGGGAAAATAGAATGATGTTGCAATGTAAATGTGGATGCTCTTACAGTAATAGACTGATGGTTGCAGAAAAGCTCAGGCTAAATAACACTAATTTTTTCCAGCTATAAATAGACCTTCTTCTGCAGTCAGGGTTTTCAATGGCACAGTGAAAATAGACGCAGCAGTGGAAGCTAGGAAGAGGGGCAGAGACATCTTGTTTACAGGGTACAAATGGTAGCAAAGTCCAGCCACAGTGGAAAGGTAGGGGTCTGACTTGGTGCCAGAGTTTAGAGTCTAATATTCTGGGTTCAAATATCGATTCCTCAACGAATTGGCTAGGTGTCTGTAATCGATTATCAGATGTGTAATAGATGTTTGATAACTACTTTTAGAGATACAGTCACAGTTTTAAGCTCCTTCAAACCTCAGAAAAACCTCACAGTATGTCCTTTATTAAACTTCCTTTGGAAACTAGTAAACTGAACACAGAGCGTTTAAGTGATTTGTCCAAGGCCACTCAGCTAAAAAGTGGCATTTCCAAGATTTGAACCCAGACAGTCTGGCCCAACTAGCGCCACCTGGGAAGCCCCAGAATCCTTTTAAAAAGAGGCAGTTAATTACTGTGTTATGTAACTACTTTCCATGTAAAAAAGTAAAAATAAAGGAAACATCACTTTGCAGAGCTTTTGGTTTATCACTGCATGGATTTGGTAAAGGGCAAATCACGTAATTTACATTAAGGCCTAAATCACAGGTGGACATTTTCACTGTGTTCTCCCATAATTGATCCTTCAAGGAAGCAGTGTTCAACGATTTGTTCCAGATCTTCTTTCCACAAAAAGCTAAGGGAGTTCCTATAATTGTGTGACTTTGTATTTGCAGACCATGGCAGGCTCCCTGAGCAGCATTACCATTCAGCAAGAGATCTGTTCAATTCAGGGTAATCTTATCGAGGGCTTTCCAGATGACTCCGTGGTAAAGAATCTGCCTGTCGATGCAGGAGATGCAGGAGACCTGAGTTCGATCCCTGGGTCGGGAAGATCCCCTGGAGAAGGGAATGCCAACCCACTCCAGTATTCTTGCCTGGGAAACCCCATGGACAGAGGAGCCTGGCAGGCTATAGTCCATGGGGTCACAGAGTCCAGCATGACTGAGTGACTAAATAACAACAATTATAATGATCACGGGGCTCATGAGTCAGAGAGACTTTGGTTCCATCCTGACTCTGCCTGGTTGTATTACTTAAAACTCTTTAAGCCTGCTTCCTCGTCTGTTCATGGGATGATATTAATTAACTACATAGGCCCATGAGGGTTACAGACTGTGGTACAGAGTTCATGATCCAGAGTAAGAGTCATTAATGGCACTAAGACACAACTAGATATGTGAAAAGGGGAAAACGCATTCTAGGAAAAAGGAACTGCAGAAGTCTTGCTTTGGCAAGGACCTCGGAGTGGCTGAAACACTAAAAGAATCAACAGGAGACTGTCTTGTAAATTTATTAAGCCATTAGCATTCTATTAATTCTTCAACAGTCAGCATTTCTCTCTCTATAGGATGTATATAACTATTAAAACAAAACTCATGATTTTAAGAAAATAATTTCCCTCAAACATTTGAATGCTGATTGCGAGCCTAAATTAATAAATTCTTTCATCCATTTAATTAAAATCACAACGTGAGCACACTGGATTTTCATAGATGCGTCAGAAATCTTAAAAAACTGACAAGATGCACACTGAAGTTGCAGTGGTTACAGAAATTATCATGTAAAATGTATTTTAAAATTGCTACTATCATGGATTTAAGTTGGTTGTTCCTCATATCCCTTGTTAGCTGTATTTTAATTCTTATTTTTATTTTATACCTTCCTGGAATTTCTATTTCTATATCAATTTATAGCAACAATAATCATACACACCACCCCCACCACGCCAAAAAATTTCAGTCGCGCCAAAGTTGCAGATTTTGAATTATCAAATGATTGGTTCTTAGTGAGGAAACCATACCTAGCAATTCAAGCCTGCACAATTAGTCTTTAGGTTGAAACTTTTAAAAACAATCAAGTCTCATTTTTGATGTCACAGAACTTTAACGTCCCTTTTAACTTCTAGTAGATTTTGAGTTTTGAAAACCAAAAGAAGCATGGGTTCTTAATTAAAATGTTCATAGTCTGGTACACCGTCAGGGAAGGAGAGGATGGGATGAACTGAAAGGGCAGCACTGAAACATATATATCGCCATATGTAAAATAGTTAATGGGAAGTTTCTGTTTAACACAGGAAGCTCAACCTCGTGTGCTGTGACAACTCAGAGATGGGGTGGGATGGGGTGGGCGAGGGGGTGGGTGGTTCAAGAGAGAGGGGTGTATGTATACTTATGGCTGACTCACATTCCTGTAAGGCAGAAGCCGACATAAAGCAATTATCCTCCAATTAAAAATTAATTTTAAAAAGTCCCTCAATTCAACCATCATAGTATATTGGTCTGATCTGTTACTAATTGCCAGCTTGCATGTGCTTTATTAATACCTCATATGATGGTAGTGTCATCTAGAACCTCACTACTCAAAGTGTGGCCCATGGACCAGCAGCATTAGCGTCATGTGGACAAAGAATCTTCACTTCAGACCAGCAGGCTCACAACCTGCATTATAACAAGACATCAATCTACCCTGTAATTTGATTGCACTTTAACACTGAGAAGCACTAATATAAAAAAATTCATCTGCTTGGAGATGGCGGGTCATCTGCAGTTGGCACTCCTCTTCTGGCCGTGCAATTCATTTATCCTCTTGGCACCCACTCTTGCTCCCCCTCTTTTCTTAGCCTGAGATTTCATTTTAACTGCTGAGATTTTCTGCGACACTGGCCAAGAGAAGCAGGTCTGGGACTGAATCCAAGGAATCCAGTACTGGAAGGAGTAGATGAGGTCGAGTTGTCCAGAAATCTAGGGAAAAAAACCAAGAGAGTGTGACTGTCATGGAAACCCAAAGTGGAGACCTTTCAAGGTTCTCTAGTCAGGTTCTCTTATCACACTGATGAGCACATAGTAAGTCCTCCATAAGCATCAGCCGTTGTTCCTGTGATTATTAATAGTAGTAATTAAAAAATGAAGAACAGATGTTGTGTTGCACAAGCTGGGGAAACCCAAGAGGCATCAGTACAGAGATTTCTCATAAGAGTAATATTCCTGGACCCTTTGAGAAAGGATTTATGATCCCTCCAGGGTATTGAATGAAGAAGAGTTGATTTGTAGAATAAACTCAGAAAAAAAAATTAAGGTCAGAGGAAATAGTCTGTTCACTGGTGTGTTTACATTCCTTTCTGAGGGCAGGATGAGTGGTGTGAAGGAAGAGGGTGATAACACATCTAAGTACACTGATTTTTGCAGAAGGGCACAACTTTTCCTCCACTGTGTAATCTGGACCCTGACCTTGAATTCTGTTTTCAAAATGTCCTGCCCCAAAGAAATGAGAGATCTAGTCCTACAAATCCAATGAAGAGTTAGTTCCCCTGAGACCTGAGAGTGCTCTGTTAAAAATTAATCTGGCTAAGAAATGCGGACAGAATAACACAGGAACGTTCTAGAAAGTATATTGATTAGGACACACTAACTCTGGTAATAATCTGCTTCATAGCTTAAATCTGTTGGTAGGTTGTATTATCATAAGCATTTAGCTATTAGCCAGGAATCCTAGGTAAACCGATGGGTCTCTGTAGATTTTGTATCTGATGCTGTTGCATTTCAAGCTGTGTGTGTGTGTGTGCGTGTGTGTGTGTGCGCGCGCGCGTGTGTGCATTCGTGCGCCATCTCTTTAAAGTTGGCTGAAAACCAGATTTCACTTGTGACGTTCTCTTTAATGCCCTGTGTGGGGATCTGCGGGGAGTTGACAGCGACACCTGGTGGCCGATACGGTAAAGTACGCTGGCTTTGTTAGAATAGAAAGGATTTGAATTGTGTCTAAAATTTGGTTTTTGATCGAGAATTCTTCATTCCAGTTCTTTTTGTAGAATTGCAGTTACATATTTTAAAAATAGCCTTTGATTCTTTTAGATTATTTTTATATCCTCCAGCCTTTCTTTCCTAAAGAAGCCATCAATCAGGTGGATTGACTAGCACCATAGCTGGGCTAGGAAGGACAGGACTAGGCCGAGGCAAATGCAAATTTAAGGAGGTGCCAGAAACATCAGTAATGAATATAGATCACGTTCTAATGCAATTAATTTAAAAAGTCAAAATTAATGCAAAGAATTCATTATAAACAAAAATACTAACATTTTAAATCCAGGAATCAGTATTACTGATTTTCCCTTTTTTATCTCAGGCTCCAATATGGCTCCAAAGGCCCTGAAAAGAGCCAACAAACTCGATGGCCTGGCCCCTGCCCGGGTCCACGCACGTTCAATGAATGCATGGCAGCCGCCCCACCTCCACGCGTGGTTTCCTGGTCCCTCCTGGGTCTCTTCCCGTGTCCTCTCATTCTGGCCAAGGCTAAGGAGCCTAGGTCAAGGGCAGTGATCGAGAAGAAGGAAAAACAGAGAACAGAAAACTTAAAGGTGGCCCTGGGGGAAAAGTTGGGAATGGAATCTTCCATTTCCCCTGTTTTCCTTTAGAGCACCCTCCTTCCTCCAGGTTCTTCCCGAACCTGCTTCTCAGGAATGGGGCCTCACTCACACCTAGCTGCTCTCCGCTGAGTGGGCCTGAGGTAGAGGAGGGCATTGTTCCGGTGAGAAAGTCCCTTCTTGCTTCTTTTCTGCTTTAACACGCTCGCTTTGTTCCCCTGTGGCCGGGACCAGGGCAGGGCATGGGGCAGGGGGAGGTGAAGGTCTGGGACTCAGGCTGTGCTGGGGTGCACGTCTGTGGGAGACGTTGGAAGCGAGTCCATCTCAAGTGGCCTGCAAGGGTGGGAGTTCGGTCCCCGCGTTTCCCCATTCCTCTTCGCCAGAACTGGCAATCCGGAAGTAGCCTGCTGGGTTCACAAGAGGAGAGGGTTCCCCTCCTGCATTCTCCTCATTTGCCTTTCACCTAACTCTGCCTGGTAATCAGACTGATGGTGACTGCAAATAGCAGGAAAAGATTGTGCAATTGGAACCGCAGAAGCCGCTGTGAAAAGAGGAAGTAAAGCGGGTGGGTTGAGAACTTACTGGGGTGAAAAAGGATCAGAAACTCAAGAACAAAGAAGAATTTCAAAAAAGCCCTGAGAAGCAAGTGACCCTGACAAGGAGGCCCAAATTGTCTCATGGATGGGGCTGCTCAACACATAACGAAGACAAACGCCAAGAATAAGAGGAAGCCAAGAGGTACTCACGCTATACAATTGTGCAAGGTGTTATGGCTTTCCAGTATAACCCCCCTGGGGATTTCGGGAAGAGGCACATGAGCCCTCTGACAAAGCACAGACATCAGAGCCGGCCCCAGCCCCCAGATCCCTCACTGGGACACACCTGATACCCTAGATCACGTATCAGCTGTTCTCCTGACCCAGAAAACTGCACAGCCCTTATCACCTGCTTGTGGCTCTTCATGAACCTGGCTCCTCTCTCAGCAAGGTAATGGGTCTCTTTTTACCAGTAGAGGTTTTGCTGACTGCTGGAGCCCATATGGTCAGCAGGGGAATCATACTGACATTTACCCACAACCTGCTATACACGAAGTATGTGTTTGGCGCTTTATCTGTTTTGTCTTTAATCATCACAATAAACCTTTTAAGTAAATATTATAATTATCATTTTTACAAATGACAAAGTGAGTGAAGTGAAAGTCGCTCAGTCGTGTCCGACTCTTTGAGACCCCATGGACTATACAGTCCGTGGAATTCTCTAGACCAGAATACTGGAGTGGGTAACCTTTCCCATCTCCAGGGGATCTTCCCAACCCAGGGATCGAACTCAGATCTCTGAGACTCAAAGAAATTATGTGACGTGCTCATGCTCACATAAATAATAAATGATGGTCCCAGAATTTGAACCTGGGCCACAGGACCGCTACTCTGTCTTTATGTTCTTTCTGTTGCATTAGGTCAGCAGAAACATGGGGAGATGGCTCCCCACCCTCCTCCAGCATCCATGGCAGACACTGCTAATGATATCGGTGGTTGTTCCCTTCGATCTAGGACTATATACAAGGCACAGTCTACATACAAAGAAGTGGAAGTTATGATCCATGTTATCAAGGAGTTTCCTTTGACACAGGCTAAAATATAATGCAGCTGCAGACTGGCAATATAAGGCCGTGAATAACACTCCAACCTTGAGTGCTAAAGAGATTCTGGCAAGCTTATGAATCATAGGAAATATATCCAGTGTCCTTTGTCTGAAAGCTGGCCTTTTCCCTGCATTCTAATTCCTTGGATTTCTTTTCTCAGCCTAGATATTACTCATTTATTCAATCAATAGATACCTTCTCTGGGTCTAAGACTACAGCACAGAACGAGGACAAGTCCCTATGCTCAGGGAACTTAATTTCCTGTAGGAAGACAGACAATAAACAAGCAAGCACTCAGATGCAGCCGTAAGTGGGATGAGACTGTGAAGCAGGGGAGATGGGCAGATGTGAGCGGAATGCTGCTCTAGGTAAGGTCATCTGGGAAGGGCCTTCTGATAAGGTGGCATTCTAACTGAACCAAGAGGGAGGAGAGAGAGGGAGCCAAGAAGATACACCAAGGGTCTTGCAGGCAGAAGGAACAGGAGGAACAAAGGCCTGTTTGTGGGATGGCCAAGACCAGCCTGGCTGGAGTGCAGTCAGTGAAGGGAGAGTGTTAGAGGTAGAAAGACAGGGCCTTGTAGTTGCCGGTAAGGATTTGGGCTTTTACTCTGAGCAAAACAAGAATCCACTGGGGAGAGCTGAGTGGAGGGGTGGCAGGGTCAGACGGGCACTTTAAAATGCTCACCTGGGGTGTGGTGCCAGGACCATGTGGACATAAGTAGCCCCCTCTGCCTGTTTTCTAGGAGGTCCTCTTTCCTTCCCTCTGGAATCCCTTTTGTTCTGATTTCACCTGCATTTCCCCAAGCCAAATGGATGTGGGCACAGCTGAGGGGCGGTGGGGTCACCATCCTTGAAACAGAGTAGGGATCTGGGGGGCTACTTAGTGAAGCTGCTGGAGTCCTGCCTCCGGGGTGTCTCTGTCTCATTCCTGGGGACCCAAGAGGGTCTCACGTGTACTCCTGGAACATTCCTCTGCTGCTCACTGATCTCAGCCCCTAGCCTGGCTGTTGCCGCGGATTCTAGCACCACTGCATATGTCAGCCGTATCTGGGGACTCTGATTCCCTGCCAGAGTAATCCTACGGTCACTACGTGGAAGTGAGGAGAACTGTCAAGCCTCCAGACATCAGACAGGACTGATGTGGGCTCTCCGGTTTCCATGTGTTTCTGTTCAGTGGAAAGTCTCCTTTTATGTGGGAGAGCTCCCTCTCTCTAGGAATCTGGTACAGGACCCCTGGGAGGCTGCGCTGGAAGACAGGTGGGATCTGATGGAACTGGCTGAGCTGCATCCAGTGTCAAGTCCAGACTCACCAGGCATCTGCCCACATCATGCTTGTGCCTTGGGACTCTTTTCCCCGCAGGCTATGATCCGTCTTCATCTGGAATGCTGACCCCTACTGCAGTTTGTCTGAGCCTGGTTAAGTGGATTTAAGGGTTCGATGACATATATTAAGATCCAGCAAACTCTGACCAGCCACCTGTTTTTGTAAATAAAGTTTTATTGGAACAAAGCCATGCCCATTCATTCACATATTGCCTTTGGCTGCTTTTAAAACATAACAGCAGAGAGGAGTGGTTGCTAGAGAGACCATATGGCCTGCAAAGCTGAAAATATTTACTATCTGGCCCTTTATCTAAAGAGTCTGCCAACCTCAGTGATAGATTTAGATCTGCTAACTGTCACAGAGCAGAAAGGAAGAGTAAGGGCTTCCCTGGTGGCTCAGTGGTAAAGAATCTGCCTGCTAATGCAGGGGACATAGATTCTATCTCGGGTCCAGGAAGATACCAGACGCCTTGGGACAACTAACCCGGTGTGCCACAACTACTGAGCCAGAGCCCTGGAGCCTGGGAGCCACAACAAGAGGAAACCCCTGCAATGAGAAGCCCAGGCACCTCGATGAAGAGAAGCCCCTGCTTACTGAGACTAGACGGAGCTCCTGCAAAGCAGCGAAGACCCAGCGCAACCAAAAAAAGACAACAGATAAACAGTGGGTGAGTAAAGAAATGCTTAAAAAGAGATGAAAAGCCTGCTACAAAAGCTTGTACATAATGAAAGCCACAGTGGATTGACAATAGTGCTAATATTGCAATGAGAAAAGGAAGAAACAAGGCAATGGAAGCATTCCTATTCTCCCGCTCATAGTGCTTGTCAGATAAAATAATTATTCTCTAATCAGGTCTGTCAAGAAGTTGGAAGACAGAGAAAGAGGAAGAAGGGCAGGGGGCGGGGAGACGGGAGAGAAATGAGTAGATGATAGGTAAATTGTGGCTAGAGTCTACGTGTTCAGTTTTGTTGAAATGCTGCAGTTGCATTTTTCCCTTTTCATCATCACTTGTTTAGTCCTTTTCATGGTTAAGCACTGTTATTAGGGGGTTACCAAGTCAAATTTGGGTCCTCTCACCCAGCTCAAAGCAGAGCCAATCTTCTGACACCACGTTGTGCTAAAGAAAAGTGTAGTATTCATTTCAAAGTGTCAAACAAGGAGAATGGGTGGATAATGCTCAAAGACCTAAATTCCCCAGTGGCTTTCAGGGAAGGACTTTTAAAAACATCATTAGAGGTGAGCAGCTCAGGAACATTCTTCTGACTGGTTGATGGTGAGGTAACAGAGTAGTCTTTCAGAAGTCAACATTATCAGCCTTCATTTAGTTCTCAAAACAAGAGAGGCAGATGCTACTATACTTGTCCTCATATTGTAGATGAAAAAACGGAGGCACAGAGTGGTTAAGGAATCCATCCAAAGTTAACACAACTAGGAGGTGCCAGGAAGGCTTGAATCCCAGCAGTCTGACTCCAGATTTATGTTCTTAAGATCTATACTGTTTTCTTGATTACTAAAAGAAACCAGAAAATGTTTAGAGAATATGGCCTCAGTAGGTAGTAATCCTTTTGGAATGATTTGACATCCTAGCTACCAACCCTTATCCCAAACTTTGCTGCATGGTAAAAGAATTTGGAGATTATTCCTTAAAAAAGAAAGAAAGAAAGAAACCTTGAATTTTTAATTTTGAGATACATGGTCAGATGAATCCATTAGAAAGTAGCATGAAATAAGGCCTCAGGCACAGAGGTCCATGGGGCATCTCTTGAGATTTCAATGCATTGGGAGGAGGCGTTGGTCAGCAGGTGACAGCTCTGGGCACCCAGGATAGTTCTCCTCCACCAAGAGCTCCAGGGAGGCTGAGGGGCTCTGACTTGGCTCTCCAAGGAAAGTTGTTGTCCTGTCCTGTCTGTGTCCTCTCTGGGTAGACCTGTCTTTTCATCTGTAAAACAAGGTAAGTCAGCTAGATGGTCTCCGTGAGTTTTTCAAGGGTTAAACATATTCTGATTCTAGACTTAAGGACATGGAGAAATTATTCATGCCATGTTAATTTGTAGGGGGGAAACTCTTTACAAAATATATTTGATTTTTGCAATTTTTATTTAAAAATACATGTAACAGAATGAAGTTATTTGTCCTCTTCACTCCTTTGATTTCTCCCCATCTCCCCTCTGTGCTACTGGGAAAGAGGGTGTTTTGGCAAAAGAATTCATGAGGATTCTCTGTCGAGGGGAACTCTATTTCAAAGAGGGGAAGCACTGCCAGCCTTCTCCCAGAATGGAGCCGGGAATGCCCTCAGAAGGCCTGACCTCATTGGACAAAGGGTTCTGACCAGTTTCAGCTAAAAAGGGTTGAGCAGGGACCCTGAAGGAGGGGGGAGTTAGGAAAGGATGAGAGGCCATTCAGGGTAGATCCTGCGTAAACTACAGTGCAACCCGGTGAGAACAGAAAAGGAGTATTTAGAGCACCCTTGGTACTTCTTTGTGCTCTTGATCTGCATGGGTGAGCTTTCCTATTGACCTGGGTCATTCCTGGTCTCATGGGATATGACAATACAGTTCCATGAGTGTTTAAAAAAACAGCCACAGCATGAACCCTGTCTCTGCCTGGATGGATTCTTCTGAGCAACCTTTCTTTTCCTTCATTGTGTTTCTCTATACTTTCTAACTTGCTGCACCAGACATATGTTGCTTATATAATAAAAATTGTGCTTAAAGCTATTAAGATCGTATCAAATGTCTCTAGTATCCTAATACATATTTTGGGAACAGACAAGTCCCCTGAAATTTGTCCATAGAAGAGGATTTGGCTCATAGCCAAATCTGAAAATGATTTCAGAGCCAAATCAGCTCTGAAATGGCTGAACTACTTTATTTGGCAAGGAATGCTGCTTTTCAATACCTTAGCCACCTGATGCAAAGAGCCAACTCACTGGAAAAGACCCTGAAGCTGGGAAAGACTGAGGGTAAGAAAAGAGGGCGACAGAGGATGAGATGGTTGGATGGCATCACTAACTCAATGGACATGAGTTCGAGCAAACTCAGGGATATAGTGAAGGATAGGGAAGCCTGGTGTGCTGCAGTTCACGGGGTCACAAAGAGTCAGACATGACTTTACTAATGAATAACAACAAGCTGCTTCTCAAAAGATGCAGATATTGGAAGGATTTGTGCTCTCTAGAAATTTTCTGAATTGTAGGTCCCTGGCCAGGGCCAGGATATACTCCCTCAGATGGTTCTATCACACAAACTATGGTGAAATGCTGTTCGGAATTTCTACCCATGATCCAGGAAAGGTAACTGCTGGCCTGAATATCATGAACTTACCAACTTAAATAGTTTTGTGCTCTGTGAACCTGAATTAATATGCTAACAGATGTGACCATTCCAAAGTTAATGGGCTCTCAGGGAATGGGATGTAGCCTGGAGGTTCCAGATTTCTGGATGGCTGTGGTTTATTCAGATTATCTTCGTTGCCTGAGAGTATGTTTTAGGAAGTCAGTCTGAATTATGTCTGCTTGCTTTTTAGCCTTATTGAACTCTAAATGGTGAACTTAATGGATTACTTCTTCCACTAGTTTCTTACAAGTTATAGGACCACTATGTTAAAGACCTCTCTGTCACTCTCTCTGTAATTTGGAGCTAATGGAAGCGTAGTCATTGGGTAAATATGTGTAGGTCCCTAGGAAAACACCTAGTGATTGTTTTTTTTTTTAGTTTAAAAATTTTCTTTCTTTCTTTATTTTTGACTGAACTGGGTCTTCTTTACTTTTCGTGGGCTTTCTCTAGTTGTGGTGAACAGGGATGACTTTTCTTTGTAGTGCACAGGCTTCTCATCGAAGTGACAGTTTTTAGAATGAATTTAAGAGGAGTTTGCTTTCTAGTTATTAACATCTTTGCCCTGAAAGGCAGAATCGCCCCCCTCAAAAGTATTGGCTTAGTGTGGTTTGTGTTAATATTGACAGATGAGCTTCAAGTTAGTCAGTTCAGTTGCTTAGTTGTGTCCGACTCCTTGCGACCCCATGGACTGCAGCACACCAGGACTTGCTGTCCATCACCAACTCCTGGAGTTTATTCAAACTCACGTCCATTGAGTCAGTGATGCCATCCAGCCATCTCATCCTCTGTCGTCCCCTTCTCCTCCTGCCTTCAATCTTTCTCAGCTTCAGGGTCTTTTCAAATGAGTCAGTTCTTCCCATCAGGTGGCCAAAGTATTGGAGTTCCAGCTTCAACAACAGTCCTTCCAATGAATATTCAGGACTGATTTCCTTTAGGGCTCTTACCATTTTTAAAAAGAATTCCAAGTGACCGACTGAATGAACTGAGTTAACGGAAAGCAATCAGGCTACCAAAGATGATTACTTTTGAGGCGGCTTACAAGCAGCTGGGTGCAGTAGCTAAGACCATCTGTTTGTTCACTGATCACTTACTCCCAGGGCCGTTCCCAGTGATGAGGCATCAAAGACATAAGATAGAGCATCTCTCCCCATGAGAAGAAGAGGCCGCATTAGCGTGGGGAGCACATTGAGCAGGGGTGGGTGGCCTGGATTCTGACTCTGGCCAAGTGCTGCTGGAGGCAAGCCACTCGAATCTCTAGACATCAGCTTCCTCATGCGAAAATGAGGCACTTGACTCCATTTCAAAAGGACCTTCAGCCTCTGAGATTCCAGAGTGGATGGTTTTTTCTAGAAGGGAGGGCTGTGCTTGGGCACCAGGAACTGTGTCATCTGATGAATGAGTCAGACTAAGGGCGTCAGGAAAGTTACATCTTCACAATCAACACAAGGGCACAGGCAATTAAGAAACACACTTAGCTGAGGGCTTGAGTGTCTGTTCCATTCGGAGGATATATTCCTGAAGAGGGACAGGGTGACTCATCAGATGGCTGTAACCTGATGAAGCAGACCTATCCAATTTCCTTGCTCTGATTCCAGGCAACCAATGATCTTAATTTAGTTTTCCCAGGCAGTTTCCCCAGGCAAGAGAAGGAACAGACTATGACAATTGGAAACGGACATTTTTTTGTGTGAGCAGAATTAGATCACATATGAGAAATGCCTGAAAGGATATAAAGTAGCATTCAAATGCTAAGCACCATTGGTTATGAATCATTCTTATACATTCTTAGCATTTGAACTTTTTTTTTAAGTGCTAGTAAACCGTGGATGACTTGGTAAATGCAGAAATTCTGTATCTGCAAAGCTGATCAGAGGTGAAAATGACTAGTATTTACATGAAAGTGAAAGTCGCTCAGGTGTGTCCGACTCTTAGCGCTTTATAATTTGCAAACGGTTTCTACATACAGTACCCCAGTAACTCGAGCAGAGAGGGATTATTTTCCCTGTCTCCAGTTCAGGAAAGCTGTGTAGAATGAGGGAGGGTTTGGACTAGCAGTCAAACCTAGGTCGTCTACTGCTAGTCCAAATCTCAGGACCGCTGCAGCTTGCGAAGGAAGTGAAGGCTCTGTTCCCACTACGGGTGCCCCCCAGCCACCTACGCGCATGCATGCGCACACGCAGACTCACGCAAGTTACCGAGCAAGGTGCGTGCTCGGTGGGACGACTGAAGGAGTGATGAGAAGCAGAGGCGGAGAAGAAACCCAAATGCCAGTCTGTTCAAAGATCATGGAACTGCTTCTCGTCCCCCCTTCAAAAGGCAGTCAAAGCGCATAGGGCCTTTCTGGATGGGCTACCCCAAGGATGGGTCAGTTCAGCTTTTCTTAGAGCCGGAACTCAGACTGAATCTACTCACTGCAGGTGTAGAAGATGCCTGGTCTGCATAGGTGGAATCTCAGGTGTGTTGGGCTCCCAGCTCTCTTCCCTTGAAAGATTGGTCTGGATGTTCCTAGTGAAGGTAGCTGGGGATTCTCAACTGGGGCAGCTCCCCCAGGGCAGCACTGCCTGACCTAACCCACCTGGGGCTCCTGGCACCTTACCTGCTGGAGCCGCTAGTCTCAGATTACTGATGGGCAGGGGACCTGGCAAGCCTGCTTTGTGCCTGGCAAGTCTGAACTCCCCATCTGCTGTGCGGAGACAGAAACACAGTGGCAGCCGTGTGCCCAGACCCTTCCCGTTGCTGGAGAAGCGGAAGACCGCACTGCCTCGCTGGGGACTTATAGAGACTCAGGGGGAGAGATGAACTGGCCCCATTCCTGCATCTCCTTTTGCTGGATCTACTTTGCTGCCTCCAGACTGAGAGGTAAGAGGCTGGTGGGTGTGCAATGGTCTTAGCTCAGGGGTCACTTCTTTGGTGGAACATTGGGTGGGCCAGGAAAAGAACAGATGCTCTAACTATAAGAAAGTATTTCGGCTTCTTACTGTCTCATGCTGATCCTGTAAGGCCTGCCAGAGAAATAACTCCACTTGACCCAGAGCTTGTCCCTAGCTGATGGTAGGTAGGTAGGATGGTAGGATGGTAGGTAGGGATGATAGACCTAATGCTAGTCCTTGGTCTGTTGCTTTTTGCCTTGAAATACACATAACACTGAAGCTTGATCCAGATCCCTCTTTTTGAGCAGCTGTAGAACCAGCAGATGGAAAATATGCTCAGAAGTTGTTTAATGACCTTTTTGAAGACTACTCTAATGCTCTTCGTCCAGTAGAGGACACAGATAAAGTCTTGAACGTCACACTCCAGATTACACTTTCTCAGATTAAGGATATGGTGAGTAACATAGTGTTGATGCTTCTGAATGGTTAGAATGAAACTAACAGTGCTTTCTAAAGGGAATGTCTTACCTGGGAATTTGAGAGAAAATGAGAACAGACAGCTCTGTGTGCAAGCTGGTGGGAGAAGGGAATTGCAGGGGATGAACGCTTTCTACAAAATCAATTTTACTAAATTACCTAAACCTTTCCGTGAACATTAACAGTCTTAGAACATCTGAAGAAAGTTGTTTACACATTACATGTTCCATTTCTATGAAATGTGCAAAGTCAGCAAAACCATTAAGACAGAAAGAGGAGTTAGGTTGCCAGGAGCTGTGAGAATGATGGGGAAATAGTGATTGACTGCTTGATTGTCATAGGATTTCTCTTTTGGGATGACAAAATGTTCTGGAAGCAGAAAATGGGGATGTTGCATGACGTTATGAATAAACTGGAAACCACTGAATTGCACACTTTAAAATGGTTAAAGTGGTGAGGTTCATGCAATATGAATTTTATTCCAATTTTTAAAAGATGTTTTAAGATGACATACATTAATGCTCATATGTGTTTAGTTACACAGAGTTATGAAACTTCAAAACTTTTTCTTCTGTACATTGTTGATGTTTGCTGACTTTTTCATTAAAAAAAAAATTCATCAGTTGATCAGTTTTCATAAAAATTTTAGCAGTTGACCCATGCATCTGATGATTTAAATATTTGTCCACTTGATGTTCCAAACACTAAGCAAGCAGGAAAAATATGACCTTGGCAGTCAATCAGGGGGATAGACTCGAAAAAACTCTCACTTATTGGAAATGGATTAGTGCTCTTGGAATTCCTGTTTTGAAGACAGGTGTTTTACAGACAAAGTGTGTTTGATTGAGGTGTCTACTGGACAGTTCTATCTGGGTTAATTGTGCAGGATGAGAGAAACCAAATTCTGACTGTCTATTTGTGGATCCGCCAAACCTGGCATGATGCATATCTCACGTGGGATCGAGACCAATATGACGGGCTGGACTCCATCAGGATTCCCAGCGACCTGGTGTGGAGGCCGGATATCGTCCTTTATAACAAGTGAGTGCAAGCCAGTAGCTTCTCGGGGATGAATTTGTTGATTAAACGGAACGTAAACATAATGGGGCCTCCCTGGTGTCTCAGGTGGTAAAGAATCCACCTGTAATGGAGGAGACCCAGGCTTAATCCCTGGGTCGGGAAGACCCCTGGAGAAGGAAATGGCGATCCACTCCAGTACTCTTGCCTGGAAGATCCCATGGACCGAGGAGCCTGGCGGGCTACAGTCCCTGGGGTCACAAAGAGTCGGACATGATTTAGCAAGAAAACCACCACCAACCACCACCACCACCACCAAACATAATGGAAGAGGAGAGTTTGAAACATGCATGAAGTTAAGTCAATTCGTGTTCCTAGATCCTGAACTGATAGTTATAAAATCTCAGATAATAAAATAATAATGGTCATAAAAATCTTAGAGCTACGGTCTCCCTTTCAGGTGAGAAACTATATTGGAAGTCGTGTTAGTTTTCCAGGGCTACTGTAACAAAGTACTACAAACTGGGTGGTTTAAACCACAGGAACCATTGTCTCACAGTTTTGGGGGCTAGGTATAAGATAAAGGTATTGGCAAGGTTAGTTCCTTCTGAGGCTGTGAGGAGCATTCCATGTCTCTGCCCTAGATTCTTGGGTGGTTGCTGGCAATCTTTGTTCCCTTGACTTGTGGAAGCGTCACCCCAGTCTCTGCCTTCTTCTTCACATGGCATCGTGTTCCCTGTGTGTTGTCTGTGTCCATATTTCCCCTTGCATTGAAGACACTAGTCATGTTGAATTAGATGCCCACCCTACACCAATATGACCTCATCTTTTTCTAAAAATTAAAGATAATTTTATTGTGCTTTTCTTAACACCAAAAAAATTATAGATTTACAGTTTAAAGAAGATAAAGTTGTCTAAATTAAGGCACTAAGACAAGTAAAAATTACTCATAATCCCACAGAATATGACCTCTTCTTTTAAATACTTTTAACTACTAATTACATCTGCAATGACTCTGTTCCAAATAAGGTCGCATTCTGACATGCCAGGGGCTAGGATTCAACATATGAACTTTTTGCAGGTGCAATTCAGCCCATAACAGTGGTGCTTCCTTGTCTATGATCATGTATGGAAAATACATGATACTGTGAAGATTAGGGGGCTTACCAGGCAGTGCAGTGGTAAATCTGCCTGCCACTGCAGGAGATGCAAGAGACAGGGGTTCAATTCCTGGGTTGGGAAGTTCCCCTAGAGTAGGAAATGGCAACCTCCTCCAGCATTCTTGCCTGGAAAATTCCATGGACAGAGGAGCCTGGCGGGCTACAGTCTATGGGATCACAAAGAATCAGGCACAACCGAGCGACTGAATACATTAATATTGAATCATAATGGACCAGCTAGAAGCTGGCCCATGGATTTTGGACTTTATATAGAGTGGAAGATGAATTGGATCATAAGATCACCAGTTGGCCTTTTCCTGGTCTGAGAGCAAGGGGTCTTAGTGAGTGGGCAGGTAAGGCTTAAGTTTCTCAAATTGTAAAGTGTGCATGAATCACCTGAGGAGCCTGCTAAAATACAGATTCTCATTAAGCAGGTCTGGGGTAGAGCTGGACCTTCTGCATTTCTATGAGCTCCAGATGGTAGTGCTGCTGGCCCATGGACCGCACTTTGAGAATGAACCAGATCACTCTGTCACAACTCGGGGTCAGCTGCTCCACCTATTGTCAAAGGGGCTCTCTCTCTTTTTATCCTGGAACTCAAGTTTCTCAGAGTTAGGAAAATTTTGCTAATTTGCTACAATTTCTGCTCTTTGAGCAGAGCGAGATGAATGAGGAGCAATTGGAGAGGGGGACTCTCCTGGGAACTCAGCCTTCTATTGGGCGTGAGTTTCCCTTTAGGAAGCCACACTGGTCGGTTGCAGCCTATATTTTAGTCTTAGTCCCTACTCAGCTTGTCCAAGGGTCACAATCTTGTGAATCATACTTCCGATCCTGCTGACCATTCCCCACTCTGAGTGGCCAGAGGTATCTTCTGTATGCCTTTCTAAGCAAGATAACATCCAAGTGCTAAGTCTCTTTCAGTCATGTCTGACTCTGCAACCCCATGGGCTGTAACCCACCAGGTTCCTCTGTCCATGGGATTCTCCAGGCGAGAATACAGGAGTGCCTTGCCATTTCCTTCTCCAAGTACTGGTGCTTTATTACCATGGTTCACACCCTGCCCTCCCCCCCACACACGGCACACACACACATACATATACATAGAAGGCAAGAGAATGAGCTAGGATGTCCATCACTTCCTCCTGGAGAATAATCAGAGGATACACTTTACATAGAACACTTACAGCATTCTGTAAGTTCAGATTTCTCCCTGAAAAAAAACAGAATGCTGGTTCTCCTTTTCATCTTGCTTGATTGACGGAAGCAGTGACCTGCTCTTACTGAAAGGCTTCTTTGCGAGCTGGCATGGTGACCTAAGTTAAGCCTGCCCCAGACCTCCTTTATCAGAGAAGCCAGTTATGCACTCGTGAGCTCCCAGAAACCCCTGGTGGCTTAGGTAAATTTTGTCCCCACTCTCTATCCTTCCCCTCCCTGCCCGGATCACTGGCCTCTTTGAGATGTGTGAGTTCTGGTCCCCACACTTTTCCACACAGACCTTTCCTACTATACTGATTCATCAGTTCTTTTCTGTTCCTCTGGGTTAACTCTTTAGTCTTCTTTGCTCTCCTTTTATGGACAGTTCTGTTTTGAATCCTCTTTTCTCCTGTGTATTCTCCTTCTCAGTAACATCAGAGTTTTACTATCAATATGTAGAGGAAACCCTAAATGTAGCTGTGATTGGATGTCATTTGCATCCCTCTGAGCAGCTGAAACGAGAATGGAAGAGAGAGTATCAGGCAAAGGAGGGACCCCAGTGATAGCTGTTACCCTGACCCTGGTCCTTCTAACTGAATTCCTGGACCTGTAGAATCTTCTGATCTCGGATATAGTATCAGTACTTCTCGGAAACCGGTACCGAACCTTGTAGACCCCAGAGTGGGCTTCCTGAGCGGTGGTAGGGAGAATAAAGAGGTGTGTAAGACAGGTGATCCTGTTGTGTGTGATATAGAGTGGGCAGGAAGATGCTGAACATCTAGATTCGCCATTGGTGCCTGAGTCCACGGGTTAGATTATCTGGGGAGTGATCAGGATGGTGATGTGCCTGGAAGCTATTTCATGTGAGGAGCAGTTGAATTTATTGATGCTTAGTTAGAAAGAGAGAGGTCCTTAGAAAGACTTGATGGCTATCATAGGCAATCAAAGAGAAAATAAGGTGGAGGGAAAAGAGAAAATTCCTCCTGAAGACAAAACTCAAAACAATGAGTAGAAGTTAAAGGGTTTTAAAATTGCATTTTAATTCAATTAAAAGAAAAACTAATAATTTGAATGAGTTTTCCTAGAGGTAGTGAGCTCTATAACAATATAATGACTCAAGCGGATATTGGCTGTTAGCAGTTCAATAAAGGAATAAATAAACCGGGGCTCAAAGTTCCGGTGGGGTTGTTTAGTATAGGTCTGTGGCCAATATAATGGTTGATGTAAGAGACTGCAAGGATTTCTGACATTTTAAAATTAGGTAAAGAGTGGATTACAGAAATTTCAGATGTGTGTTTATTATGAGATAGTTTTAATGGTTGGATTTTAATGAACAGGTTTAACACTTGGATTTTAGACCTAATGAGAAATTGGGTACCCTGTTGAAATCAGATTTGTCTATAATTTAGCTTTAAGTTCTGCTTATGTAGCTTAGATGATGGAAAGGGTAGGAAAACTTTCAACTGAGATTGGATATACATGTGTCAAATTTGATCAAATTTTACACTTTAAATGTATGCAGTTTATTGTATGCGAATCAGTAAAACTCTTTCAAAAGAAAAAAAAAGATGAGATTGGTAGTAAATGAGGGAGAAGAGGAACAGGTTTGGAGAAAAAGGTATGGATTTATTTATTTTATTTATTTATTGTGAGACCTGTTCAGTTTGGGATGCCAAAGGACCATTCACATGGAGACGGCCAACAAAGAGATTGTAAAGGCAAGTTTAAAGCCTGGAAAGAAGGTCAGGGATAGAGCTATCAGAAGCCCTCTAAGCCCTTATAGAACTGCTCAAGGAGATCTGGAAGCATTGGTGGGCCTTAGGAAACCATTGCAAGTGCTGAGCTGTAAAATAATGTGATCAGAGAAACCAGGGAAATAAAACAAAGTACTGGTCATGAAGCAATTAATAGTAATGTCTTCAAACTCGTCCTGAGTAGGTGGGGTGATGTTTTCAGACGGTGGTCTCCTTTGCCCTCTGACTTCTGGTTGGGTTGGCCCAATGAGAAACATTGTGAGCAGCTGGAGGGAGAAAAGAGAGGAAGGTTGGGGCATGTATTCGCTTGCTCCCTTCCTATAGTTATTATCCTTGGCTGGCTGTGTCCTTTGACAGAAGGTATGTCTCCTCTTGGAGAAGGAAATGGCAACCCACTCCAGTATTCTTGACTGGAGAGTTCTGTGGGCAGAGGAGCCTGGTGGATTATAATCCACGGGGCTGCAAAGAGTTGGACACGACAGAACGACTGAGCACACAACTAAACTACAGCTGTCACTTGGACTTCATCAGCTTTTCCACTAATGTCCTGTTTTCTGTTTCAGGATCTAATCTAGCATATCACATTACATTTAGCCATAATATAATTTATAGGGAAAAAATTATAAGAAACACTCAGAAAAATATGCATTAAATATTAACAGAAATGTATCAGTTAAAGCAGAAAGCATTAAAAACTGACTTTGTCTACCTTGTCAAAAAAGGAATTTGTAGGAAAGACATGCTACAGCTCACTGAATTAAAGGAGAATAATCATTGATAAGGCCTTGGAAAGGACAGACTAGGACTACTCCATAGTTCAAGACAAGGGGCTATTGAATTTTTTAAAAAAATTTAATTAATTGATTTGTCTAGGAATCCATTACCAGATTGACTCTTTGGTCTTTGGGTCACTCTGCTTAACATTTAAACTCCAGGGAGTGTGAATCAGTTGGACCTAGCTCAGGTCATAAGCCAGCCCCCGGCCAGGGGAGCCTAGGGTATCTTGATCATCATTTCATCTGCCTTACAATGGTGGTGGAGAAAAAGTCATTCCCCAAAGCGAAATAGAAATTTTGTACCCCCCCCCAAATGCCAGCCGTAAATGTTGATAAAGCAAAAACAAGATATATCTAGAATAAATTTTTATCTTTTAGATTACAGATGAATAATTTTTTCCTCTGTGCTTTTCAGATGTTCTACAATAAGCATGTAAAATTCTTCCAACAGCAACAAAGAGCTACTTTAACATTCTTGTGCCCAAAGTTAACAGAATCATTTAGGCAGAGCCTCTCTGTCAGATGTTAGCCTCATTTACTTTTTGTCTGGGTGTTTGAATCCTTATACCTGGACCGAGAGAATGGCATCGGGAATGGAGAGGAAGGGATAATAGGCAGAGCTGCGTATTTCTTTCATTTTGGTTGCACTGGGCCGCGCGCGTGCTCTCTCCATTGCGGTGAGTGGGGTCTACTCTTCGCTGGGGTGCGCTGGCTTCTCACTGTGGTGGCTTCTGTTGCGGAACACGGGCTTAGTAGCCTCGTGGCTTGTGGGATCTTCCCGGTCCAGGGATCGAACATGTGTCCCCTGCGTTGGCAGATGGATTCTTAACCACTGGGCCACTAAGAAAGTCTGGCAGAGATGCTTTAAAGGACGAATCCAAGAGAACTCGGCCCTAACTAGTTATAGGAGATGGAGAAGAAGGGCAAATAAGAGTTGATTTTGGACTTTCAAGCCAGGGTGACAAGAATGGTGGTCCATTGCCAAAGACCCCGAAGTGATGGTGAGCTGTCTGGGTTAAAGAACTTGGTGAGTTGTCCTGGCAAGCAGCTCTTATTTTCCTCCTCTGACCTCCAGGGCTGATGATGAATCTTCTGAGCCCGTGAACACCAATGTGGTCCTGCGATATGATGGGCTGATCACCTGGGATGCACCAGCCATCACCAAAAGCTCCTGTGTGGTGGACGTCACCTACTTCCCCTTTGATAATCAGCAGTGCAACCTGACCTTTGGCTCCTGGACCTACAATGGCAATCAGGTGGACATATTCAACGCCCTGGACAGTGGAGACCTCTCCGACTTCATTGAAGACGTGGAGTGGGAGGTGCACGGCATGCCTGCTGTGAAGAACGTTATCTCCTACGGCTGCTGCTCTGAGCCTTACCCGGATGTGACGTTCACTCTCCTTCTGAAGAGGAGGTCCTCCTTCTACATCGTCAACCTCCTCATCCCATGCGTCCTCATATCTTTTCTGGCTCCCTTGAGTTTCTATCTCCCAGCAGCCTCTGGGGAAAAGGTCTCCCTGGGAGTCACTATACTGTTGGCCATGACTGTATTCCAGCTCATGGTGGCAGAGATCATGCCAGCCTCCGAAAACGTCCCTCTGATCGGTGAGTTCAAGTCTCTTACACTGCTGAGTCAGCTTTCTGGTGACTGCGGCTGTATCTGTGCCTTTAAACTCATAACAATTAAGTCAACTACAAACTCCACACAGGCTCCTGTGGTGTCTTCAGTTGGCATCTCTGAACAGGGCTATGGCTCTTCAAGACAAGGCTGGTCTCGAGGTCTCTAGGTTTACCCCAAAGAGGAGTGAGAGCCGTGTGGTTTAGAGCGGTGGTTCTTGAAGTATGATCCTGGGCCCACAGCATCAGCCTTGAGGTGGATATACAAATCCTCAGGGCCCACCCTAGACCTGCTGACCAGGGTGGGGGTGAAGCCTGCAAACTGTTTTCACAAGCTTTCTGGGTGATTCTGATGAGCTTTTTGTTCAAGTCAAAAAACCACTGGCTTTTAGGCTAAGACCCTGATTTTGAAGTCAAAGAAATCTGCATTCGAACTCTGACTTCACCATTCCTTCCTTGATCAACCTTAAGCAATTTACTTAATCTTTGAGTCTCTACTTCATCATCTTCAAAATTTATGTAATTGTTATCTCACTGTGCCATTGCTTAGCACAGAGCCTGGCATATGGTGAGGACTGAACAAACAGTGACTGTCAGTATCTTATCACATCACAAGGGGTTTCTTCTTGGGAAAAATGGTAAACATGATAGAAATGATCAGCTAGATTTTTAAGCCTGCCATCTACCCTTGATAGAATAATTCTCAACCATTACTGGGTATATTAGGTGTGAGAGAGACTGTTAAAAAAGCAGGTAACAACAACAACAAAAAAAGCAGGTAACTTGTGGTCCAGTGGTTAAGACTCTGTGCTTCTACTGCAGGGGTGCGGGTTTGATCCCTGGTCAGGAAAGTTCCACATGCCATGAGGGTTAGCCAAAGGAAAGAAAAAGAAAAAAATATACAGGTCCTCACAGCAAAAGAGGTTTTTAAAAGGCAGTCTTGGACAAGATTTGGGAGTCTGAGGTGATTCTAAAGTAGATCACATTTTCAAACATCTGCAATAGTGAAATGTTGCTCCAAGGGTGGAAGTGTAGACTGTGGCTGCCGTCACTGCCTTCCTTTTCCTTTATCTCTCTTGTTCTGAGATCCCTCCTAATACCTTTAATACCTACTTCCTGCCACCAAGGATAACACCCAGATCCACCACCTCTGCCTCAATGACTTATGTTGTAATAGATGCTTTGAAGAATCAGAAGCTAGATCTAGTTTTTAGTTCTGTAAAGCAATCAGTGGGGGGAAATTTCACCAAGAGACTTAGTGACCAGTATAAAAGAGATATTATACTGCCTTTTCTCTCCTGAATGTAGTATCACATTCAGATGTTATTACATTGCTTTCTCTGTTAGGAGATTTCTTCCTTGTTATGTTTCTCCAAGCAAGCCACATACACACACACACACTCACACACACACACACACACACACACACACTCACACACACTCACACATACACACACACACTCACACACACACACACTCACACACACTCACACTTGCACTTGCACTCATGCACATCTTTTTGAGAAATAGACACAGAAAGTTCTCTTGTTTCTCATCACCACTAATAAAGGGGAAACGGTGTATTGGTTCTTTCATTACTTCTCCTAAGGCAGAAATAATTGACAGTGATGACATCCAATCATAACCCTATTTGAGGCAGAATCAACAGGCAAATCCCTTTCTCTGCTTTACCATCAATGTTCAACAGCAAGCTGGCTCAGTTTCTGAGGAAAGACGTCTCAGAACATGTCTCATGAATTTTACAAGCATTACTTTTCCTGTCTCTGTGATAATATGAAATGTGTCTTTTTAGGAAGGGTGCACACAGATCTTTCTTGAGAGTTTTTAATAGTCACAACGTGTTATTTGTAGCACCTATGAAATAGAGTTCCAGTTTTAAGAAATGTATTTACATTTCCTGCATTAAGTATAACATTTGATCCAGGCTTTTGACCCATAGCCTTTACAATGTTAAGAAAGATTTTATTTTTAGTTTACTCAGAGCTTTTAACAAATAATAAACAGATGATGAACATTATCAAATGTATTGTTTTCATCTGTTAAGATAATCATGTGAGTTTTTTCTTTTCCTCCATTAGTGTTGTGAATTACAGTTTTCTGTTGTTGAACTAAATCCTTTATCGTGATGAGTTATCAATTAAACACACCATAGGATTTAGTTAGCCAGTAATTTTTATAGGAGTTTCTCAAATGTATCTATAAATGAAATGGCCTTAAAATTTCCTTTCTTAAAAAAAAAATTCCTTGCTTGCATCTTTTAGAATCAAGGCTAAATTTATTTCATAGAATGAACCAGTTAGGCAGTATTCCCTCTTTTCTATTTTTGAAACAACTTGCATTAAGATATGAGTTATCTGTTCCTTAAAAATTCAGTGAAACTCACCTGTAAAACCTTTTGGCTCTAGAGCTTTTTGGAAGATGGGTGGGTAGAGGTATTTACTTCCTATTTCTATTCAAGCATTCTTTCTTCTTAGATCTTCTAGATGGTAAAGAGTCTGCCTGCAATGTGGGAGACCCAGGTTTGATCCCTGGGTTGGGAAGATCTCTTGGAGAAGGAAATGGCAACCCACTCTAGTATTCTTGCCTGGAAAATCCCATGAACGAAAGAGCCTGGAGGGCTACAATCCCTGGGGTCACAAGTGTCAGTCATGACTGAGCGACTAACACATATTTATAGAAATTTCATCTAGGTTTTTGAATGTATTATCATATGGCTATTTGTAATGTTATTTTACTGTTTTATAAATTTCTATCCTCTTATTTTTTCTATTGCATCCTTTTTCTCTCCCCTGCCACTATTCTATGAATGACCTTATCAAATGTTTATCAGTTTTATAGCTCTTTTCAAATAACTTGTTTTTGTTCATCTTCTAGGTTCTTTGTTCTGTATTTCCAAAATTTTTTCACTTATCTTTATTGTTTCCTTCCTTAATTTTCCTTTTTCATGACTATTTGCTTTTTGCAATCACATATTAAAGACCAATAGGGACACAATATCTACTTTCTTCTCCAGTAGGAGTGAGATTCCATATTAACAAGGCTTAAAGACAATTCTGAGAATTGACCAAGATCATTCATTGTTTATTTGTTTTGCTGAATGCAGAAGTTTTTCACATAGTGAGAGCAAAAATTTACAAACCTTTTAACTCAAGGAAGAGGACAGTGCTGAAAAGTTTTCCTGTGTTTTTTCAGTTAAGCTTCACCATACTCTTGTGAGTTAGATACGAATAGTATAGTCTATAGAGAGAAGAAAGCTGAGGCTTACCAGAATTATGTAACTTGCTGTAGGTCACCAGCCTACTGAATGGCAGAGCTGAGATTTGAACCCAGTTTTATTCAAAAGTCTATACTAGTCACCATTAATGTGTACAACTTCCAGTTGTTTCTTTGTGAGTCAAATATGAAGACAGTTTTTCTCCCTAAAGAGATATTTATTTATTTGGCTGCTTTGGGTCCTAGCTGTGGCACGTGGGATATTTCATTGCAGCACACAGATTCTCTAATTGAAGTTCGTGAGCTCAGCTTCTTCTCTAAATGTGGAATCTTAGTTCCCCAACCAGGGATAAAAACCACATCCCCTGTATTGCTAGATGGATTCTTAACTGCAGAAGCACCAGCGAAGTCTCTTGAAGACGGTTTTAAGCTAACTGGGTTGCTGTTGTTTTCCCAGGGAAATACTACATAGCCACAATGGCCTTGATCACAGCCTCCACTGCGCTGACCATCATGGTGATGAATATCCACTTCTGCGGGGCCGAGGCCCGGCCGGTGCCACCCTGGGCCCGGGTGGTCATCCTGAAATACATGTCCAGGATCTTGTTTGTCTACGACGTGGGTGAGAGCTGCCTTAGCCCCCACCAAGACAGGGAGAGAGGCCGTCTTACGAAGGTTTATGACAAACTTCAAGAGCCTAACCTGAAAACATCCAGAAATAAAGACCCTTCCAGAAAGAAGGAAATGAACAAACTCTTAAAGAATGACTTGAGGTACCAGGGTGAGAACCTGGAGGATGGTGACAGTTACTGTGCCCGGTACAGAGTGTTAACAAGGAATATTGAATACATTGCCAAGTGCCTCAAAGACCACAAGGCCACCAACTCCAAGGGGAGTGAATGGAAAAAAGTTGCAAAAGTCATAGACCGATTTTTCATGTGGATTTTTTTCATTATGGTGTTTGTGATGACTATTTTGATCATAGCAAGAGCAGATTAGTGAGCATTAGATATGTGGGAATAAATCAGTATAAGTCCCTGTGATCTACTCTAATGCTCTTCCAAATCAGAAACATCTATATCCATATTTACACACAGATACACAAATATATATAAATTAGGGGTTATGTTGTCTTTACTTTTTATTTTTAACTTCAGATCAATATTATAGATGTCAGTTTAAATTATGCAGGAGGTTCAAAATTTCAAGGGCAAGACAATGGAGGAAATAGAGAAGGGTCACTGTTATATCCTACCAGAGTGGTAGGTGGCTTCTAGATCACACAATTATTCTCTCCTTCAGCAGTGCAGTTACAAAGCATACTGCATTCTGTTTAAAATTTAAAGCAAAAGAAAAGAAATTGAGTCCCCCCCTTAGCCCCTACTAGAACATGCTTTTTAAAAAAGGAAAATAGTCATATATTCCTTAGTGTTAATTTAAGTCTCCATGTTATCTTTCTCACTTCTCTGGTGCATTTCAAGCTGTATTTCAAACGATGGAATAAAAACATTTTGCACCACATAAAGAAAGTCTAAGGATTGGAAACTCAGTGGGGGGAAAGAGCTTTCTTTGTATTGATGATGTCATATATGTTGGTTATGTTTTATACGAACCTTAAAGATGAAGTCATTCCTACATTTAATCTTGGGTTTAAGTAAGATCACCCACAAACTGGGCTGATTTTTTCATTCATTCAATTATTCACCAAACATTTATTTTCTCCTACCTATAGTAAAGCTACATGATTCACATTTGAAGTGGGTGTTGTACCAAATCTTATGCACAGGTCTGATCCTTGCTAATCTTCACAATTCTGTGAGCTAGGTGGATAGGTGTTTCTAGTCACCTTTCTCAGAGGAAGAAGCTGTCTCTGAGGAAGGTGGGTATAAGTGACCTGCCTCCGCATCCACCTAGGTGCTAAGCAGAGCTGGGAGATAAACCCTTGGCCCTGTGAATCTAGGCCAGGTCTGCTAAAGCCACACTGCTTTTTGGCAGATCATGATTTAGGATGGTAGTGATTGAGAGATTTTTTTTTTAAGATTTTTTTTGATGTGGATCATTTTAAAAGTCTTTATTGAATTTTGTTACAATACTGTTTCTGTTTTATGATTTGGTTTTCTGGCTGTGAGGCATGTGGGATTTTAACTCCCTGACCAGGGATCAAACCTACATCCCCAGGATTAAAAGGTGAAGTCTTAGTCACTGATCACCAAAGAAGTCCTGATTGAGGGATTCTTGTTCTTAATTCTGAATTTCTGCTCTAAATTACTGCCTATGCTTCTCCAGTTTTTTCCTACTTTGAGTCAAATATGTCTTCAAATTTCCTCACTTGCATCTTGATTAAAATGATCCAAGTACTAATACACATGCCCTAACTTCCAACCCCTCAATTATTCTTTTACCAGTAAAAAACAAATGAGCCAACATGGAGAGAAGACAAGGGTTAAGCTAGAAAAGAAGGTATTTGGTTTAAACAAATACACATTGTTTTTTAATCTTGTGTTTACTTATTTGTAAAATATTTATTGTGTACCCACTATATACTGAGTGCTATGTCAGCTTTGAAGCAAACAAATACAAAATGTGATTTCTCATATGGTGCTTGTAGTTCAGTAGAGGGGATAGTTAAGAAGCAGACAAATACAACATAGTGTAAAAGTGCTATCATAGCAGGTTGGACAATATGCCATGGAACAACGAAGATTAATCTGTCTGAGGGAAAGCTTGGGAAAGACTTTGTCAGGGTGTACCATTTGAGCTGGGTTTTGAAGAATGCATAGGCGTTTGCTAAACAGAGAAAGGAGTGAGTTGGGGTTAGGAAGATTTGGGGAAATATAGTTTAGAATCAGATTATTTTTTTTCTTTAACTATAGAAGTACTTTTATAAGTTACAACTGCATTTGGCAATACATAATAGAAAACCCAATGGACCATGACTTAAGCAGATAGAGGTTATTTATCTACACAAAAATAAATCCAGGGTTACAAAGTCCAGGGATCTAACCATCTTCCCTTTGTGTTGTTTTAAGGCACAAAATTCTAAGTTTGCAGTAATTTATTATAACAGCAATAGAAGACTAGTACAGTACCCAATGAGCAATTTTATGTGTATAACTTTTTCTGTATTTTAGGTCATTTGTCTTAGATAGATATATCTATAGCCAGATTGAGGCGGTCCTATTGAACCATGTGTCCAAAAATGTTGAATTTTTCCTAAAAACATCTGAGAACATGAAAGAATTGCAATCACAGAGTGATAGAGTCAGACTGGTATTTCAGAAATGAGATTGGGGTAGAAGTCAGAAGATTGTAGAGAAAAAAGAGAAAAGATAGAGAGATCTACTGAAATTTTTTAAAAACCAGTTCAGGGAATTGATAATGAAGGCTTGACCCAAGACGGTGGGAATAAGAGAATGAATCACGAAGTATTTATGACTTAGACTGGACAGGACTTGGTGACCTGTTGGATGTGGGTTTGGGGAGAGGGTGACGTTGAGAATGAGCCGAGCTTTCCATCTCAAACAACTGAGGTGAAGAGTAAAGAAGGACCAGGTTTTGGAGGAAAGAATTCTATTTAGGATGTCTTGAGTTGGAAATGCTTGTGGGGCGTCCTGGTGGAGAAATTCGGGAAGTAACTGAAGATGCATTTGGAACTTCCAAGAAAAGTGAAAACTTCACTCAGGTTAGTTGTTAAAGTACTCATTAAATGATTTCAGTGGGTAAGACACATGTTACAAACCGTAAGATACTCAGATGGATAGAAATGCATTATTCACCAGAGTTCCAGAAGCTTATAACTGTCCTGCAGCAGTAAAGCAATTCATCTCTCCATTCACAGATCTCCTTCCCCATGCACACTGAGGGCCTCTCCAGGTCTAGGGCCCAGAGACTCTGGCATTATTCTCTTTGTATCCTTTGTGATAAGGATATTCTCTTTTTATTTTTTGTGGCAATAAAGGGTGTAGTATGAGGTCATTAGCCATTAAACGCTTATTGAAAGAAAGAGTAAAAGGAAGACTTAAAAGGTTCCAACAAAGTGCCAACATGTTTAGACTGTTAAAGAGCCCCCATCCTATGCAATGTACAAAAATAAATTCCAAATGATTCAAGACATAGATGTAAAAATAAACAAAAGCAAAAGGCATGTAAGAAAACCTACTTGACTTTCTGAATAAAATTCTCCACCTCCATAAAATTTAAGACATGGTTACTGCTTTGAAAGAGGAGTCTAGGGGATTCCCTGAAATGGGTGAGGGGTGGGGACCAAAGGAACTGGGGTGATCAGCCTGCTGAGGAAGTGACTTTGAAGATGAGCTCTGATCATAAGAGGGAGTTAACCAGGATAAGACTTGGGGAGAGTGCCAGGATGCAGGCAGTGGAAAGGTCAGAATTCAAGCTCAAGGGCAGAACAGAGCTTATTATTATTTGAGAAAGAGAAAGGAGGCCCTCGGGGCAGAGATGGAATCAGCAACCTGCAAAAGAGGAGACTGCAAGGTGAGCGAAGTGAGCAAGGCTGGGTCACATGGGGCCTGCAAAGTTCAGAAAACACCAACGACTTTACTGTCTGGCTGTCTTGGTACAGTGAGGGGTGCCTGGGTTTGTTGAGGTCCCAACCTTTGTTTTTTCTCCTTTTTCAGCCTTTGTGTCTACTTTCCCATCAGTTCATCGCTCAGACCAATACTTGCCAACACAACCATGAGCAAACCTGGCAAACGGACTGTCTTGGTCAAACTGGAAGCACAGGTTCCAGAATATCTTGAGCAACACTGGTGGGGCCACTTGTCATCAACTCCAGAGGCAAGCAAAGAGCTCTCTGCCTACTTCTTCTTTCCTATCAGATTACACCTTTGAAATAGGCCCTGGCTGTTAAAACTCCATGAGCTTGTCAGTATACCCAAGGTTCTCTAACTTAAAAAATAAACTCTGCAATGAAACCTCGCTTGTCTTTGTGTATTTCTATCTCTCTACTCTTCCCAGCCAAGGTCCCCCACCCTCTTGCATCTTTCAGGGTTCCACAAGGACACAAATGATATTCTCAAATTTGGATAATTCAAGGAAGGTTTAATAAAGGACTATTTACAAAGGTGTGGGCAGGATGTAAAGAAACACAAAGGGTGGAAGGAAACACTAAGACTAGCAAAGCAGAGCTATTACCACTCTGGGGCCCGAGAGGAGGCAGGAGAAGTAGTTACCTGAACCCAGCTGGAGAAGATTGTGAACTTTGGTTGAGTGAATGCAGCAGACCCCCTGAGCAGGGAGTTGGGGGAGTCCAGGGAGGTGGAGTTATCTCCACCTCACTCTCCTTCCCTTCAATCTCCTCCCAAGGCTCACCATTGGCCAAACTCAACACAGTCATGGAAACTAATTGATGTTAGCATATATCTGGGACAGATGGCAGAGTGGTGAAGGGTAGAGCGTGGATCTGGACGAAGGGAAGTCATCTGGGGCATTCTATCACTCTTTGACTTCACTCTAAAATTACAAACTGACTTTCTTTAACTGCATTCAACTGAAACTACTTTCGCCAAGTTCATCATTTGGGAATTGCCAAATCTGCTGGATGCTTCTGAGACCTCTATGCTGCTGTCAGCACAATTGACCACTTCCTCCTCCTTGAAGCTCTTCTCTCTGGTCTTCTGAGCTACCACTTTCTGCTGCTTAAGTGGATTGTTCTCAAAAACCTTTGCTGGCTCCACTCCCCTCTCGTCTGGTAAATGTCGGTGCCCTTCACTGTTCCATCTTCAGCTTTCCTCCTCATGGTTTTTACTACCACATATATGCTGATTATTCTCAAGATCGCTTGTCCATCTTGCTCTCCCTGTAGCTCTAAATTCAATATACTCTTCATGTCAACCAAGTATTGCCACTTGAATGTCTCACAGACTTTCAAACTCAATATGCCCCAAAATAAGCTCATTATCTACACTATCATCTAAGTCTACTCCTCCTCCTCTGTTTTATGGCATTTATCTGTATCGTCATTAATTATACCATCTAGGCTAGAAATCAGGCAGTCATTCTGGATAACATCAAACCAATCACTTATCCTGTTGATTCTACCTGCTAAATGGCCTTCAAATCTGTCCTCCTCTCTCTATGCCCTGGCAATTGCCTTATTTCAGGTCTTTGTCATCTTTGCCTGGACTGTTGCAGTAGTACTTTAATTGGGCCTCCTGTTTATTTTCCTTCTATTCATTCCTCGTCACTGCTGCCAAACTAATCTTGTAACTCTTGCACCTAAAACTTTCAAATGGCTAACTAAATACCTACAAGTTGAATAAAGTTCAACTTCCTTAATATGATACAGCAGAAATTAAAAATGTGTGTTTTTTTCTTTTCCACTGCTCTAGTAATAGATGTTCTTTTGTTCACCCCAGGAGTATAAATTATCTTCTTGGCATGGAAAATAACCACCTTACTATCTCTTACGAGAGAGTTGTGAGAGTCTGAGACCCTCTGGGTCTTTAGAGACCTTTAGTGTTTGATGGTTAGAAAAGAAACAAGAAGACTGACTTCCTATCCTGGGCATGTGATTCAGAGTGAGCTAGACATGTACCCCCACCTGAGACCTTGATTCTTTTTATTTATTTATTTAATTAGTTGGAGGCTAATTACTTCACAACATTTCAGTGGGTTTTGTCATACATTGATATGAATCAGCCATGGATTTACACGTATTCCCCATCCCGATCCCCGCTCCCACCTCCCTCTCCACCCGATTCCTCTGGGTCTTCCCAGTGCACCAGGCCAGAGCACTTGTCTCATGCATCCCACCTGGGCTGGTGATCTGTTTCACCATAGATAGTATACATGCTGTTCTTTTGAAATATCCCACCCTCACATTCTCCCACAGAGTTCAAAAGTCTGTTCTGTATTTCTGTGTCTCTTTTTCTGTTTTGCATATAGGGTTATCATTACCATCTTTCTAAATTCCATATATATGTGTTAGTATGCTGTAATGATCTTTATCTTTCTGGCTTACTTCACTCTGTATAATGGGCTCCAGTTTCATCCATCTCATTAGAACTGGTTCAAATGAATTCTTTTTAATGGCTGAGTAATATTCCATGGTATATATGTACCACAGCTTCCTTATCCATTCTTCTGCTGATGGGCATCTAGGTTGCTTCCATGTCCTGGCTATTATAAACAGTGCTGTGATGAACATTGGGGTGCACGTGTCTCTTTCAGATCTGGTTTCCTCAGTGTGTATGCCCAGAAGTGGGATTGCTGGGTCATATGGCAATTCTATTTCCAGTTTTTTAAGAAATCTCCACACTGTTTTCCATAGTGGCTGTACTAGTTTGCATTCCCACCAGCAGTGTAAGAGGGTTCCCTTTTCTCCACACCCTCTCCAGCATTTATTGCTTGTAGACTTTTGGATAGCGGCCATCCTGACTGGCGTGTAATGGTACCTCATTGTGGTTTTGATTTGCATTTCTCTAATAATGAGTGATGTTGAGCATCTTTTCATGTGTTTGTTAGCCATCTGTATGTCTTCTTTGGAGAAATGTCTGTTTAGTTCTTTGGCCCATTTTTTGATTGGGTCATTTATTTTTCTGGAATTGAGCTGCAGGAGTTGCTTGTATATTTTTGAGATTAATCCTTTGTCTGTTTCTTCATTTGCTATTATTTTCTCCCAATCTGAGGGTTGTCTTTTCACCTTACTTATAGTTTCCTTTGTAGTGCAAAAGCTTTTAAGTTTCATTAGGTCCCATTTGTTTAGTTTTGCTTTTATTTCCAATATTCTGAGAGGTGGGTCATAGAGGATCTTGCTGTGATTTATGTCAGAGAGTGTTTTGCCTATGTTCTCCTCTAGGAGTTTTATAGTTTCTGGTCTTACATTTAGATCTTTAATCCATTTTGAGTTTATTTTTGTGTATGGTGTTAGAAAGTGTTCTAGTTTCATTCTTTTACAAGTGGTTGACCAGTTTTCCCAGCATCACTTGTTAAAGAGGTTGTCTTTTTTCTATTGTATATCCTTGCCTCCTTTGTCAAAGATAAGGTGTCCATAGGTTCATGGATTTATCTCTGGGCTTTCTATTCTGTTCCATTGATCTATATTTCTGTCTTTGTGCCAGTACCATACTGTCTTGATGACTGCGGCTTTGTAGTAGAGTCTGAAGTCAGGCAGGTTGATTCCTCCAGTTCCATTCTTCTTTCTCAAGATTACTTTGGCTATTCGAGGTTTTTTTGTATTTCCATACAAATTGTGAAATTCTTTGGTCTAGTTCTGTGAAAAATACCGTTGGTAGCTTGATAGGGATTGCATTGAATCTATAGATTGCTTTGGGTAGAATAGCCATTTTGACAATATTGATTCTTCCAATCCATGAACACGGTATGTTTCTCCATCTGTTTGTGTCCTCTTTGATTTCTTTCATCAGTGTTTTATAGTTTTCTATGTATAGGTCTTTTGTTTCTTTAGGTAGATATACTCCTAAGTATTTTATTCTTTTTGTTGCAATGGTGAATGGTATTGTTTCCTTAATTTCTCTTTCTGTTTTTTCATTGTTAGTATATAGGAATGCAAGGGATTTCTGTGTGTTAATTTTATATCCTGCAACTTTACTATATTCATTGATTAGCTCTAGTAATTTTCTGGAAGAGTCTTTAGGGTTTTCTATGTAGAGGATCATGTCATCTGCAAACAATGAGAGTTTCACTTCTTTTCCTATCTGGATTCCTTTTACTTCTTTTTCTGCTCTGATTGCTGTGGCCAAAACTTCCAACACTATGTTGAATAGTAGTGGTGAGAGTGGGCACCCTTGTCTTGTTCCTGATTTCAGGGGAAATGCTTTCAATTTTTCACCATTGAGGGTGATGCTTGCTGTGGGTTTGTCATATATAGCTTTTATTATGTTGAGGTATGTTCCTTCTATTCCTGCTTTTTGGAGAGTTTTAATCATAAATGAGTGTTGAATTTTGTCAAAGGCTTTCTCTGCATCTATTGAGATAATCATATGGTTTTTATCTTTCAATTTGTTAATGTGGTGTATTACATTGATTGATTTGCGGATATTAAAGAATCCTTGCATTCCTGGGATAAAGCCCACTTGGTCATGGTGTATGAGACCTTGATTCTTAAAGTTTATCTGGAAGAATGAATACTAAATACCAATAGCCAAGAAAAATATGTAAAAGGAGACTGGAGAGTGCTTACCTGAGAAGATATTGAAGGCAAATAAAATTGGGATTAGGCTAGGAACAAACAAACAAACAAAATCAGTAGAAATGAGCTGAGAATCCAGAAATGTATCCCAATGTGTGTGATTATAATATATGATAAGAAGGGTAGTTCAAATCAGTGGGGAAAGTCTATCCATTAAAAAAAAGGGGGGGGATCTTTTTCTTAATACTAACTCAAAATTGCTTAAAGACTTAAGTGTAAAAAAATAAAAACATATACATTCTGTAAGAAAATCTGGAAGGACATATAAATTCTGTAAGAAAATGGTGAAATAAGATGTCGCCCACTCATATCTGCACTCAGCAACAATAATTTGACAGCTTTTCACAGAAGAAGGTGCCTTTGTGGGAGCACCGTGGGACCCAGACAGGAGACTGTGAGATCCTGGTGGAGCCCGAGGCTGAGGAGAACCATTTGAGAAGCCAGGCACGTATCCAGGTGGCAGATCCACCAACTGTGGTCTTAGTTATAGATGTGGAAACAGCCTGTGGACTCAGCCACAGCCCCACGTGGCCTTGACCCTGACTCCAGCACCATCTGACAAGGGCCTTGGCCAGAGATATGGCCATCTGTGTCCCTATAGGTAGGCTTGCCCACCTGAGTTGGACTACAGATGCTGAAATGGCCTGTGTCTGGGTGACAGCTCCTCTCAGCCATGGCCAGGAATACTCCTGTTTGCTCAGGGGCCCGCAAGGAGACACGCCCCTCTGTGTCTCCTGAGGCCTGCTGACCTCAGTCCCACCATGATCCTGAAGCAGCCCTATGACTTGGTTGCAGCCCCTTTCAGCTGCCATCAGTCAGGAGCAGTCCTGTCCACCCAGGGACCCAGTGGGAGACACGCTTCTCCACGTCCCCAAAGGCAGGCCCACCAACCTTGATCCAACTGCGATTCTAAAGCAGCCCTGTGACTTGATCAGCTCCCCTCAGCTGTGGTCTGGGACTGACCCTGTCCTACCAGGGACTTTACACCTCAAGGAACTAGGAAAAGAGAAGAAATGAAGCCCAAAGTTAGCAGGAGGAAGGCAGTAACAAAGATTAGAGCAGAAATAAGTGAAACAGAGATAAGAAAAACAATAATAAAGGTTAATAAGACTCAGGGTTGGATTTTTGAAAAGATAAACAAAATTGACAGACTTTTAATTTTTACATTAATTAAGAAAAAAAGGTCAAAGGACTCAAATAAATAAAATCATAGATGAAGGAAGAGACATTATAACTGATACCACAGAAATACAAAGAATCATGAACCCACTGTGAACAATTATATCCCAACAAATGAGATAGTCTAGAAGAAATAGAAAAATATCCTAGAAACATACAACCTACCAAGTCTGAATCCTAAAAAAATAATATGAAATGACTAATAACAAGTAAAGGGGATTTGATTTTCAGGTAATCAAGATACTTCCAACTAAGAAAGCCCATGGGAACAGATGACTTCACTGCTGAATTTTACCAAATATTTAAAGAAGAATTAATATCAATTCTCTTCAAATCCTTCCCAAAAATTGAAGAGGCAGGAACACTTTCAAACTCATTTTATGAGACCAACATTACTTTCAAACCAAAGCCAGGTAAGGACCCTACAAGACAATAAAATTATAGGCCAATATCCCTGATGAACATGAATGCAAAAATCCTCAACAAAATACTGGCAAACTCCAGTCAATCATGTGTTAGAAGCATCATGTACTATGATCAGGTGGGATTTATTCCTGGGATACAAATCAATAAACATGATACACCACCTTAACAGAATGAAGGATTAAAATCTTCATCTTAAGTGTTCTAGTCACGCATTTGAGAAAAACAGTAACTATGTAACACTTGTTAATTAACTTGAAATTGGTAATCACTTTACAATGTGTGCATATATTAAATTATCACCTGGTACACTTTTAAAAAATCACATTGTACTACCTAAATCCATATAATTTTCATTTTTAAACTATAATAAAACTGGGAAAAAAAGAAAATTTAGGGGGCTACAAATAAATGGCAAAGGTTTTTTTCTTAACTGGAGGTATAATTGATATGAGTTTCCCAGGTGGCTCAGTGGTAAAGCCACCTTAATTTAATGACATCTGCAAAGACCCTCCATCCAAGTAAAGTCACACTCATGGGTATGGGGACTACTACTTCAACACTTTTTTTGAGGACACAATTCAACCTATAATAGTCGTGTAGTCAATACTTGATAGAATAATGTTTTAATTTAATTGAAGTCACGGGTTCTTCATATTAAAAGAAATTGTCATAGAACAAGCAATAAAGTTCTAGTGATCTAAGGGAAAATGTAGTAAAAGCAAAATGCGTGCTGATTTGTAGCCAGTAATTCATGCCAATGGAGAGGGTGAAGTAATTAAAATAAGTAGATATGAGAAAAGTAAGGATGGAGATTATTAAAGATCTTTTTCTTTTGTACAGGTTTTCTTTCCAGGTCACAGAAATCCAAATATAATAAAATTTCTCTTTACAGAGAATGTCCCTTATTCGTATTTAGAAGTAAATGACTCACTACAGATTGAAAGTTCAAGGATTAAAACTAGAACACACATTCTCAAATTGGGGATGATGCACTGTCTCCAGGGGACATTGCAGATTGGAGAAGTGCCTTTGATTCAAAAAAGATAATTCCATACAGTTATTGTTTTCATTCATCAAACCATAGGAAACAAAACTAAGTCTTGACTGGTAGAGATATAAGGACTTTGGAAAGATTTTGAAGGGGTCTGAGTTAACTTTGTAAAAAGTTGAGAAACCTCTGGCAAGAATAATTCAGAAAATCATAAACTACAAAAGAGTTCAGCATTTTCATGAAGATGATGAAAGTCTGGTTCTTCTTTCAGTCTGAGGATGACAACATTTTGACAAACTGGCTGTGAGGTCTCCTTTCTGGCTATAACCAAAGAAAAGTCTTCTTTGCCCTGTGTCTGGCCTGCAGACTGTCACTGGACCCTGATTTCTTTAGTCATGATTGATAACTCCACTTGCAGGTAACAAGTATAGAATGTTGACATATAAACCCAAAGCCAGTGAACTTTCCAGATCTTGGAAATTTGAATCAGGGCTCCTCCCCAGCCCTTGAGAGTCTTGGGTTGAGATAAAATGAATTCTAGGCCAAAGCTGATGCTATGGTCCTTATTTTCTTGATAATTTAATAATAACTGTAGTAGCAATTAAACAGTTGCAAGGGCCTCAATGTAGCCCAGAGGAGTCCCTGTAATCCAGAAAACCTACCAATAGATAGAGATCTGTCTTGTTCTGCACCAGTCACGTTGAATTCTTAATGGTTGATACTGGGAAAAATTATTTAAGCCTCTCTGAGCCTTCATATGTAATTTAGCTGTAGAACTACATGTAGCAATTGAGATTCTCACCTCAGATAACTGGACCAACGTTCAGAGACTAGCTGCTGGGCAGAGAGCTGGCCGATAGCCAGGTGTCTTTGCCCCTGGGAGTGGACTCCAGGCATCCCAGTCCTTGCCACATGCTGGGCACCCACTGTAGGGTCAAAGCTACGGAACTCAAGATTCTCTGTTTCTGCAGGGAGACCAGTCTTACCATTGATTCAATGCTTACTAGAGAAGTAGGCAGTACCTTACACTGTTTTTAAAAATGCTCTGCAAATGGAACAAGTAGTATAAAATGTTTTGCAATGAGAAATAAAAAGAAGAGTAGCTTTCCTTACTTTTATCAGGGAGCAAAATCTTTCCCAGAAGCCCCAGCAGTGTTCTTTGTATTACATTTCATTGGCCCGAACTTGGTTACATGCACACCCCTAGACCAATCACTGACAGAGCTTAGACCACACCTTTGCAATAACTGGTTTTAAAACAATCAGATTTTTTTTTTCCCTGGGCTGGGCAGAGGTGGTGGGGGGTGTTGGTCCACTTTACCTCACCACACTGTTGCCCTCCCAATACTGAACAACAGCAGGGTTTGTTGCCAAGGAAGATTTTGGTTGGTGCTCAACAGTGTGGACCATAATAACATTGGGGAAAAAATAGAAAATAGGGCACCAATTAATCCAGGTACCTGCATACCATTCTTTATGTAATGAGGACAAATTATAATTTGTCCCTATCTTGTCAACATAGACAGCAGTCTTGAATGAGAAACATAAACTCTTATCTGGGTCCTTGCATGTTGCAAGTGGCCCAACTAAACACCCTACCAATTCTGAAACCAGTTGATAGAAATACAAAATTGGCTCCTAGAGTCAGTTAAAATTCTGAAATTTAAACCCTTTACCAATTTTTCTCAAAATTTACCTGGCTTGATAAATTGAGAAAAAAATAACTTTAAAAATGAAGGAAATATTATACCAACATGAAAATCAGAAAAAAGAACTGAACATAAACATTGAATAAGACTTCAAAACTACATTCATTAAGTCATCCCTAATGACTGTGAATGGCCAAATACTACCAAGTTATCAGTGACAGAGAGCTTCCTGGTGGCTAAATGGTAAAGAATCCGCCTGCAATGCAGGAGACGCAGGAAACGCGGGTTCAGTCTCTGGATTGGGAGAATCCCCTGGGGAAGGACATGGGCAACCCACTACAGTATTTTTGCCTGGAGAATTCCATGCACAGGAGAGCCTGGCAGGCTACAGTCCATGGGGTCACAGAGTTGGACATGACTGAAGGACGAGCAGCATGAATAACAGAAATAATATAAAATGAAAGACACTGCCACAAGGTTAGAACGTTAGGTGCTATTCAATGCAGGGGATTCATTCTGTTCTTTAACATAAAGATACATGTGCCAGATATGTATAATTCTATTAATAGAAAATCTGTTTCACCTGTCTCCACTAAAATGAATGACAAATATTTACTAAACATTGCTTTGAAGAGGTCCTCAATTTTTATCCTCTCTAGCGCACCCAGTGAGACAGTGGGTATAAAAGGGCTTTGGCATTCAGCAAGCTGGTCTGGAACACACGTTGCTTACTTCCGCTTCTGTGACCTTGAGCAGATCCTTAATCTTGCCACGTGTGCATACTAAGCTGCTTCGGTCGTGTCTGACTCTGTGCGACCCCATGGACTGTAGCCCACCAGGCTCCTCTGTCCATGGGATTCTACAGCCAAGAATACTGGAGTGGGTTGCCATTTCCTTCTCCAGGGGATCTTCCCGACCCAGGGATCTCTTATGCCTCCTGCATTGGCAGGCAGTTTCTTTACCTCTAGCACCACCTGGGAAGCCTTAATTCTCGTTGACTCTCAAATCCTGAGTTGTAAAATGGGAACAGCTGCTCTCAGAGTTGCTGTTCTTGTCAAGTGCCTGATGAAGTCTAGCAGATACAGTCACTTTTAACTTCTTACTAGAGACAGGGTTTTCAGTATGTGGTCCCCAGACCAGCAGCATAGCATATTTAGGAATGTGCTAGAAATGTAAATTCTGAAGTTCCGTCTAAGAGCTACTGAGGCAGAAATTCTGAAGTGGGCCCAGCAATCTGTTCAAACAGGCTCTCCTAGAATTCCGATGTGCACTCATGTTTGAGAAGCACTAGTGAAGGAAGGGCAGCAAGCCACACTGCTTGTTTGATTTCTTACAGTGTGATCTTGAGCAGGTTACCCAGTTTCCCTCCACCTCAATTTCCTCATCTGCAAAATGAGGACTATGGTCATATCTGTCACATAACGCTGCTGTGAAGATTGAGTGAGTTAATACATATGAAGCGCTTAAATAGCCCACAGGGTTAAACAGATGACGGCTGGTGAAATTAATTACTAATAGTCCTATTATAGTTCTTGTTCTGTTACAAATATTTTCAGGCCAAAGGTCATTTGAGATGAGGTGACAGACCCACTGTGATGGTGTTTTGTATCCATAAAGCTTCATCCTGTTGTGGAACTTCTGCTCTACTCCCATCCACAGTGGTCTGAGGCGGTGGTCCCCAATCTTTCGGCAGCAGGGACCAGTTTCAGGGACAATGATTATTCCATGGGCAGGGTTGGGGTGGTGTTCAGGTGAGCAATGGGGAACAACGGGGAACAGCAGATGAAGCTTCACTCGCTCACAGGCTGCTGACCTCCGGCTGGGCAGCCCGGCTCCTAATAGGCCACAGACTGATGCCTGGTTGGCCAACCCTGGGAGGGAACTTGGGAATGATAGGAGTATACAAAAAATGTGTCTTTTCCAAGGAATCAGTAAGTCTTACCCTGTTTAGACATTGAGAGAACCGATTGACTCATGTTTGAACTGTTAATTGCTGTGATCATGTGGGTTCAATCAAGTTGAACTGGTTCTTCTGAGTTCAGTCATTTTATTTTTTAATAATTTTATTTATTTATTTTAGTCTTCACTGTGCTGGGTCTTTGTTGCCGTGTGAGGTTTTCTCTAGCTGCGGTGAGTGGGGGCCTCTCTCTAGTTGCAGTGCTTGGGCTTCTCATCGCAGTGGCGTCTCTTGTCTTGGAGCGTGGGCTCTGGGGCATCTGGGCTGCAGCAGTTGCAGCTCCCAGGCTCTAGAACACAGACTCAATAGTTGTGGCACATGGCTTTTAGTTGCTCTGCGGCATATGGGATCTTCCCGGACCAGGGATCGAATGTGTGTCTCCTGCATTACTGGCAGGCAGATTCTTTACCACGAAGCCACGAGAGAGGCCCCTGGTCTTTTTAAATTTAAGAAGCAATTTATTACTGTTTATCAATTAATTACACATCAATAAAGTTATTAAAATATTCTGAGGGAAAAAAAGAAGTAGTTCATAGAAGAACAAATACGGTATGACTCCACTTAAATGAATACCTCTAGGTATTTTGGGGAGAACAGCATTTTGCCAAACACTGGCTATAAAGTCTCCCTTCTGGTTATAAACCAAAGAAAAATTTTCTTTGCCTTGTTTGGTTTGAAGACTGTCATTGGAGCCTAATTACTTTAGACATTTATAGGCTAATAACTCCACTTTCAGGTCTCAAGTTTAGAAGGTTGATATATAAACCCAAAGCAAGTGAATTGCCTCGTTTCAAGACCTAGAAGATTTGAAACAAGGCTCTTCCCCAACCCTGAGAACTGGGCTGGGTTGAAATGATTTCCAAGCCAAAGAGTTTTTATATCCATCGTGATCTCTCCCCTGAACTTCACACCCATAGATACAGCTACCTTTTGGATGCCTAACAGGGATTTCACATTTAACATGTTCAAATACCAAACAGAGATTCTGATATCACCCCCTACCCACTACCACCCCCCACTACAAAGCTTAGTCTTTTCCCCCCATCAGTAACTAGGAACTGTTTCCCTGGTTGTTCAAGTTAAAATCCTTGAAGTCATCCTGACTCCTGCCTTTTTTCTCCTACTCAGGATTCAACCCATCCAGTCAGCTCTAGCTATCCTCAAAATGATCAGAATGTCAGCCCTTTAAACTACCTCCACTACTGTTACCTGGGGACTTCCCAGGAGGCTCAGTAGTAAAGAATTTGCTTGCTAATGCAGGAGATGTGGGTTAGATCCCTGGGTCAGGAAGATCCCCTGGAGTAAGAAATGGCAATCAACTCCAGTATTCTTGCCTGGAAAATTCCATGGACAGAGTAGTCTGGTGGACTTACAGACCATGGGGTTGCCAAGAGTCAGACAGGACTCAGCGACTGAGCATGTACACATGCCTGTCCTACTGTTACCTGGCCCAGACACTATTATCTCTTGTCTGGATTGTTGTGATAACCTTTAACTGGTCTTCTGGTTTCTGTGCTTGAATCTATTCTCAGCCCAGCAATGAGAACAACGCTGTTAAAATGTAAATCAGTTGCTGGGGGCTGAATTGTGCCTCCCCAAATTTATATGTTGAAGATCTAACTCCTAGTACCTTAGAATATAACTATACTTGGAGATAGAGTCTTAAAAAGAAATGATTTCAGTGAAAACAATGCATCCAAGTGGTCCCTCATCCAATTTGACTGGTGTCCTTATGAGAAGAAGGAACTTGAACAGAGAGAGACACCCCTGCGACAGACATGCACAGAGGAAAGGCCAGGTGAGGATGCAGCAAGCCCAAGGAAAAGGCTTCAGGAGAAACCTAGCCTGCCCACACCTTGATCTTGGACTACCAGCCTCCAGAAAACGATGTGAGAAAACAAATTTCTGTCGTGTAAGCCACTCTGTCTCTGGTGTTTTGTTATGACAGCCGCAGCAAACTGATACATCAGTGTATACTCTCCTCTCCTCAGACCCTCCCAAGGCTTCCCACTGCATTACAAGTCAAAGCTGAAGTTCTTACAAAGACCTACAGGGCCTTTATCACCGGGCCTTCACATCCTTTCTCTTACTTTACTCCTCTTCCTCTCTCCCTTGTTCATTCTGTTCGAGCCACTCAGCCTTTCTACTGATCCTTTAAAACAGCAGTCACATTTTGTCCTCAGGGCCTTTTTACTTTCTGGCATCTCTACTGAGAAACCCATGCCCCAGATACCTGCATGACCCACTCCTTCATCTCCTTCAGTTTCTTACTCATCCCTGGCCACCCTGTCCAAAGGAGCACTTGTTCTTCCCCATCATTAAGGCCCTCCCCTCTCTGGATTTCCTTTTCTTTTTAGTACTTATCACTATCAACATACATTTAATGTGATTTTTAAATTTCTCGCCTCCACGCTAGCATGAAATCTCCTAGAGGGTGGGTTTTGTGTTTACCTTGGTCACTGCTGAAGCTCCAGGGCCTGAACAGGGTCTTGTATGTAGTACATGCCCAATATTTATTTTTTGAATGAAAAAATTATTTTTTAGTGTGATATAATTGACATATAACATGATATTAGTTTCAGGCATGCAACATAATGATTTGATATTTATATATATTGCAAAATGATCATCACAATAAGTCTAATTAACATCTATCATCTCACATGCTACAATTTTTTTTCATGTGATGAGAACATTTAAGATCTACTTTCTTAGCAACTGTTAAATATACAATACATATGAATAAATTATTTGACAACCAAAGAATCTTTTTTTAAATATAAATTTATTTAGTTATCAATGAGGCAGAATATTTCTTTCAAAAGTTTTTTAAGTCATTTACATTTACTCTGTTTTGTCTACTCATGTTCTCTGGCCATTTAAAAAATTATGGTCCAAAGACAATGTTTTCTCTATATAGTTTTTTTTCAATCTAAATTTTTTACTTTGTATTGGAATATAGCTGATTAACAATGTTGGAACAGCCCAAAGGGCTCAGGCATACATGTACATGTATCCATTCTCCCACAAACCCTCCTCCCATCTAAGCTGGCATATAACATTGTGTTTTCTCCCCAAAACATTACTAACTGGTATAAGTTATACATTAAAGAGACTAAGTTTTTTGTCTGCCATATTTTATAACATATATACTTTGGTTTGTAGCTAGCCTTTTATAATTTTTTAAACAAAATAATTTATAGTTAAATCTATTGTGAGTTGTTCCTCTGAGGCAAGTTTAAAGTGGCAGCTTTTTATAATTCTGTCAGTTTCCCAGAAAATCTCTCTTTATCTCCAGCAACTCATTCATCTAAAATTCACTCACCTTGGGCAGGTGACATTAAGCTGTTTTCCTTCAAGGAGAGATTGTAAAGAGGTTTTATAGTATTGACTGCAAATGGGTTTGCCCTCATGACAGTGTAATTGTCAGCCAACGGTCATTCGATTTTAGCATGTTTTAAAGGTGTATGTATTCAGGGCCCAGTCTCACCAGACGGGCCTTGGGTATATGGCTGGTGGTCTCTTTGAGCACCTACCTGCAAGGTCATTTCATTTTTTCAGCTTCCTCTTACCCATCTTCAAATGCCAGTCACTGCAATAAGTTGCCTCCCCTACTCTGACCCCAAAGGGCTTTGTGGCCTCTGGCAAAAAGACGAGGAAATGGAGGTACAAAAATGCTTACGTAACGTGCTACAATTTAAAATACTTCCTAGGAAGGTGATAGTCGAAACATTTAATAACCAGCATGCTGCTGTGTATTGTGGTTTAGTTGCTAAGTCATGTCAGACTCTTTGCAACCCCATGGACTATAGCCCACCAGGCTCCTCCGTCTGTGGGATTTCCCAGGCAAGAATATTGCAGTGGGTTGCCATGACTTCCTCTAGGGGATCTTCCCGACCCGGGGATCGAACCCGCCTCTCCTGCGTTGAAGGCAGATTCTTTACTGCTGAACCACTGGGGAAGCCCCATGGTGCCGATGGTGGTGGTTTAGTCACTAAGTCGTGTCTGACTCTTGCTACCCCATGGAGTGTAGCCCGCCAGGCTCCTCTGTCCATAGGATTTTCCAGGCCAGAATACTGGAATGGATTGCCATTTCCTTCTCCAGGGGATCTTCCCGACCCAGGAATCGAACCTGAGTCTCCTGCATTGCAGGCAGATTCTTTACCGACTGAGCTATGAGGGAAGCCCTACGGTGCTGATAGCAAGCATAAAATAGACGCTAGCAGAAGTTGACCAATCAGAATACACAGGGCATGACTTCTAACCAATCAGAACAGAGGCCACTGTAAACAACCAGGATGCCCCGCCCTCACCACCAGGAAAAGGCCCTTTTTCAGTAGGGCCAGCCAGGACTTGGGCTCCAGAGTCTCTGCTCTTGAATACACGCCACTATACTGGCTCAGCACCAGACTTTCCAGCGGCGAAATCTGATTGCCGGTTTCAAGCCCCCCTGTTCTTTAGTAATCTCCTTCTGTTCCTCCTAAGCCTTCAGCAGCAATCTGTATCCAAGTCTGGGTATAGCACTGTCATGAAGGGAGAGGACAGAATGAAGCTATGTGAACACCAGAACAGATATCTGTGCACTAGTGTTGGGGTGTTTGGGGTGAACCGCCGCCTGAAGGAAACTTATGTGAAGCAGAGGGGTGGGGGGGAGGCGTTGGGACAATCCATGCAATAGCCTGGAGCGGCTGTCCACAGTGAGGAGTAACAGCATTCTCCCTTCCCCAGGATCTTGAGAAATTTTTGGAAGGAAAATACATTTTCTGCAAATATAGAATATGTGATTTCAAAATACGATGATGCTGACTGTTATTAAAGGAACTGGAGGGTGGAAACATTGAGAATGCTTGACATGGACATGAGGAGAACCCAGGAAAAGGTTTAAGAACATCATCTTTGGAGTCGGATAGAACTCAAGGCATGGCACTGACATTTACAGGTGAAGTGACCTAAATCAAACCTCCTTCCCTAAAGCTCCTGAATCGTGTGTGTGTGTGTGTGTGTGTGTGTGTGTGTTACTTGCTCAGTCGTGTCTTACTCTTTGCAGCAGAACTGTAGCTCTCCAGGCTCCTCTGTCTGTGGGATGTCCCAGGCAAGAATACTGGAGTGGGTTGCCAAGGGGATCTTCCCACCCAGGGATCTAACCCACCTGGGAGGCCACTCCTTAGTCTATAACATAGGTGTAATAACAGTGCCCAACCCCCAGGGCAGCTGTGAGGGTTAAAAGGGCATGTGTTTCCAGTTGTTGAGCACAGCAACTGGAATGTTCAGGCAATGCCAGGCATCACTGCAGAGAGCATTGACTTCATCACCTTCGTCATTACCACACTCTGAAGTCTGTTGAGTCCTTAAACACATACACACACATCCACAGGAGAAAAGCCCAAGGTAGGGATGCTTGCATATTTCCACCTAATCTCCAGATGGCGGAGGAAGAGAAAGCAATGTGGTAAATCAGGAATTCGAGAGGCCAAATTTGAGAGCTGTTGAGAAAGTTGCCGTGGGCTGGGTAGTGGGCTCTGAGCTCAGGAAATTCCTAAAGAGCTCATGCAAGGAAATTACCAAAAAAAAAAAAAAAAAAAAAAGGACAGAGCTTAATTTGGCTTTAGGGAAGAAGAGAAGCCTTTGGTACAAGGGTTTGACTGGCCACAATCGACAAGAGAGGAAGTGGTTAATGATGGTTATAGAAGACAAGGCAGGTAATGAGAAGCACTTTCTTTTTTTAGAGTTAAGAGGGCATCTCAACCTGTCAGACTTTATCCCTTGCCTTTTCATTGCCCCTCTGGGAATATTAAGGTGGTCAGGAAGTAATGCTAGTTAATGCCATCTTTTTACACAGTGTTTTGATTCAAATATTTTCAAGGTGATTTTGGTTGGCACTGATGAGGTGAGGGCAGGTCAAGTAAGGTGAAGTGAGTTGAGGAAAGTGAGGCCAGGTGAAACCAAATGAGGTATGTATGTCCTACCCTGTGGGAGAGAGTGGAAGTTAGTATGACCTCTCTGTAAAGCAATGAGGCAGTGTATCTCAAAGTGCCTTAAAATGATCATTTGTTTGAGCGAAAACTTCGGAGTAGTATTCTACAGAAATGATCAGAAATTTTGCCAAGGAAGGCCATTGTGTTGTTTATATGACTAGCAAAAAGCTAATACAACAAAAACTATGAAGAAACATAAAAATCTGAGCAGTGATTATATCTGAGTATTTTGATTATGAAAAACTGTTGTTTCAGTTTACTTTTAAGATTGTCCTAAATTTTTCCAATACGTTGCTTATAAGAAAAATAAACTCATTACACAAAAATCCACTTCCTCCTTTCAGTTCCGCCTCTGCCTCCCTCCCTCTGCCAACTCAGGACCTAGTTATTCTGGTAATATCAGGCACAGAATGATACATTGTGGATTCTGTCCTTGATCCTCTCCTCTTTTGTTGATTTGGCTGTGGACTGGGGTTGTATGGCCTTTCTCCAGTGTGGATGGACCCCTGCCGGATATGTTCTCAGTGTCACTGATCCACAAAAACTCTGCCACATTGCTTCTCATCAAAGCCAAACTGGGCAGGGCAACTTGCCAGTGGCATGCTCAGGTTTCATTCAGCATATGCTGCTTAGAGTTCATCTTGTTTCAGAGGAACTGGGAAGGGCTAGGGAAGAGGGAAGGAGAGAGAATAGTTTTCCTATTCACTAATATTTCTCTTTAGGAGATTAAAAGTCATACCTGGTGTCCTTGGCTGGATATATCTTGGCTGTTGATAACCTGCTTTTTGAGTCTCCTAGATCAAGAAGATCAAGAAGAAGACAGCATGGTTGAGCCGACAATGTGCAGAGAAGAGGCTCTTTCACTAATTCATTCATCCATTTGCAACTATTTGTTGAATTCCCCTTCTGGGTCAAGCATTGTTCTGGGTTTTAAGAATATAGCTGTGAACAAACTAGGAAAAAATCTCTGCCTTGATGGAGCTTCTGTTCTAGTTGGGGTGAGAGTCAATGACAGTCACAGGGGTGAGAGTCAATGACAGTCAACAGCGCAATGAAGAAAAATTCAGCAGAGTAACAGAGGTAGAGCAGGATGGGATATGTGTGTTTCTCACCTGTCTTCAGTGGCCAGCTGCTGAATAGCAAAACTGGCGTCAAATTAGATTTCTTCAGGGTTGGAAATTTATGAGGAAAGAGATGGGGGGGGACAAAGGAAGCGGAAGATGTATGTTTGGGAACGATGACAGTTTTCTACTGTAGAATATGATCTGGGAAAATCGGAAGGTCAGAACAGGAGGTCAAGAGATAGGACTACTCAGATAGGTCCTGGGGGGATCAAAGAAATGTTGGAGTGAGAGCCAAGACAGAGTAAACTGGAAAAAATAAGAGTGGGCAGTAGTTGAGATGCTTAACATTAACACTGTAAGTAGATTGTTAGACAGAGTCTAGGGTAGGACCATGGCAGTGGTTGAGGTAGGATGGAGGACAAAATTATTGAAGGAGAGGAGGAAACAGTGAAAATGAATAGAGGGCTGGATTTGGAGTCAGGAATCCTGAGTCTGAGTCACAGCTTAGTTACTGACTAGCTGTAATCTTGAAAAAGTCACTCTACCATTCTCAGCCTTTATTTCCCTGACTGTAAAATTCCACTTCAGTGAGCAACGTGAAGTTTTAAATGGTATTAATATATGTGACAGTATTTCAAAACCAGGAAAATGCTTTCTGTATGTTAGGGATTGTATCCACTTGCTGACTGATCCAAGATAACTTTTCCATAGTTAGTGAACCAAAACAAGAATCAATAGAACTCCAGACTTTCTGTTTCTGGGACACTGAATAATCTGAGTGAGTATCAAAGGAAAATAATAAATCAGTCAAATGGATGACTCGTTGGGACTGTCCTGTTGACAGTCTTTCCAGTTCTTTTTCTGTGATGAATAGTTCTGGATGTATGGTGTATAATGACTTAAAATCTTTTTGCAGGTGAGAGGCGTGGCTTTTAGGGCAGGGAGTAGGCACAAGAACTAGGAGGAGAAAGGTGGTTAAGTAATTCAACCTTTCAGTCAAAGAATAATTGCAATAAGCTACTTTGTTCAGTTGTTTTAAAGGAATTTGATTTATCCTCAAATACAACCATTAGGATGGGCTTCCCTGGTGGCTCAGTGGTAAAGAATCTGCCTGTAATGCAGGAGCCACAGGAGACAAGGGTTTGATCCCTGGGCTGGGAAGACCCCCTGAAGGAGAGCATAGCTAACCCACTCCAGTATTCTTGCCTCAGAATCCCGTGGACAGAGGAGCCTGGCAGGTTCATAGGGTCACAAAGAGTCAGACACAACTGAAGTGATTCAGCACACACACACAACCATTAGGACAACAGAGATGGAAAAGACAGAAACACTGGAAGAAGGAAGTGCTTGTTTTGGAAGGCGCTGCTGAGAAGAGCCATTTAGCACACCTGCTAAAGAAGGCCCTGTGATAGAGGGATGCAGAATCATGAGTATTTTAATATTTGTAAGCACCATGTTCTTTCATTTTCTTTACTTCCTTTGACTTGTTGTTCAGTCACTAAGTTGTGTCTGAGTCTTTGTGATCCCATGAACTGCAGCACAACAAGGCTTCCCTGTCCTTCACTATCTCCCAGAATCTGCTCAAATTCGTGTTCATTGATTCAGTGATGCCATCCAGCTATCTCATCCTCTATCACCCCCTTCTCCTCTTGCCCTCAATCTTTCCCAGTGTCAAAGTCTTTTCCAATTAGTTGGCTCTTCACACCAGGTGGCCAAAGTATTGGAGCTTCAGCTTCAGCATTAGTCCTTCTAATGAATAATCAGGGTTTATTTCCTTTAGGATTGACTGGTTTGATTTCCTTGCTGTCCAAGGACTTTGACTTAACCCCAGCTCTAATAATGCAAACCTTGCTTGTGCCCTCATGACCAGCCTCTAAACTTCGACTCCCCATTTTAAGAATAGGTGCCTGGGACTTCCCTAGTGGCCTGGTGGTTAAGAGTCCACCTTGCAATGCACAGGACTCAGGTTCCAGATAGAACCCAAGGACCATCTGAGCCAATTCCTTAAAGTAGCCCTCCTCTAAAGAATCACTGCCAGTTCAGTTTCCCAGATCTTAGGAGAATATGAAGGACTTCCCCGGGGGCACTAGTGGTAAAGAATCTGCCTGCCAAGCAGGAGATGCAAGAGATGTGGGTTAGATTCTGGGTTTGGGGTGATCCCCTAGAGAAGTAAATGGCAACCCACTCCAGTATTCTTGCCTGGAAAATCCCATGGACAGAGGAGCCTGGTGGGCTACAGTCCATGGGGTCACAAAAGAGTCAGGCATGACTTAGCGACTAAACAACAACAACAAAGGAAGATAAGAAGAAATAGAATCTGAGAAGTGGGAAGAAATCACAGAAGACTTAGCACAAGAAGCTAAGCTAATTTACATACTAAAGAGCTAGCAGAGAGAGGAAAGGTGGAAGGAGGAAGGAAAAATATAGGCTGAGTATTGGGGAGAATTTGGATTTGGGAAATTTGCTAAGGCTTATGAACTGGATTTCTGTTGATATTCTTTGAGAGATATGAATAAAGATTGAAATTGAGTTTCTATTAATTTTGAGTACAGTAACATGCTTCCTTATCTGTGACTCTCTGCAGAGACTTGGTCACATGGGCACATGGCTTTTATTAGGGTTATGTTGTTGTTTTCGTTCATTTGCAAAGTCATGTTTGACTCTTTGCGACCCCATGGACTGCAGCAGGCCAGGCTCCCCTGTCCTTCACTGTCTCCCCGAGTTTGCTCAAATTCATGCCCATTGAGTCAGTGATGCTGTCTAACCATCTCATAGCATCGCAGTGTATTTAAGTAAAATAAAATGCTTAGCATGCTACCTGCCCACCCCACCAAATTAGGTTTAGACTTGATTGCTTTTTATGTTAGGGAAACTTGACGATTTGCTTCACATTTCTGTTTCTGATATCCAAATACTAGTGTTAGTACTGTACACACTTTAAAAAGCTATCTAGGAAGTTTTAGGCAGTGTTGGAAAATTCTTACATACTTGTTTTCATCCATCTAAAGAAGAATTGATTTCTTACAAATCCCCTCTTCTTTGGCTCTGGAAAAGTCCTTCCTTCTGACTAAATTGATTTTTTGTTTCGTTTTTAAAAGGATAGAATAAGTATCCAACTTATTGTTCAAGAACTTATTGTTCAAGTATAAATAACACCAGCTTTAATCTCTCTTTGTGTATATGCATGTTGTTGCTGTTTAGGCCCTAAGTCGGGTCTGACTCTTTGTGAGCCCACGGACTAGTCTGCCAGGCTCCTCTGTCCGTGAGATTTCCCAGGCAAGAAGACTGGAGATCTCCTCCTCCAGGGGATCTTCCTGACCCAGGGATTGAACCCGAGTTTTCTGCTTGGCAGGTGGATTCTTTACCACTGAGCTACCTGGGAAACCCCATTGTATGTATGTGTCTATGTGTATACTCAAAAAACAAACAAAAAAAACCAACCACTAGGAAGGTACATCAGAAATTAATAGAAATTATCTATAAGGGGAAAATTATCTGTAAGGCAAAGAAGGGATGGGAATAAGAGGCAAGGATGGAAGTGAGTATTAGAAAAATAAAATTTAAGAGAAGAACACTAGATCTAAAGTCAGAGAGACTTGAGTTCAAATTCCAATCCTGCAACTAACTACCTTGAGAGTCCCTTGGACCGCAAGGAGATCCAACCAGTCCATCCTAAAGGAGGTCAGTCCTGGGTATTCACTGGAAGGACTGATGTTGAAGCTGAAACTCCAATACTTTGGCCAGCTGATGAGAAGAGCTGACTCATTGGAAAAGACCCTGATGTTGGGAAAGATTGAGGGCAAGAGGAAAAGGGGACAATAGAGGATGAGATGGTTGGATGGCATTACCAATTCAATGGACATGGGTTTGGGTAGACTCCAGGAGTTGGTGATGGACAGGGAGGCCTGGCATGCTGCGGTTCATGGGGTCACAGAGTCGGACACGACTGAGCGACTGAACTGAACTAACTACTGATTGACCTTTGAAAATTATTTAATCTCTCTTGGCTTCAGTCCCATTAATAAAGTGCAAAGGGTTGCTGGGAATATAAAGTAAGATAAGAGCAATGGCATACTTAGTCCAGTGCCTTGTAAATAATAAATGATTGGTAAATGTTGGCTATAGTTAATAACGTCTTGGCTCAGCATGAAAGGTCCAAGATTATGTGAATCTTGTAAGATTCTTAAGCTTTGTAACGACCCCTTTGTTTGTTTGTTGGTTTTTGTCCCCCTGTTTGTTTGTCCTACATTCTTAGGAGGAAAATCCTTGAGAGAATAGGTTTATATTTGTCTTTGAGGACAGCAGGAATGCAATGTTCTTACTCTGTAGCCATTTTGGTGTGGGATGAAAGATTGATAAGAACTCTAAGGGATAGAGAGAGAGTGAAAGCAGCTTTAGAGAGGAAATAGAAACAGGTTAAGATTTCAGGGCTTATTGCAAAGAAAGAAGAGGGAGTCCGGAGTCTGGACTAGAGGATGGTAGCCTGATAGAAGATCGGAGGGTATTTCCATATCCACTATGGATTTCTTCCTCCTTCCTCTTTTATTTTAAAGTTTTCTCCCTTCCTCCTGTTGTAGCGTGGAAAGCTAGGAGAGAGCATGGCTATGGATCTTTCTCAGCGTGGCTTAAAAATCCTAGGGGTTGTTTTCTTTGTTACCATCAGGAAATAGCTCTTGACTGCTCCTGTCCGGCAATCAATGCTTCATTGTTTATGAAGCTGAGGAAGTCCTTGGTGCAGATTGTATAATCCAGTCCAGACCTTTAGCATCTAATGCCTCTTTTAAAAAGAAACCAAAGCCTCTTTTCTTCCTGACATTTCAAGGTCTGGCTGAACCCAACAGCTTCCAAGAATTCTGCCCCTTAGCTACCTGTGTGATACTAGGCAAGTTTTTAAACCTCCAGCCTGAACATGGGTCTGTCCGCAGTGGAGACCAGCTGTAGGAGGACCATTCAGTCAGATCTCTCTCCCAGCACCAGATTAGTGGTTTTAGCAAGTGTAACAGAGGATTTTGTGAATGTGTTTCCACTGTGTGTGTTCCCCCGTGAACATCTCAGTCTTCCATCCTATTCTCACATCTTTTCCCTTTGTAAGATTCGCAACTGATCTGAGTCAAAGCCTTTTAAAACTCCGTGGCTCCTTCTGCTGCAGGTGAAGGCATGGGCCTATAGCAGCCAGGTATCTGTGGCTGGAGGCTTGCCGACAATGATGGAAAATGAGCTAATGAAAAGTTGCTCACAGAATTTGTAAGAAGGTGGGAAAAACAGGCTTGAAACCAAGGAGATTAGGCAGCAGACACAGTGTGGCCAGGATGCCACCACCCTTACCAACCATGGCCACCATCCTTGGACATCAATCTTAATACAAGCCTGCCTCCACCACCACATGGATCCAACACCATTGTTCCTGTGACTTCGCACAGTTCAGAGTCCTAGATGGTGGTATCCTAGACAAGAAGAGCAAGATTTTCCATCTTTTCACGTCTATATTATACATATGTTGGCTACTCCTCAGAAGATACAGGGCAGCTACACTGGGTTCACGTCCTCTGGTTAACTCCTGAGATGCTAGAGCCAGAAGAAGGTTCTGGCTCATAATAGGGGAGGGAATTCCTCAAAATTTGGAAGGAGAATTTAGATGCTAAAGAGCAAGGGGGGAAAAAAAGAATCTCCACTGATGTGCCAGAATCTTTAGTGTTGTAAAGTGAGTTTTTTTTTTTTTTTCCAACCAAGCCCTTTGTTCTGCCCTCCTCCACCTTCTCTCCTGTTGAGCTTGAGCCTGGCCAATTCCTGTTATGCTTCAGTACCTGAGCAGGTGGATTTGCTCCCTTTCAGCGCCTGGATTCCTGCCATCCATTGCTCAACTCCAACTGCTTGTTGTTTTAACATTGGGCCTCCACCCCCAGGGCCGCCTTCTGGCTGAAGTCTTGGAGTCAAGTGTCCTTTCATGAGGCTGCACATTGCCAGCTGATCACAGATCCTGGGACTTGGATTGCAATGACCTTTTCCTTCCTTCTTGACTCTTCCCTCTGAGGGTCTTCTCTCTAATCCCTGGATGAAGCAAGAGTGCTGGATTGAAGAGAGACTCAAATTGGCTAACCATGGACTTGGACAAGTAATCTGACTTTATGAGCCTCAGTTTCCTTTTCTGGAAAACCCAGGGAGTGGTGACTGTAGAGATTTCTCGAGCTGCTGAATCACAGTGATAGTGGTTCTAACTTCAGAGTCTTATTTTTCTCAACTCCACTTCCTGGGTTTCGGCCTCTCCTTGTTCTCCTACTCTTAATTCTGGTCTGCATTATTTCTATCCCTTTTGTTCATTTTTAACACACCAGTTATGGAGTCACAGTAAAAAGGGGAATTTTCCATTCTTCACTCAAGCCAGAGTCCTCCCACTCAGTATCATGTGTACATTGCCCCAGATCACTCAGCCTGAGGACTCTGACTTCCGGGATCACAAGAGAACAGTAGAGAGGCTGGGCTCTCAGCACGTGACCCTCACCCTTGCAGCATGGGGTTAAATATCCTCGTCATTTTCTCAGTAAACACCCAGAGGGTCCTGGTTACATTATGTTCCTTTTAGACAATATGGACTGCAACTTTAGAATCGGATCTCTGCTTCTTGGTTTTACCCAGAAGGAGGAAAAAGGGCCAGACAAAGAGATCTTTTGTTTATTTTATATACCAGAGGATTCTCTTGCAGGTTTTTCCCCTCTGCTGTCCCCATATTCTTTCTTTCCAGGTTTCATAAAAAATAACGGCTGTCATAAAAACGGCCACCGTGTACCGACAACTGGCATGGTAACAGACCTAGTTCTAGACGCTGGATCTACGTTACCCCATGTCGCCCTCTCAGTGAATGCAGGGGTTTGGCATCGATACCCTCCTTCTACACTTGAGGAAACTGAGGCTTCGAGAAGCCACATGACCTTATTCTTGGGACCCTATCTGCCAGAGGGTCCCCAGTCAGCCCCTCGAGTGGGCTCGGTTTGCTCCCCGCAAGGTCCTCTCAGCTTCCCCACCTCCAGGGGTGGAGGAGTCTCTGCTGCCTTTCTGACTCTCGTCTTCCCAGAAGACTGCACGTCTCCTGACATTTGCCCAGCTTCAGCTGTCTTTCTGGGAAGGATGCCACAGACTCTGTGGGGCCAAGGACTTCTCACGGCTACCACGCTCCTGTTCTCACAGAGGCTGGCATGCTGGGGGTGGGCCCTGGCCACAAGTATACATTGGACTCCAGGAACCATGGCTCCAACATCCTCTCTGGGCCTTTTTGGGGTTAGAGCAGGAGTGGGATCTATAGATTTTTTTGCAGAGGTCATTTACTTCATCTCTTCATCTTTACCGCGCTGACTCTTTTTTAGCCCACTTCTCAAGTTTGGTGATAGGCTCAGCTTCTCTCAAACTGCTCAAAATAGTTTCCATTTTGATTGAAACAAAATTGCCTTGTTCTACCCTATCAAGACCAGCAGTAATTAGTTATGACCCTCAAAATATTAATTTCTTTCCTTCTTTTTCCTTCCTTCCCTTAAAAAATATTAAGCAAGTGCTTTGGGGAGTTGACTTTGCCTGTTAAGAAATACACAAACTATTGTTATGGGAGTTATAATTGGGGGGATTAATGTGCTTTTCTTTTGCTTTCTCTCTACTGGTTGGAGGAATCATTTTATCCAGAGAAGTGATTAAAATGGTTCGTGAAGAAATTCAAAGAGAAAGAGAGTTAATACAACAAAAATGGGATTTCACAGCAAGACAATAACTTGAATGCTGGGTCTGGGATGAGGGAAAGGATATTTCTAAATAATTTAAACTCCCATGTGGTCTAGAGCATAGAGTTTCTCCCATAGGGCAGAGAAGATAACTCTGTCTTTGATTTAGGTTTAGCCAGGAGTCTGTAGGTTGTATCTGGGTTAGAGCCAGGAAACTATAAAGCAGAGGAAATAAATGAGTTGCCTCTTCTCATCTGGGGCATCATGGGAAGAAGAGGCCACAGAGAGAAGCTAAGTTAGGAGGGAAAGTGGTGAGATACATGTTCTGATGAAAGGCATATTGGATCAGCCGAGAAGAGACCTCTGTTAGCAGACTCTGCTGTGGGCCAGCGGCAGGGTGGGCAGTCCAGTGTGGTATGAAAAGCAGGCTGCGTGTCAGGCAGAGAGGGAGGAGGAGCTCCACAGTTCCAAGTCTCCCTCCATTCCCACTGGAGAGCCAGTGAGCCAGCCCTGATGCCCACTGCACCCGCATGGCAGAGGGAGGCTAGGGCAGAGCTCTGAAGGGCCAACAGCTCATGAAGGAGCTTAGATGAGGCAAGGTGCCAGGGGACAAGTGGGTGGCAGGGTGGGGCTGGGAGGGATGACCAAGAGCTATGCCAGTTTTAGACATCAGTAATGGGGCCAAACACCTACTAAGGACCTGCATAAATTCAAGGTGCCTTGTTCCCACCATCATTGCCAGAACCCAAAAGGGACCAATTGAATAAACATTCAATTGACTAAGGTTTAAGCTGGTTTGGGCATTCAGTTGTCTTTCTCCTCTTTACCTAGCAGGTAGCAACAAATAAGATGAGGATACAAAGAAAACACTTTCTCTGCATATCCAAATTGTATGGTGAAGGTATTTAAGTCTCAATTCAGTTCAGTCACTCAGTCATGTCTGACTCTTTGTGACCCCACGGACTGCAGCATGCCAGGCTTCCCTGTCCATCACCAACTCCTGGAGCCTACTCAAACTCATGTCCATTGCATTGGTGATGTCATCCAACCAACACATCCTCTGTCGTCCCCTTCTCCTCCCCCTTCAATCTTTCCCAGCATCAGGGTCTCTTCCAATGAGTCGGTTCTTTGCATCAGGTGGCCAGAGTATTGGAGTTTCAGCTTCAGCATCAGTCCTTCCAATGAATGTTCAGAAGTGATTTCCTTTAGAATGGATTGGTTGGACCTCCTTGCAGTCCAAGGGACTCTCAAGAGTCTTCTCCGACACCACACTTCAAAAGCATCAACTCTTCGGTGCTCAGCTTTCTTTATAGTCCAACTCTCCTATCCACATGTGACTGCTGGAAAAACCATAGCTTTGACTAGACGGACTTTTGTTGGTAAAGTAATGTCTCTGCTTTTTTAATATGCTGTCTAGGTTGGTCATAGCTTTTCTTCCAAGGAGCAAGCGTCTTTTCATTTCATGAAAAGTCACCATTTGCAGTGATTTTATTTAAGTCTATTATCCAATATTTCAGTGGAAGAAAATCAGCTTTTTCTATTTCATGCCAGTGATTTCATTTTTTAAAACTTTCTTGGTCCTGATGGCTAACCTCTGGGAATTTCCTGAGTGTTTATATCCTCTGAAATTATAAAGTATGTTCCTCTTTTCCTCCTCATCAACATCAGTGACAACAGAAACTAGGGAAGTTTACTGTTATGAGCTGAAATGTGTCCCCACAAATACACATGTTGAAATCCTAGCCCCTAGTTCTTTAGACTGTGACTGCATTTGGAGAGAGGGCCCTAAGGACGTAAGGTAATGTGAGGTGTTAGGGAGGACTCTAAGCTGATCTGACCGGTGTCCTTATAAGAAGGCAAAATTACAACATGGTAAGGAACACCAGGGACATACACACAGAGCAGAAAGACCACCTGGGGACACAGCAAGAAGGCGGCCGCCTGCAAGCCAAGGAGAGAGCCCTCTGCAGAATCGTGCCAACACAGTGATCATCAACTTCCAGCCTCCAGAACTGTGAGAAATAAATCTGTTGGTTGAGCCACTCAGTTGGTGGTCTTTTGTTACGGCAGCCCCAGCAAATGAATATACTTACCTTTCTTTGTTTTTGCCTGGATAATAGAATTGTGCAAGTGAGTGTCCCACGGTTTAAGAGAGCCCCACCTGGAGTCCATTACTGGCACATTTTTTTACAGTTGCAGAGTTCTGAGGATATTGCTAAGTACATTCCCACTATTTAGCATAAAAGTGCAGCCATGGCATGATGGATCAGTGATGGTGTTAGCTGAGAACATGCGATCTGAGGCTCCTTGCTGCTCTCACCCTTCTGAGTGCAGGCAGGTGACAGAGTGACAGAGGCACACGAGGATGGCAGCTGGGTGCTGTCCTTACCCATTGGAGCCAATTTTCTGGGACAGATGCTTCTTTTATACTGACGGGGAGGCATGGCATTAGTAGCACAAAATGAGAGACGGTATAAAAAACTGAAATGTAGTCTTGAAAGTTGATCACAGTACAAGATGTGTAGGGAAAAACTTCAGGAAGTTTGTCATTTAGCAGAAACCTTCCAGCTGGGAGGGTGATAGAAACCCGTTGACTTGTCATCCAAAGGCCTGGGGTCTTGTGAGTATTCTTAATGAGCAATGCTTCCAACCAGCTGGAGACCAGCTCCTTAACCGACATCTGGAGATCACTCATGGAAATCAGGGGGCCCCTCACAGAAATGAGGCTCTGAGAAAACAGCTCTGAGAAAGAGGCTACAAATGAGGTTCTGAGAAAGCCATTTGTAGAAAATGCACCCTGTACATAGTCATAGGCTTTTTTTTTTTCTTTTCCGCTTTTCTGTTTTTTGTTATGGAAATCGGGTTGACCCAAGATATTCTGGGAATAAGTCAGCCTGAAGCCCTCAGCATCCTGCCCTAGGGATCCGGGGCTGAGGGAAAGAAGTCTTGCCCTGTACTGTGTCCAAGGTACTCAATTTTTGTCACATTCTGTGTCTGAGCAAAGGACATTAGTATGACTTGAAATACCAGGCAGGACTAAGAGCATTAATAGGGTGCCACCTGCCTTCAATCTATCTTTCTGTCCCCTCCAGCCCAGAGATAAACTTTGACTTCCTCTACCCAACTCTTTCTGATAATCATTCACAGGGTCTTTTTCAAAACGAAAAGACTTTCTCCCATTCAACTGGAATCCAGAGGGGAAATTTTTTCTGAAAGTGGAGAACTGTCTTTCCCACTCAGCCACCACTTATTTTGGGGGTAGAATACCAGGAGATGGTCCTGAGAAAATGCTAACCTGTCTGTTTTGACTTTGGCCCAAGAGCACGTTTATTTCCTTCTCTAGGCTGGGAAAGATTGAAGGCAGGAGGAGAAGGGGACAATAGAGGATGAGATGGTTGGATGGCATCACTGACTCAATGGACTTGAGTTTGAGCAAACTCCAGGAGATGGTGAAGGACAGGGAAGCCTGGTGTGCTGTGGGCCATGGGGTCACAAAGAGTCAGACACGACTGAGCAACTGAACAACCACATCCAGGCAGCATTTCAAGGACAATTGTTTTCAATACACCCAGGTCCTGCTGCCTAGCACCTTGCACCCTCCTCTAATCCTGTGGTTAGAGAAACACCCCAGTTTTCTCCTTGTCCCAGAGCCTTGGAACTCCTTTCAAGGGGATGAATGGACAAGCCTTCTGGGTTGTCAAAGGTCTTTGCTACCTGAGTATTGCAACAGCAAATGGTCTGATCTCTTCCTTTAGATAAGCAGGGCCAGAGTTGAGGCAAAGAATCTTGTTCATCAGGAAATAACAGAATGCTAGAACCAGAGTTGCCTCCCAGGTCATCTGGGCCACAAGACACAAATAAGAAAACTAAGACCCAGAAAGAAGAAATAACCTTGCCAAGTCACATGGGCAGTCGTAACAACACCAGCTGCTCCCATTTATTGAGCACCTACTACATTAGCTACCGCTACATTAGCATTTTACTCATATTAGTTCTCCCTAAAACAACTTTCCAAGGTAGGTACTATTGCCTCTGATTTATAGAAAGGATGTGAAAGCCAAGAGAAGCCAAGTGGCGTGCCCGGGGACTCCCAGTTGAGCACAAAGCTAGGTTCCCAGCTCATATTTGGCTACTGCTCTCTGAAGTAAGACCCTGTTTTGATGGAATTGTCAGAATGCTGGATTTTCCATACCTAATATATGATGGACAGGTTGCTGTTGTGGTTTCATAAGTGACCACTATATACCAGGGTGCAAAGTAAATAAATAAAACCCAAAACTGGTCTTCCCAGGGTTAAAGGATTATACCTCTCAGTTCATCTTTCCTTGGGCCTCTCCAAAGAGGCTGTGAAATGTTGACAAACGAGATCAAGTGCCAGCCACTGTGCATTTACTTCCTGATGAAGTGCACCCCTGGCATTAGCCGCTGAGGACACAGAAAAGCAAAGAGGATGTTAGCTTTCTCACGAGGTGGTGTGAAATCAGCGTCTCCGTGCAGGTCTGGGAGGTGGGGCAGAACTGGTTTGTGCCTCTTCTTGACCCTTCCTTCTCACCACCAAGAGGTGTCTCTCCTTCCTTCATGTCCCAACAGCCCCCCGCAAAGCCCTCCTCCAGGCCGGGAGCTTTGCCCCGCAGCAACATACCTGTCCCAGGTGATACCTCTCCGGGATCCTGCTCTCTGCCTGCCCCAGGCTGGCTGATCCCTGATCCCTGTGCTCAGGGCAAAGCTTCCTTCCTTTTAGGCAACACATCTGAAATTTAAAGGGTAGAACAATTAGGTTTCTGAGCAGTCTGTCGGTACTGTATTTGGGGAGCCAGGAAGGCTTGGGGGGGAGGGGGTGGCATATGATCACAATCTGATTTCCCAATTTCTAGGGTTGCCATGAGCCTGATACTCTGCTTCCTTCCTCCCAAACTCGGGGGGGCAAGATTTCCGAGGCTCTGCCCATGCCAAGTACGTAGTAAGTGACACTTCCTTGTTTGTATTTGTGTCCTCACACAAACGCTATACTGTGTGTGTGTGTGTTTATGCTTAGTCTCTTGGTTGTGTCCAACTCTCTGCGACCACATGGACTGCAGCATTCCAGGCCCCCCTGCCCCTCAGCATCATCCCATTTTACTGGTGAAGAAACTGAGATTTAGTGACTTACCAAACTCTTATCAGGAGGAAATCTGAGAGAGGTCCGCGTGACCTCATAGCGTGCTCTTGTGTCTGGGCAAGGGCACAGATCTGTCAGCTCAGAGTGCACCTGTAGCCCAGGCTGAAGTGACTTGTACTAGCCCGTGAGAGCTGATCATTTGACTTTCAGGAATTTTTGTGAGCCAACTGTTAAACACAGCCATTGTTAAAACAAGAAATGCTATAACTTATAAGAAAACAAATTACAGCAAAAACAAAGGTAATAAATAATAAAAACTGACCACTATTGTCGATGCTGTTATTCAAGCCTGTTTTATCAGTACAGTGGAAATGCTAAATAATGCTGGACTATTGCACTCTCTTCCTAAGTGGGTGTTTGGTGATAGCACCTTGGTATCTTGAAATCAACCATGGTGGGATCATTCATACCATGGAAATTGGCAAAGGCTCAGGACTTTTTCTTTCTAGAGAGCCAGTTGTTAAACATTTACTAGCAAGCCAATGCTCTAGCTCATTACCTCCTCATCTCAGACAACAAACCTTTATATCCTGGGGCTAGAAGAACATAAAAATCTAATTTAGTATTCTTCAAACTTATTTTATATTGGGCAAAACTATTGTGTCAAATACCGTGCAGAAACCCAGGAACTGAAATAAGGAAAAGCAAAGCTCAACTAGTTGTTATTTCAAGACTTTAAGCTTTGTGGTGGACTTCTACATATAACATAGCAATAAATGATGAAAGATCTTTGTCAAGCCTTTTCTCCAGCTTGAGAAAGAAGCTTCTCCGGTCTAAGAAGTCATTTCTATGAAGCCAGACCCCTACATGAATGACTGCCCCCTAATCGTTGATATTCACCAAAGTCCCATTCTTGATCCCTCCTCTGTCAGTCTGTATACTCTGTCTGATCTTCATTCTGTGTCCTCAGCTACCAATTCATATGGATCACGTGTTGGTTTCTGAAAGATCCCAATAAATAGAAATTTTTCTCTTCCATGTTCTAAATAAACTAAGAAATTAAACAAGGCGTTAAAACAGATGCTAAAATTAAGGAACAAGGATATGTTGTATTGCACAGGAAATTATAGCCATTATCTTGTAGTAACTTTAATGGAGTATAAACTGTAAAGATACCAAATCATTATGTTGTACACTTGAAGCTAATATTATATTGTAAATCAACTATACTTCAATAAAAAAGATACTGAAAACATACAAAAAATCAATTATATTTTCACACATTAACAATAAAAAAGGAAACAAACAATTCCACTTACAATAGCATCAAAAAGAATGAACTACTTATGAATAAATTTAACCAAGATTTGTATACTGAAAACAATGAAACATTGCTGAAATATATTAAAGCAGACATAAGTAAATGGAAGCACACTCGGTGTTCATGAATTGGAAGCCTTAATTTTGTTAATTTGGCAATACTCTGCAAAGCGATCTATCCAATAGAATTGTCCTTGCAAAAATAGTATCAACTTTTTTTGGGGGGAGGGGGGCAAAAGTGAAAAAGCTGACCTGAATATTCATATGGAATTCAAGGGATCCCAAGTAGTCAAAACATTCTTGAAAAAGTAGTACAAAGCCAGAGGATTCACTCTTTCCGATTTCAAAACTTACTACAAGACTTAATTACTAAGGTAATTAAGACTGATGCTGACATAAGGGTAGACATAGATCAATGAAATAGAACTGAGAGTTTGGAAACAAACCCATACCTCAGTAGTGAATTGATTTTTGACAAGGATGCCAAGACAATTCAATAAGGACATAATAGTTTTTCCAATAAATTGTAGTGGGACAACAAAATACCCGAAGAATGAAGCTGGACCCCTACCTCACACCACAGGCATAAATTAACTCAACATGGATCAAAGATGTAACAGCCAAACTAGAAAAATTAGGAAAAAAATAGGGTAAAATCTTCATGACTTTAGATTTGGCGATGAGTTCTTAGATATGACACCAAAAGCACAAGCACAAAAGAAAAAAATGTAAATTTGGCTTCATCAAAGTTAAAACCTTCTGTCACCAAAGGACACTACCAAGAATATGAGAAGGATGGGAGTTCCCTGGTGATCTAGTGGTTAGGATTTGGTGCTTTCACTGCCAAGGCCTGGGTTCAACGTCAGGTCAGGAAACTGAGATCCTGCAAGCCACATGGTGTGGCCCCCAATGTTTTTGGATTATATAAAGAAAGAATACGAAAAGGTAACCCATATAATGGGAATAAATATTTTCAAATCGTGTATCTGATATGGGTTTGGTATCCAGAATATATAAAGAACTTTTATAACTCAAAGCCAAAAAGGCAATCCAATTAAAAATGGGTAAAAGACTTGAATAGATGTTTCTCCAAAGAATATACACATATAAGTGGCCAATAAGCATGCAAAAATATTATTAACATTGTTAGTCATTGGGGAGGGACTTCCCAGGTGGTGGCTATTGGTAAAGAACCCACCTGCCAATGCAGGAGATATGAGACGCAGGTTTGATTCCTGGGGAATTTCCCTGGAGGAGGGCATGGCGACCCATTCCAGTATTCTTGCCTGGGGAATCAATCCCATGGACAGAGAGACCTGGTGGACTACAGTCTGTAGGTTCGCAGAGTCAGACAGAACTGAAGCTACTTGGCAAGCACACAGCAGTCACCAGGAAAATGCAAATCAAAACCACGACACATACCCCTTCACACCCACTAGGATGGCTATAGTTTAAAAAAAGAGAGAGAGAGGAAAAAAGGGGGGAAAAGGACAAAAAGCCCTGTGTTGGCAATACTATGGAGCAATTAGAGCCCACGTCCGGTGCTGGTAGGAACGTAAAATGTGTCACTGCCATGCAGACAGTTTGGCAGTTCTTTAAAAGTTAAACATAGAATAATGGAATTATCATATGACCTAGCAATTCCACTCCTAGGTAGGTGCATACCCCAAAGAAATAAAAACAAGTGTTCAAACAAAAACTTGTACATGAATATTCCTGGCAGAATTATTCATAACACCCAAAACACTAGAAACAACACAAGTGTTCATCAGATGCTGAATAGATAAATAAATGTGACATGTCTATACAATGGCATAAAAAAGAAATGAAGTACTGGTACATGCAATAACATGGGTGAATTTTGGAAGCTAAAGAGAAAAAATGCCAGTCATAAAAAGCCATATGTAATTTGATTCTATTTATAGGAAATGAGCAGAGTAGGCAATTCTGTTGAGACTGAAGGTAGATCAGTGATTGCCAGGGACGGGAGTGAGAGGGTGTGGGGAATGACTTCTTACTGGGTAAGAGTTTCTTTTGCAGGGGGCGGGGGCAGTGATGAAAATGCTCTGGAACATTACAGCATACTAACACATGTATATGGAATTTAGTAAGATGGTAACGATAACCCTATATGCAAAACAGAAAAAGAGACACAGAAATACAGAACAGACTTTTGAACTCTGTGGGAGAATGTGAGGGTGGCATATTTCAAAAGAACAGCATGTATACTATCTATGGTGAAACAGATCACCAGCCCAGGTGGGATGCATGAGACAAGTGCTTGGGCCTGGTGCACTGGGAAGACCCAGAGGAATCGGGTGGAGAGGGAGGTGGGAGCGGGGATCGGGATGGGGAATACGTGTAAATCCATGGCTGATTCATATCAATGTATGACAAAACCCACTGAAATGTTGTGAAGTAATTAGCCTCCAACTAAAAAAAAAAAAAAAAATAGATAGCCAGTGGGAATTTGCTACATGATGTAGGTAGCGCAAATCAGGTGCTCTGTGACAACCTAGAGGGGTGAGAATGGGGTGGAAGGTGGCAGGGAGGTTCGGGAGGAAGGAGACATGTGTATACCTACGGCTGATTCACGCTGATGTATGGCAGATACCAACACAATACTGTAAAACAATTATCCTCCAATTAAAAATAAACTTAAAAAAAAAAAAAAAAGAAAATGCTCTGGAATTATACAGTGATGACAGTTATCCAACATTGTGAAGGTAATAAAAGTCACTGAATTGTCTACTTGAAAAGAATTGGTGAATATTATATTATGTTAATTTTACCATCTGTTTTTAAAATGGAGATGAAAATGTCATGTTTATTACTGGTGGAGGAGACTGGAGGACATTGGGGATCTTAGCTTAGCATAAAAGCTAAATGGGCCTACTAACTGAGCCCCCCAAATTCCACAGGTTTACCCTATCTGGTAAGCAATCCTCCCAGGCAACAGTGGATCTAGGAGGGTTTCAGAGAGGAAGGCACAGAGGGGAGCTTGTCTACTGTTAGGCTCCCTTTCAAGAGGAAGGGGAAATTGCATAGCCACTAAAGCCCACTCATCCCCAAAGTTATCAATCAGATGTGCAACTACTGCTCCAGAAGCGAGAAGGAAACAGAGGCAGAGAGAGGCCAGGTGTTATGTCCACTGAACTCACCATCCATGAAGGGAAGCATCAGGAGAAGTGATGACGCTTCCTCGTTAGTAACACACATTCAGATGTAGAAAATAAATAGGGCTTCTCTGTTTTACACAATAGTTTGTAGTTTGTTTTCTTGGGGAGCCAGAATAACAGTGATACTTAGTCTTACAAATGAACCTATCTATGAAACAAATAGCCTCACAGAACAGACTTGTGGTTGCCAAGCGGAAGCGGGTGGGGAAGGGCTGGACTGGGAATTTGGGATTAGCAGATGTAAACTATTATATATAACACAAGGAACTATATTCAATATCCTGTGATAAACCATAACAGAAAAGAATACAAAAAATTATATATATATATATATATATATATATATATATATATATATATAACTGCATCACTTTGCTGTACAGTGGAAATTAAACACAACACTGTAAATCCAGTACAGTGAAATCAACATTTAAAAATACTTAGTCTAGTAATTAAAGGCATCTTGGACTCTTTTGGTTTACAATAACCTCGTTGCAATTAAAAGCCTCTTTTAAGTAAATATTCAGTTAATTTAAAGTTCATCTCCCTGCCTGAACTCTTTTTCCCTCTTGCTCTTTTTCCTTCAAAATGACTATGCTTAAAGATGCTCATATAATGTCACGGCAAGAGGGAGGAAGTTCTGGGTCTTCATGCTGGCCCATGTGAGGCTTCTGATGCAGTGAGGTGATTTAACCCCATCTCGAGAGTTTGGTCCTGGTGCCAATCGATGAAGGGCCTGGTTTTCTTGGCCATGCACAGGGAGCTGAGCTCTATCTAGCTCATGAGAGCATTTGATGGTGCTGGACCTGCAGATCCTTGGAGTTGCAGTCACATCCTCTGCCAAAGCCCTGCCTCAGTTATGTTTTCTGTGGGTAACCCTGGTTTCATATCCTTCTCTGCTGGGCAAGTGGGACATGCCGGCAGTGGGGTGGTGGGAGGATGTGGGAACACATCACAAGAAGACAATGGAGAACCCAGAACTACTAGCACTAATGCAGGCCTTAGAAAGCATCACTACGAACAAAGCTAGTGGATGTGATGGAATTCCAGTTGAGCTATTTCAAATCCTGAAAGATGATGCTGTGAAAGTGCTGCACTCAATATGCCAGCAAATTTGGAAAACTCAGCAGTGGCCTCAGGACTGGAAAAGGTCCATTTTCATTCCAATCCCAAAGAATGCTCAACCTACTGCACAATTGCACTCATCTCACACGCTAGTAAAGTAATACTCAAAATTCTCCAAGCCAGGCTTCAGCAATATGTGAACCGTGAACTTACAGATGTTCAAGCTGGTTTTAGGAAAGGAAGAGGAACCAGAGATCAAATTGCCAACATCTGCTGGATCATCGAAAAAGCAAGAGAGTTCCAGAAAAACATCTATTTCTGCTTTATTGACTATGCCAAAGCCTTTGACTGTGTGGATCACAAGAAACTGTGGAAAATTCTTCAAGAGATGGGAATATCAGACCACCTGACCTCCCTCTTGAGAAACCCATATGCAGGTCAGGAAGCAACAGTTAGAACTGGACATGGAACAACAGACTGGTTCCAAATAGGAAAAGGAGTACGTCAAGGCTATATATTGTCACCCTGCTTATTTAATTTATATGCAGAGTACATCATGAGAAACGCTGGGCTGGAAGAAGCACAAGCTGGAATCAAGATTGCCGGGAGGAGTATCAATAACCTCAGATATGCAGATGACACCACCCTTATGGCAGAGAGTGAAGAGGAAATAAAAAGCCTCTTGATGAAGGTGAAAGAGAAGAGTGAAAAAGTTGGCCTAAAGCTCAACATTCAGAAAACTAAGATCATGGCATCTGGTCCCATCACTTCATGGCAAATAGATGGGGAAAGAGTGGAAACAGTGTCAGACTTTATTTTTTTGGGCTCCAAAATCACTGCAGATGGTGACTGAAGCCTTGAAATTAAAAGACGCTTACTCATTGGAAGGAAAGTTATGACCAACCTAGACAGCATATTAAAAAGCAGAGACATTACTTTTCCAACAAAGTTCTGTCTAGTCAAGGCTAGTGGTCATGTGTGGATGTGAGAGTTGGACTGTGAAGAAAGCTGAGCGCCGAAAAATTGATGCTTTTGAACTGTGGTGTTGGAGAAGACTGTTGAGAGTCCCTTGGACTGCAAGGAGATCCAACCAGTCCATCCTAAAGGAAATCAGTCCTGGGTGTTCACTGGAAGGACTGATGCTGAAGCTGAAACTCCAGTACTCTGGCCACCTCATGTGAAGAGTTGACTCACTGGAAAGCCCCTGATGCTGGAAGGGATTGGGGGCAGGAGGAGAAGGGGACGACAGAGGATGAGATGGCTGGATGGCACCACTGACTCAATGGACATGAGTTTGAGTAAACTCTGGGAGTTGGTGATGGACAGGGAGGCCTGGCGTGCTGCGGTTCATGGGGTCACAAAGAGTCAGACACAACTGAGCGACTGAACTGGACTGAACTGAATGCAGGTATGTGCATCCAGTCCCTGCCTTTGACACATCATTCTGCCTCTCCCTGCCATGTGGGATGTGATAGGGAAACAGAGCTCTGGCTGCAGTGTTCTATGACTCTCTTTGAACAAGTCTGGGGTCCCACTTGATTTTGCAGTGTCTCTTCTTGCTCCTCTGTACAAAAATATTTTTTAAATAATTGCCGGTTTGTTTTTACTCTGGAGTGGGACATTTGCCACTGACCTCCTGTCCTTTCTCCTAAACTTAGCTTCCCTTTTCCCCTTTCCAGTTGATCTGACACACAACCCACCAAACAATGAATGCAGATCAGAGTGAACATTGGCTGTTACCCAGGTGCTGTCAGCGGAGCAATCTTGACAATGCTCAATGGTCTGACTTGATGGGTTTGGACCTTTGAAAAGGGAGCCGCCACAGTTCAGAAGTTTTGCTCATCTTTTGATATGGTCTTTCAAAACTATTGTCTCACTATGGACAGAAAAGAAACCTAGAGTCAAAGCTGAGTGATGACTTGGACACCTGCCTGGCATCCTACTCTCCCCTCCCTGAAGCATTGACTCACATTGATCCCATCAGGAGTCCCAAAACACCTGATTAAAGGTAAATGGAAAAGACATCCATTCAAGATTTCTGAATGTAGTATTGTTATAAAGTATCATACTTTATAAACTCATAGTTTTAGCCCATTTTCATGTATCCAGATAACTTCTGGACTTTGTCTGGGTTCTCTACAGGCATCTCAAGCTTGGTATGTCCCAGGTTACTATGGGGAGCATTCTGAAAAGTGCAAGCGAAGCCTTCAGTGGTTAATCTTTCTCCCACCCTTGACTTACCCAGCTCTATCCAGGATAGAGTGTTTAAATTAGGATATTAAGCTATTGTGGCATGTTTTCTATTTATTGTTTTTAAAAAAAATTTTATTGGAGTATAGTTGATTTACAATATTGTGTTAGTTTTATGTGTATAGCAAAGTGAATCAGTTATACATATACATATATACATGTATACATATACATCCCCTCTTTTTTAGAGGGGATATATCCCATTCTTCTCTCATATAAGCCATTATACAGTATGGAGTAGAGAGTTCCCCTGTGCTATATACAGTATGTTCTTATTAATTTGTGGCATTTTTTTTTTAAACTTTAGATTTCAAGGACTTTATTTCTAGTTCTGTTTGAATGGATATCTTTAACATTTGAGTGAAAAGGCTATTCTGTAAGAGATGCACAGAAACGTCTATTTAACCTAAGAAGCAGGACTTACGTGGAGCCAACTAAGTCATTGTACAGCCTCCCACAGAATCAAAGAGCTCTTATCCTATTGTTTACAATGGAGTCAAAACTCTCATGAGTTCTATTTAGGGCCCAGATGGGCCAGTTATATCATCAGCAGTTGAATCTACAAGGTAATACTTACTACAAGCTCTCATTTCTGGAGTCAGACCAGCAAGGATCCAAATGCTGGCTCTTCTGCCTACCCAGCTGTGAGACCTCAGGCAGTCATGTAAACTCTCTGACCTTTAGTTACTTCATTTGTAAAATGGGAGGTAAAATAACTGCCTCACAGAGTTGTTGTAAGGATTTGATGAGACACTGCATTTAAAGTATTTGGTGTAGGGTAGACACTTGCACCGCATTATTTAATTTAGAGTAATGATCTGATCTCGGGCAAGTCATTTATCCTCTTTAAGCCTCAATTTCTTCCTTGATAAAATGGAGATAGTGTTCACCATTCTGCTTTTAGGTTCCACCACAAAATCTGGCACAGCAGATGCTCAAAAACATTTCTTAATAAACAAATGGATGAATGAGGGGGAAGAGAGAAAGAAGAATGTCGTCTGTAACTATCTTACAGATTCTCATGAGGCTTAGGCGACATGTGGCTGAAGAAAGTCTTCTGTGGACAGTGAATGCTATTCAAAAATAAGCTAAAATTATGAGCAGTGTTTTAGGGTAAAGACAGTTCCTTGACTAGAGTGACTTTCTGGAATTTTATTCAGTTCCTCTCACATCTGGGACACTGCTCTTAGCCTTGTTCAATGAGTTCTCCAGGAGTCTGATTATTTGGTCCCTGTTGTTGTTCAGTTACTAAGTCATGTCCCACTCTTTGTGATCCTGTGAACTGCAGCATGCCAGGCTTCCCTGTCCTTTACTGTCTTCCAGAATTTGCTCAAACTCATGTCCACTGAGTCAGTGATGCCATCCAACCATCTCATCCTCTGTCACCCTCTTTTCCTCCTGCCCTCAATCTTTCCCAGAATCAGGGTCTTTTCCAATGAGTCAGCTCTTTTCATCAGGTGACCAAAGTATTGGAGCTTCAGCTTCAGCATCAGTCCTCCCAATGAATATTCAGGGTTGATTTCCTTTTGGATTAACTGCTTTGATCTCCTTGCTGTCCAAGGGACTCTCAGGAGTCTTCTGCAATACCACAGTTCTTTGGTGCTCTGCCCTCTTTATGATTCAACTCTCACATCCATACACGATTACTGGAAAAATCATAGCTTTAACTATTCAGGTCTTTGTTGGCAAAGTGAGGTCTTTGCTTTTTAATATGCTATCTAGGTTTGTCATAGCTTTTCTTCCAAGGAGCAAGCATCTTTTAATTTTGTGGCTGCAGTCACTGTCTGGAGTGACTGGAGCCTAAGAATATAAAATCTGCCACTTTTACTTTTTCCCCATCTACTTGCCATGAAGTGATGGGACTGAATGCCATCATCCTAGTTTTTTGAATGTTGAGTTTTAAGCCAGTTTTTTTAATCTCCTCTTTCACCCTCATCAAGAGGCTCTTTAGTTCCTCTTCATTTTCTGCCATTAGAGTGGTATCATCTGCATATCTGAGGTTGTTGACATTTCTCTTGGCAATCTTGATTCCAGTTTGTGATTCCTTCATACAGTACTTATATGTACTCTGCATATAAGTTAAATAAATAGGGTGACAATATATAGCCTTGTCTTACTCCTTTCCCAATTTTGAATCAGTCCGTTCTTCCATGTAAGGTTCTAACTGTTCCTTCTTGACCCACATGTAAGTTTCTCAGGAGACAGGTAAGATGGTTTGGTATTTCCGTCTTTTTAAGAATTTTCCACATTTGTTGTGATCCACACAGTTAAAGGCTTTTGAGTAGTCAATGAAGAAATAGACATTTTCTGGAATTCCCTTGCTTTCTCTATGATCCAACAAACATTGACATTTTGACCTCTGGTTCCTCTGCTTTTTATAAACCCAGCTTGTATATCTGGCAGTTCTCAGATCACATACTGCTGAAGTCTAGCTTGAAGGATTTTGAGCATTATCTTACTAGCATGTGAAAGGCATGCAATTGTCCAGTAGTTGAACATTCTTTGGCACTTTTGGCCCCTAGCAACTCAGAATTCCTAGCCCAAGCTCCCTAGATTGGGCTGCCTTTGTGGTGACATGCCTGCTACCATGTCACGAGTAGGCAGAGGACCTCTTGACCCTTGAAGTTAATATCTTTTTTTAACTGGGTAAGGCCTTACATTCCAAAATTAGAACTTTGTTCTTCAGTTTATTGAACAAGGGATCTGTCCTTGGTAAAAATGCATTACTCACCTCAGTGTGAATTAGTTCATTACTTTCCTTACTGAGAGGGAAGTTTGATAATGGGAATGTCCATGGGCAAGAGATTTGGAAGCCCCCAGGGAGAAATGGACTTGGGAAGGTAATCCTTCAGGGCTTGGAAACTCCAGGTTTTGTACTCCACGTTCTGCCATATGGGCTGATTTTTCATCTCTTTTTTCCAATGACCTTCGTGGTCAAGTGACTCTGTGAGACCAGTATAACTTCTAGAAGAAACAAATGACTTTAGGTCCTCACAAAATGAGTGAATTATAATTATACTTCCCCACCGTATCCCCAGGTCAGAGTTAGACAATCCATGCTCAAATTCCAACTCTTTTAGCATTGAAACAAGTATACTATCAAGGGTGAAACAGATCACCAGCCCAGGTTGGATGCATGAGACAAGTGATCAGGGCTGGTGCACTGGGAAGACCCAGAGGGATGGGATGGGGAGGAAGGCGGGAGGGGGGATCGGGATAGGGAACACATGTAAATCCATGGCTGATTCATGTCAATATATGGCAAAAACCACTACAATATTGTAAAGTAATTAGCCTCCAACTAATAAAAATAAATGAAAAAAAATCTAACTCTTTTAGTTACCAGCTATGAGGTCTTGCGGGGTTGGGCTTCCCAGGTTGTTTAGTGGTAAAGAATTTGCCTGCCAATGCAGGAGCTGCTGGAGACATGGGTTCAGTCCCTGGGTCGGGAAGATGCCCTGGAGTAGGAAATGGCAACCCACTCCAGTATTATTGCCAGGATAAACCCATGGACAGGGGAGCCTGGTGCACTACAATCCTTGGGTCACAAAGAGTTGGACACAACTGAACAACTGAGCACCCATGCATGCAGTCTTGGTGAAGTTACCGAACCTCTCTTTGCCTCCTTGGTATTTATCTGTAAAATGGGGGTGATACTAGTAGCTATCTCAAGTATGGAAAAATAACCCATGCAAAACTAATCTATACTGTGAGAAGTCAAAGTGGTGACTTCTTTATGAGGACGGAGTGTGACTGGAAAGGGCCATAGGGAAGCTTCTGGCATGCTGGTCATATTTTTCATCTGGATGCTGGTGACATGGATGTGCTCAGTTTGTGAGAATTCATCAGGCTGTATATGATATTTGCATAACTCTGTATCTGTATTATTTTTTAATAAAAAGTGTTTTAAAATCCATGTAAACGACTTGACATATCATGTTACTATCAGCCATTACTTTGATCAGTGATCACTGTCTAAGCTTTAACATTATTCCCAAAAACAAGGAAGGGATTCCCCAGTGGCTCAGTGGTAAAGAAAGTGAAAGTGTTAGTCAGTTGTTTTGACTCTTTTGTGACCTCATGGACTGTAGTCGCCAGCTCCTCTGTCCATGGGATTCTCCAGGCAAGGATACTGGAGTGGGTTGCCATTTCCTTCTCCAGGGGATCTTCCCGACCCTGGGATTGAACCTGGGTCTCCTGCATTGCAGGCAGTTTCTTTACCATCTGAGCGACTAGGGAAGTCCCCAGTGGTAAAGAATCTGCCCGCAATGCAGGGGACACAGGTAATGAGGGTTCGATCCCTGGGTCTGGAAGATCCCCTGGAGAAGGAAATGGAAACCCACTCCAGCATTCTTGCCTGGAGAATCCCATGGACAGCAGAGCCTGGAAGGCTACAGTCCACATGGTCACAGAGAGTCGGACACGACTGAAGTGACTGATCAGGCATGCACACAGACACAAGGAAAACGACAAACAAAAAGAAGTACCGAGGGCAGGCCTTGACTGGGCACTCAGTGGTTTAATTAGATATTTGTACTTAGGGGTTGGGAAATCATGCAGAACAGGTTATTTTTGCTATTGTCTCATGCTCAGAATGCTTCATTCTATAGATGTTACAGCACATTTAGAAATAGTCACATTTCCAGAATTTCTCCTCTTATGAGAGCATCTTATTTGGAAAGAGGAGGGAAGGTGCCTTTTGGGAAGCTGAGTTTGCGTATCATTTTGTATGACTGAGAAAATGTCAAATGGACATATTTGAATTGGGGTGGGGGTGAAGCTGGTGAAGCTGATAGAAATACCGTTCTCTGGTGCCACCACTTCTTAGAATACAAATTCTGAAAAAGGAGAGGAAGAGTCCCAGCAGAGGGAACTGGCAAGGCCTAATGCTCTCATGACACCATGAGCTCAAAATGTCTTGACCCAGCGCCCCCAGCAAGGTCATCTCAGAAACAGCTGGGCTTCAGCAACTTGTCTTAGCGGCCTCAGAATGACTAAGGCGTATTTTAGCCTCATGGTTGGTTAATCATTAATGAAGATTTTTGACAAACAAAGTAGAACAAGCCAAGAAAGAAGGGTGGCTAAAAATTAGCTCAGAAAAGGTCACATTTCTTGCAAATGAAAGGTTTGGTGGTGTTTTTGATTGTGAGTATAACTGTGTGGAATGGAGTCACAAGGATATACAACCCTGCCAAGGAAGCCAGTGTGTCTTCGGGAGATTTTACTTAGGACTTTCCTCCACACTCACATTGATCTGCAGGACTATGGGCCTCCATCACCTTTCCCAAGAAGGCTGCGTTCCTGTAGGGCTTCCCAAGCGAGAGTGGGGAGTTGGGCCAATCCTTGCAGCTGCTATGTGACTCCAGACAGGAAGGATGGAAGGTCCCAGAGGGTGGAACCTGCCTCTAAAGAAAGAAGGGGTGAGAACTCTGAGAGCCTCGGCTGGCCCTACAAACTCCCATGGAAAAATCAGCGTTGGTGGGCATCACCTGGTGCCAGGTAGGCCGAAGAGAGACAGTTAGCCAGCAGGGGGAGCACTCAGATGCAGCATGCTATTGATTGTTAGACAATCCCTCAGCCCTTCAGTTTAAAGGCAGTTGCCGCCATTTTCTAAAAGAAACTCAAAGTCCTAAATTGGAATGATTTAGGGTTCTTCCTACTTCCTTGTTATCCCGGCCAAATCTCTTCCTTCCAGAGTTAACATGGGCCTATCAACCGTGTTTAGCGTTTGTGGGGACAAAGGTTGTGTTTCTTCACTCCACACCCTTTCTCTTTTCTGAGGCTGCCCCACTGAACGTCTTTCAGGTACTTGTTTTTTCTTCTGGGCCTGGGCATTTCCTGTTTCCTTTTCTTCCTGCTCATCTGCCCACCCTCCTCCCCCTCAACTCATCCTGTTGTTCTTTGCTTAGATGCCACTTCCTCTCCAAAGTCTTCTTAACCCCTTGCCCAGGCCAGGGTGGGTGCCCCCTCCCATTTCATAGCCTTTTCATCACTGTCTTATCATGCCTGGGAGCTTCTGGAGGACAGAGGGGGGTTGATTTTGATCATCGCTGCTCCAGTGCATCATCCAGTTCTGGTAGAGAGCTGGCACTCCACACGTGTTTACTGAATAAGTAAGTGAACAAAAGCATAGGAGGGTGTAAAATGGAAAGGCTTAATGCAGTTAAGACAGTGGAAGGCATTCACGCTAGTTTATAAAGAGGAAGAGAAAGAAAATAACTTTCTTGTCTATGATGTACCCAGCTTATTTAAACATTTATTTATCCAGGCTTTTTAAAGATTCATTAACTTATTTGATTTTCACAGTAACCTTATGAGTGTATCTCTTTTACCAATTAAGAAACTGGTGCTCAGAGAGGCAGTGTCTTCTCCAAGGTCACAAGGCTGGTAAATAGCAAAGCTGGGGGTCCACCCACTAGGCATCCAGACTGCAAGCCCAGCCTGTTCCACCAGGCCACAGTGCTTGGCAGTCACTGAGGAACACTGGGCACCTAGAGAGGGAAGACTAATGAGGCGAAAGAGAAGGAAGGCCATGTCTAATCTGATAGCTTAGAACTTGGAACTGAAGCAAAACATGTCTCCTGAGTTTCATTCTGTGTTTAAGCCTAATCACGCCCTTGACCTTGAATGGTCAGAGAGGAGGAGTATGTCAAGGAAGTGGCAGGACAAGGATAAAATGAGTACATCTGTGTTATCCTACCACTAATTTTTTTTTTAAAGCTGAAGATGCTTTTTTTTTTTTCTTTAGGGTCATTGTGTCAAATGTGATTTTTTTTCAAAACAGCCACGCTGAAATGTCACATTTCATGTTTGTTTGTTTTTTTAAATTCAACTCTCCCCAGAACACTTTATAATAAAGATAACATATAATATACTATATACATCTCTTTAAAATAGTCAAGTACCATAATGCCCTTAAAACAGGGTTTGGTAAGCCAGTAAGGTCAATTATAGTTGACAAAATACACTCAGCATGGGGCATGCCATGTCACAGCACCCATTAAAATGTTGGGACTCTTCACAGAATTATCCTTCATTAGGAAAGAAAAATTAGAACTTCTGTGTTCTAGCTGTTTTTACTTCCACCTAAATAAGTGCCTATGCATGTTGTCTTGACAGATATTTTTGGAATTTGAACATTGGGGATCTAGTATAGTGAAGAATCAGAAGGGCATAGTTGACTGCCTACAGTAGGTTTTTAGTCCCGTCCATAATCCTCGACACAGCATCCCAAGTCGAATTCCTTCCACCTACCAGACAATTTTAGCAGCTCGCCTAGTGCTACATCTTCCGAGCTGAACGTAGGCATTTCCGCCATCCTACCTTCAGTTCCTATCCCCGAGGCAAGAGGCTGCATGTGAAAACACAGTCAAAGCCAACGCAAACTACTTTTGGAGAAAAGCTTTTCTTTTTGTAGGCTGTGAAGCAGGCTGTTGGTCCTACTAAATCTATTTCCAGGGTCAGTGTGCTGAGACTTGGGAGTCTGAATTTCTGCCCTGGTTCCTACCAGCTGTGGGACCCTGGCCAGTCACATAGCTGTTCTGCCTACTTCACTAAGTGCTTGGGAGGTCCCGAGGTAATGGAAACCAAACGGCCGTAGAGCCTAATGAATCACACAATCACAGCATTTCTCCCCACCCAACACACTGTTTACCTGCTTACTGGGTCTGTGTTCTCCCTCTTTAATGTAAGCTCTACGTGTACAAAGTTTTGTTGGTTTTGTTCATGCTGTACTCACCACAGCACCTAGAACAAAGTGGGGCATTTAGTAGAGGTGTAAGAAATATTCTGTAAGATTAATTCTTTTAATTCATTTTCTGACAAGAGCAATCCAATTGATTCTGCAACTTAAAGGGCATCTGTGCTCATCTCCTAAAACTAGATGGTATCGGCAAATCGCGTTGATCTCTCACTTTGGGAAGTTCCCTGGCCTTTCCTGTCTGTGAAAAAGACTTTATCCTTTTAAGAGGAAGCAGGAAGTTAGAATTCTAAGAACTGTGGGTTGGGAAGGCCCGTAACCCAGGCTACTCAAGACTAACTAGGTAAAATTCTTAATCAATGGCAAAGCTGCGTGGAGCAGTTTTTAGAGGTAATTCCACTGACAAGCTACCACTTTCCCTTGAATTCCTTTGAATTGGCTTTGCTGATGGAGCCCACCTGAAGTTAGTGATGATCTATAGAGAAAAAGGCAGTGTCTTGCTAATCTTGCTGCATGCTGTAAAAAAAGGTGAAACATAAGACTTTGGTTTCCAATGTGGTGACCAACATACAGGTCACACCAGTACTTTCATGAGACCATCGAACAACTCAATGTCACGTCAACTGAGTCCATGTAGATATCTAAGTGTAAAGCTCCTAAGTGTAAAGCTCATAAACAAACTTCAGCACTGAGAACAGTGATAGGCTTTGCCACATCCTACTCTAATCCAGATGCTAAGCAGTAGTTGAGTGCTCAACTTTCTACCACCTGGACCCAAGGCTGAGAACACTGATAATTCACAATTTTTACTATGTACCTCATCTTCATTAATAATTCCAAATCAAAGATACGATTGGTCAATTCCTTCTATGCTACAAAGGTTTTCTTCTAATTTTGTTAGGAAAAAAAAAGTGTATAAAGAAAACACAGTTTAAAATAAGGTATTGAAATTGCTTTAAAGAAAGTTTTATTTACTGCATACATCCTAAGAATGTATTGTAAATGAAGCAAGATCTAAATAAAAGCTTTTCAAATACAAAGCGACTAAAGATAACAACTAAACTGCCAGCATGTTTGAAAACAGAGAACTCGAAAGCTTTTTTTTTTAAACATTTTTATAGTTTGTTCTTAACCCTAAAAAAAAGTTCACATTTCAAGTTACAAACTTACCTCAGTAGTGTACATACGTGAAATGGTTTTAAAACAAGAGGAACAGGCAGACCATAGGTAGGTAGGAGGCTCACTGATACTTAACTGGCTATGTCACCAACATTTATTTTTAAGGTAGTTTGGTAGTTGCCATGTTAAGACACCATTTTTTCCTTTTTTTTTTTCTCCATTTTTGCAAATAATTTACAGGCACATGTAAAATACAGTAAGACCTCTGGATCAGTCTCATCCAGTGAACCTCTGTGCTAATTAACCCCTCACTGGAAGGACAGTAAGAGAGCACTTCTTTCATACAAAGTCAAGGGATGGGAACTGAATGCAAACTGCATTTTGTTGGATTACTCATTACAACGGATTTAAGTTTGGATGCAGCTCGCTGGGTACATCATCAGAAACATTGCACAATTACTTTCTGTCATTTAACAATGATGGAAAGGAAGGCTAGGAATGTTTAAAGGCCTTTGCAGGCACTCAATAATCTTATAGAATAGTTAAATAAATATTGCTTATATATAAAAAATCCATCCCACCCTAAGATGAGGGAAAAGAGAGCATCTGGGAATCTCTTAATTTAAAATGCAAAACAGAACTAAAACATCTGCTAAGGGCATGATCCTATTATTAATCCACAATAAGAATTCAGCCATCAGCAAAATTCAGTGAGTGGAAACATTTGATGGAATCTCTAATATGACGTAAAAACACAACTATGTCCTTGCCATCTATTGCACACCTCACTTCCTTGTTAGAACCTTAAAAAAAAAAAAATTCCAAGTTGATGTATTTCATAAAGTAGATGACAATCTTAACATTTTACTGTATTTTACATTCACTCTGCTAAACAAAAGCCTTTAAACAGGCACAAAACACTGCAACAATACATTTACTTCCTAATAAAACAGAACTGTTTAATAACATTGAAATAAAATGGTTCCATTTTGCATTCAACTATATACCATGAAATTCTGCAACATAAAACAACTAAAAATGAGCATTAGGAGATATTTACAAACTTTTACTCCTACAGGTCTCTCCTCCTCCTCCTGGCTGTGCACGCCCCAATTCAGTTCACTTGCCACATGCACGGCAACAACGGAGGGAGGCCCTGTTCAAAAGACATAATATTTCCAATACCCCTGACAACCAGACATTGTGCATGAAACATGATAAGGCAACTAGAAGCATAACCGTCTGCTAACAAGAGCCTTTGGGGTCTTGGCTATAATAACATTCTCTGTCTCTACAAACTTAGACTTCAAAACAAATATATAATAAAAGCATTAAGAAAGGAGTGAAGGTTTCATATTGGACAATTAAATAGCTATGCAAAGATGCCTTATGCAAACTATTAAAATCTTGTGCTTACACATACTCTGCTATTGAAAATAGCTCCCCAACCAAACCACAACCCCCCCAAAACAAAAACCCATACAAAACAAAAAACCCTAACAAAAAGAAGTATAAAAGCCATCAATGTTCTCTTGTCAGAGTAATTAATTTGTCCTTGACTTGCCAAATATGAAGGTGGGGGTGGGGGCGGGGGGGTGGGTGAGTGGAGGGTAGCGGTGGGGTGGGGGAGGGGACATATCTAAGAGCAAAGGCACATGGACAATGAGAAGGGGCCCAGGACGATGGCAGCAGGTGACCGCGCCTTCCAGTGTTCAGACTCAGAAGTGTGACAAGTCTTTTCAATATTGGCTTAAGGAGAGGTCGAGCGTTTAAAGAACAGAACCATCATGAGTGACACGTGGTTAACACCCGTCAACCCTTAATTCCAGCAGAAATAGAGGTTTCACTCATTTTATAATTGCACTTTCCAGTATAACTTTTAAAATAATGTTTTCTGTAGTATTTTTAAAGCACTATTGTTTGTATCTTTAAATATTGAATATATTTTTCAAAATAGTTCCCTAGCTGCTCAAGTGTGCTTTTTTTAATATATACTTGATATATTATTGAAGGTACTACAAAATAGAACTCTCTGGAGTGCAGAAGTTAAGAAAATAACCTTCATAACTGAAAATATATCCTTAAAAATACAAAAACAAAAACCTCTATACAAATGTACTACCACGTACAAATTTTTAAGAGATGGTGTTTAAGGCACAAACCATTGCAAGTCTCTTAGAAATGTATGAACACAGGTCTGCTAAATTGAAAACAGTCTTAAAAAACTAGTGAAAACTTCATGTAATATAAAATATTCCAGTATGGTATCTGATAACATTCTTCGCGTTCGGGTTTCGTGTGTGCTAGCCCAGCACGCTCCTTCTTCATAAATAGTAAAGCGTTCCTTCAGCGGCGGCAGCAGGCCTCAGTAGGTCTGGTACACGTCGTGGATGGGCACCTGGATGGCCGCGGCGGGGAAGGCCTGAGGTATGTAGCCCGCATACCCGCCGTACACGGCAGCGGCAGCAGCTGCGTTCTTCTGTAGTGTGGCGATCGTGGCCGTGGCGGGAGCAGCAAACGGCACGTAGCTGGCTCCGTAGATCCCGGCAGCGGGGATTCTCTGAACATTCGGAGCCACCGTGTACACTGGAGTTATTGGGCGACCCTGAGGGGAGAGAAAGCATCCTTATTGATCACCTGTAGGTATCTAACCAGACAGGCGGAGGACCCCACCCTAATGGCAGAAAGCGAGGAGGAACTGAAGAACCTCTTGATGAAGGTCAAAGAGGAGAGTGAAAACACTGGCTTAAAACTCAATATTCAGAAAACTAAGATCACGGCATCCGGTCCCATCACTTCATGGCAAGTAGATGGAGAAACAATGGAAACAGTGACAGACTTTATCTTCTTGGGCTCCAAAATCACTGCAGACGGTGACTGAAGCCAAGATGTTAAAAGATGCTTGCTCCTTGGAAGAAAAGCTATGACAAACCTAAATAGCATATTAAAAAGCAGAGCCATCACTTTGCCAAAAAGGTCTGTATAGTCACAGCTTTGGTTTTTCCAGTAGTCACGTATGGATGTGAGAGCCAGACTATAAAGAAGGCTGAGCACTGAAGAATTGATGCTTTTGAACTGTGGTGTTGGAGAAAACTCTTTAGAGTCTCTTGGATAACAAGGAGATCAAACCAGCCAATCCTAAAGGAAATCAGCCTTGAATATTCGCTGGAGGGACTGATGCTGAAGCTGAAGCTCCAATACTTATGGCCACGTGATGAGAAGAGCCAACTCACTGGAAAAGACCCTGACGCTGGGAAAGATTGAGGGCAGGAGGAGAAGGGGGCGACAGAGGATGAGATAGTTGGATGGCATCACTCACTCAATGGATATGAGTTTTAGCACATTCAGGGAGATGGTAAAGGATAGCGAAGCCTGGTGGGCTGCAGCCCATGGGGTTGCAAACAGTTGGACATTACTGAGTGACTGAACAACAACAACCTATCCATTCATTCAACAACCCCATTCATTCATTCAGCTCCCAGGGGTGAGGCAATGACAAAGAAACAAACGTTTCCATTCTCAGGGCAGACAGACAGACAAGGACAGACAAGCAATAATCGTAAGGGACAGAGACAGGAGCCACTGAAGTGGAGCTGCGTCCTCGAGGCACATTCAAAGCCAACTGGTGACCATGACAGAACGGGCATGTTCACGGAAAGTTCAAATACCCTGGAATCTTCTGCCCACCATTCTACTCAATCAACCTATGCACCAGAGCGAGCTAGAGATGGGAGTTGAGGTCTACCGTTTACTCAGTTGATCTCACTGTAATTATGAATAAGTATTTTTACTAAAATACATGCCAGCTGCCTCAACTCATACCTAACTGAAGGAACATGATGTATCAACAATGGAGAGGAGCACAGTCTATGACTTTACGAAACAAAATACACAGCTCTCCCAAGGGCCAGCATCATAAGCTGTGACCTAAAAAGACTGTGATCATACCAGATCTTCAACAAAGGCGTTCGCTTCAACTATCGCCGACTTAAGATACGACACCACTAAATATACAGTTGCTGTGGAAGCTTAGAGAAGAAGCCAACTACCTTGAGGAGCAAGAGGAAGCGTCTCTGAAGTGGAAAAATCTGAGCTGGGTTTTGAAGGATAAGTGGGGCTTCCCCGGTGGCTCAGATGGTAAAGAATCTGCCCGCAATGCCAGAGACCTGGGTTCTGTCCCTGGGTCAGTCAGATCCCTTGGAGAATGGAATGGCTACCCAATCCAATGTTCTTGCCTGGAGAGTTCTGTGGACAGAGGAGCCTTGTGGGCTACAGTCCATGGGGTCGCAAAGAGTCGGACACGTCTGAGCGACTAACACTTTCACTTGGATAAGGTGGGATTTCCACATGAGCAGGAAGTGGGGAAGGAGGAGCTATCTGAAGCTGCCTTACTGTAGATGCCACGCTTCTGAAAGTCCAGGATGCTTCCTTCCCTCCACTTGAGAGTGGAACATACTACATTTTCAGAACAAACAGGGGTAGACGAGGAAGACTGTGGTTCAGTATTTTCCCAAGTGTTTGCTATATGGAGTCCACTCTGTGGACCGCTTTAGGGAAAAGGAGATTTTTGGTAAAACAAAACATAATACATTTATGTAACCAAACATCTTGTGTAACTTATGTTTCATAGAATGCCATGTGGCACAAATAGTTCAGGATATGTAAAAGGGAGAATTAGATTTTAAAAAATTATTGCTTCCTGGGTCTTATAAAGGAATTACTTATCATTCCTTTACAAAAATCTGCAAATTAGAGTCACAAAATTATGTTCAAAGCAACTTCAGAATTGAAGAGTCATTTTTTTTCAACTGTAATCCAAATAATAATTACAAATAATATCCAAATGATAGCAGTAACAGAGATTACAGTCTGCTGGGCACTGTTCTAAGTGTCTTATTTAAATGACACTATTTAGACATCATCACAACCACCAATGAAGCTGGTGGATTATATGGAGAAGCTTCGATGTTTTAAATGACTTGCGCACGGTGACACAGCTTCTAAGCAATGGGATGTGTGAGCCTGGCACCTGTGCATTTAGCCTTGCATTATCCTGCCTGCTACAACGCAGCCACAATGAACGTTAATAACACCTTACAACCAAGGAGAGAAACTTTGGAACTGGGAAGACTGTGGTTCACAACAGTAACCAAGCTGTGGACATCTCTTTAGTGACAAATGCACAAAGGAAAGGATCACCAGGAAGGTGAGATCTGAGAGAAACCACTCCATGTACAACAGTGCGAGCCCAACACCTGAGCCCAGGGGAGTGTGATGAGGTTGAGTTGAGTGTGGGGAGCTGGGGAGGAGGAGAGAAAAAGCCCTCAACTTCCCCTCCTCTCAAAAAAGGGATGGTTCTTGCTCTACTGATACCACTGACTTGCTGTGACGATTGAGACATTTTGAGAAATAAAAGTGAAAAAAGGATTATCTACACATGCAAGCTTTTTTTTTTTTAAATTGCCTCTGAAGGCTATATGAAATTTTGGATTTAAATGGTTACAAAGGAACATCTCTGAGCTCCTGCAAAACAGAGGAGGAAGATCGAAGGTGTTCCCCAGGAAGGTCACTGGGAACCGATGTGTGGCTTCACTCTGAAAAGTGTTCTTTTTACCAATCCCCGGAGCTTAAAATGCTCCTTCCTCTGCTCCAATTTGGCAGAGAACACAGAGGAGGCGGAGGACGGAACGTCTCCGAGAACCCAGGTCAAAGAGCTGAAGGCAGGACAGACAGTACTCAGCTTTGAGGGAGAGCAGTGGGGCCACACACTCAAGGCAGCCATTCCCACGTTACGGAGGAAGTAGCTCCAGGCATTCTGCAGAATATACTGGAGGAGGGAACAACGGCCATAGGAATCTACTGATGATGACAGCACACTGAACAAATCCCAAACCACAAGACCCCGAGGGCAGCATCCAGTGCAGACTGAAATAAGACAGAAACAGTCTGCCATCCAGGATGTGATCATGAAGCCTGAAATCTGGGCCGAACCACAACGGTGACCATGCAGCAAAGACCAAAGTTCACGGGTTTCCTAATAAAGAGGAGTTAGAATTAGCAGGATTCCACTAGGTAATGCTTGTAGGTTAGTGTATGTATTTATAGTCAGGACACAGTAATAACTACTTCGTGAGTCATTTCCAACCCAAGACTACTGCTGGGGTTCACAAGCCTAGCTGTTTCAGCATTACTGAGGAGGTGGGGCAAAATATGGATTCTAGAACCCAAGCCCAGCTCTGCTGAATTGGAATCTTCTGGGGTTTGAATCCAAGAATCTCTGCTTTATAAACATTGTCTCCTGGATAATTCTTATCCAGTTAGATACAAGACATCCCTGCCCTGAGTTTTTATGCTTATGGATTGATGAGGTGTTTGATACTCACTGCTTCACAAGGATAGCTTCAACAAGATTATTTTTCTGTCTAGGAGAATGATATATTGTATAGGTATTCCCTGTGTGCTACATATTGCAGAAACAAAGAAATATATATAAGATGTGGCTCTTGGTCTGGAAGCACTTTAACTGGGGAGACAGAACATAGAACTTGACTGGTAGTTCAGTAGCCAATACTGAGAAGTACAGGACAGATGGTTTCCAAGGTGAGGTAGATGGAAAAGGTTCTAGAGAAAAAAACCAGATAGAGGAGAACACTGTGAGCAAAGGTGGGGAAGAAGGATGGAACGGTCAAACTGGATTGGGAGGAGAAATGGGAATAGTTGGGAGAGAGGATTAAAGGCAGATTTTGTAAAGTTTCATAAATCTTTATCTCTATAGACATTTCTGTCTCTCTACAGGTACTTACATACATACATACATACATATATATATATATATATATGCATACATATATATGTACAGATATACTCAGAGAGAGAGAGATGGAGGGGAGGAAGAGGGGCAGAACTTTAAAAAACCTTTACTGAACTATAATCTGGAATGCAAAAACTACAATCTGGCATGAACTATCCCCTGGGACTCCGTGTGTCTCCTCTGTAACGATAAGTACATGAGTTAAAAATTATCCTGTGTCATTAAAAAAAAATAGGATGTATAACGTCACTGTGAGAAATTACATATGTCATTTTTGCATATTGCTTCCTATCTTTAATACAGTGGCGATTTTGGGATAGTACAATTATTAGCTAACATTTTCCCATCCTGTCATGATTTATCTTACAAAAATATTTCTATCACTCAGACCCACAGTTGCAGCAGAAGGCCAGGCAAAATGTCAATACATTTTTTTAGATAGATAGATTTTTTTTTAGATAGATAGATTTTAGATAGATAGATTTTTGGATTGGCTAACATTTTCCCGTCCTGTCATGATTTATCTTACAAAAATATTTCTACCACTCAGACCCATAGTTCCAGCAGAAGGCCAGGCACAGCGTCAGTGCTCCTGCGGAGTATTAAGTGAGTCCGTGATACCTGAGACCTCACACCAGCACCGCAGCAAGGCGCCTACCTGGAAAGGCGGTGGGGTGGACACAGCGGGGATGACGGCCGCGGCGGCCGCGGCGGCCGCAGCAGCGCTGGCTGGGTCGGGCTGCACGGCGATGGGGCTGATCATGTGCTCCATGGTGTGGATCTTCCCATCTTCAATCATTTTAGGGGCCGGAGCTGCCTGAAACATGGAATACTGGGCACCGATGGCAGGGATGGCCACTGCAAGAGAAGGAAAAGGGACGCACAGCTCAGTCACGTCCAGCTGCTGAGAGAAGTGCCATCGCTTTCTCGACATTTTCCCAAACAAGTGTAGCAGCCAGGGGCTCTGCCTGCAAACGGATGCTCCCTCACTACAGGTGCTATCCAAGAGGAAGAGGGGGAGGTGGAGGTAGCCCATATCCTGCTGGACCTTCAAAAGGAACCATGTGGGCAATGCGTGGGATCTCCCCACGGATCCTCAGGATAGGCAAGCCTACAGTTAAGTTTCTGCGCCCACATTTTCTACTGCTGCCAACAGAATTTAGAACAGAATAGCATTTAGACTCGCATGCCTGAGGTCCTACAGAGCAAGAAGGGCCTTGCAATTTTGAGAAAACAGGCTCAGAATAAGAAGTGAGAGCAGAGGCTTGAGGCCCAAGAGTGTGAAAAGAGCCTGCCAGCTCCTTATCACCTATCTTACTCAGTACCAGCCCCACTGCCCTTTTTCACTTTCACCACGTTTTAAAGAGCAGGTGCTGTTGAGAGTTTCATTCTGAGAACTCAGAGGTCAGTGTACATCCTCCCCGACCTGCCAATGCAAAGACATGTTTCTGTGAATAAAGTCCAAAGGACTCATTTCAACCAGAGGATCAGACAGATCACAGTTTTCGAATGTCAATGTATGATGCTGCCGCTGCGGCTAAATTGCTTCAGTCATGTCTGGCTCTCTGCGACCCTATGGACTGTTCAGCCCGCCAGGCTCCTCTGTCCATGGGATTCTCCAGGCAAGAACACTGGAGTGGCTTGCCATGCCCTTCTCCAATGTATGATAAGGAGAGGTAAAAAGACAAAAAAAAAAAAAATTAGCCCTGACTTGGGGGGAGTTTGTGTGAGTGTGTGCTGTATGTTTCAAGGATGGTAAGAACATTGAAATGCATACAACAAAGTATACTTTCACTTGTTTTTATTCTCCAACTGTAGGTGACGTCTTCTAATAAAAGCCGATTTGATACCAGGTAAAGAGAGATGCTTGCGTGCTGCGTTCTCAGTCGCTTCTTTGTGTCTAACTCTTTGTGACTCTATGGACTGTAACCCAGCCAGCTTCTCCATCCATGAGATTCTCCAGGCAAGACTACTAGAGTGGGTTGCCCTCCTCCAGGGGATCTTCCCAACTCAGGGATCAAAGCCATGTTTCCTGCTTTGCAGGTAGATTCTTTACCAAAAAGAGCCACTGGGGAAGCCCAAAGAGAAATGACTGTAGGCCAAACAATGGTACAGTCATTCAATAAAATATATCTAAAATCTAAACCAGATCTTTTACCTGCCTTTCTATCTATATGATCTTGTGCCTAGATACTTCACTTTTGCCTGCTGTTCCTCCTAAAATACAGAGTTCTAATTTTCTGAATGAATCAGAAATAGAGGTCAAGGGGACAGGGCCCAGAAAGGGCTATAAGTTGGAGCTACATCTGAGTTGTACTAAGCAACTCCAGATTGTTCTGGCTACCAGCCACAGGAATTTCTACCCCATGCCTCAGAACACAATTACATGCTTAAAGATCTTTGAGTTCTTTTCTCTGGGCTTCCCTGGTGGCTCAGCTGGTAAAGAATTTGACTGCAATGCAGGAGACCTGGGTTGGGAAGATTCCCTGGGGAAGGGAAAGGTTACCCACTCCAGTATTCTGGCCTGGAGAATTCCATGGACAGTCCATGGGTTTGCAAAGTCAGACATGACTGAGCGACTTTTCTTTTCTCTAGTTAAATCTTAAACTACTGCCATCGGGAGTACCTTTCCCAACAAGTAGAAGTGACAACTCCTGTATCCAGGTTCTGCTTTATGGAATTAGAGAGGATCAGTTTTATATCGCTTGAAGCATCAATGACATTTGCAAGGAAATCCAGTCTAAGGAGTCACTTAACTGCAAAAGCGGCAGAAATTTTTTCACAGGCATTTAGGGGAAAAAAAAAAAATCACTGGATTACTTCAAAAGGAAGCTCTACTGAGAAAATGCCTTGTAAGCCCCTATGTGGCCAATGCCAGCCTATACCCCTTATACACAGCTCCCTTGAAACTGTTTCAGCAGGGGAAGGAGTGCAGTCCTCGGCCAACACGAAGTTAGAGGAGTTGAGCTTCGAAGTGAGGATGCTCTCAAAGAGCTCTTCATCTACCCTCCAGGAGGCTGGGGGGTCTGGAGGAGCATCATGATGCAATCTCCCACGTGTCTGGGTGCTTGTGTGGTGTGTGCACAGAGGGAGTTTGTGCCCCGCTCACACTGCGCAGTTAAATAAAGCTCCTTGCAGCTGAGGATCAGAAAGAAGACCTGTCTCATATTAGACGACTAACGAGCCTTAACAACGTTGGAAAACTGGTTTGTGGGGCCTGGAGGGTGGAAGCAAAGTTCAAGGTCCTTGGCTTCAATTACTTGAGTGCCCCTACCCTCCATCTACTGATCCAGCAACAGGCGGAAATGAGAGCTGGGAATTAGCTGCAGGAAGTTTCTCTGCAGCCTCACTCCCAGGTGTTCTGGTTGGTTAAGACCACGACAAGGGACAGCGGCGTTATTTGCTCCTGAAGGGGAATTTCCCAACAACTCTCAGAACTGGCAGAGTTGCACCTTCTGGCTTCTGATTGACTGGGGTTGAAATAGGCTTGAGTAAGGAATAGAAAGCTTTTAGCTGGTAGAAGGTACAGTAGAGCCTCATATTTTTCTACCCTTGCACCCCTCTCCCCAACCTCCCTGAGAATCTGCCTAACTGAGAAAAAGTCTAACAACTGGTGACATCCATTTGAGAAACCCACTATTAAGAAAGTTTGACTTGAACATGGTCAAAATTAGACCATCCCCCAAGTTCTAGATAAGCAGGCCCACGAGGCCACAATCCTTGCCTAATCTCCGGCTGCCTTTGAGAAGAGGAAGCCATGTGCAGATGAAAGTGCCGAGGGAGTCACCTCAAAGAGAGAAGAGTTGGGGTTCAGGTTGAATAAACGCATTCTCACTCTGGTTGATACTGACCTGTACCAGGCTTAATGGCAACTGGATTGACGGCAGAGATTTCCAAATTCGGTACAAGTTCATATCCTTTTTCTTGCTGTTTTCCTTTTCCTTCATGATATCGGCTATATATACCACGGCCAGCAGAATATCCCCCAAGGTAGGAACCCCTGGGGCCCGGGGCCCTGTTGCCAGCTGCACCTCGACCCCGGCCTCTTATGCTGCCTGCTTATAATAACAACACAAAAAATGATGAGCTACCAACAGCGACAGTACGGGAGGTGGATCTAAACTCAGGGTTCTTGGCACTCTGGTATCTGTCCTGGCTCTAAGCTCTGCTCTTTAGTGAGCTAGGAAGAAGCTTTAGACTTTCTCGCTCCAGCCTAGATGCATCCTAAGATGTCTGCTTAGTACACAAGATGAACTTGAAGGGTGAGTTCCTAGGGCTGTAACTGCCACTCCAATAAATAAAAATTTTCGAAGACGGTCACAAAACTAGATGTAGAAGGGGAACTACTAGTTCATCTTCCTCATTTTAGGCGTGAGAAAACAGGCTTCCGGAGCTTAAAGGGGCTGACTAAAGTCACAGAGCCAGTTAATCAGAGGGCAGGACCCAGAACCCAAGTATTTTGCTTTCCATTGTAATGCCTGCTTTCAGGACAGGCGAGTCAGTGACTAAAAACAACAAAACAACACAAACCCAACAATACTGTGCCCCCTAAAGGTTTAATTAACCTAAGAACCCAGAGACTTGCCCTCTAGCCCCACGTTGGATAAGAGGCCCTGGAAGGGCAGAAGGCAAGAAAAGCTTGCATGCTGTGCGTGATGGGACCCGTTACCTCACGCTGTATATATGAACCATCTACATTTTCCTCGATGCGGCAGAAGTGAATGCCGTATGTGGAACCGACACCGCAAGGAGGGTGGGTTAGGAGGGGATCGCCGTCCACCAGCCCAGCAAACGACAGCCACCACCCTCCCCAACGGCATCCACCCGGCAGACGCGGCTCCCCCATCCGCCCACGCAGGCGAGGGGCCCCCCCACTAACCTTTCACGAAGTAGTCCCTGTTGGGCCCGATGAGCGCGTTGTAGGGGTAGCCGTAGTAGGCGAGCGTGTAGGGGTCGCAGGAATACACGTAGCTGGGCGGCTGCACCACGGCGGCCTCGGCGGCGCCGCCGCCCTTGGCCGCCTTCTGGTAGCGGGAGTACTGCTCCTTGTCCACGGGCTTGGCCAGCGTCACCTCCAGGCACGAGCCCTCCAGCTCGGTGCCGTTGAGGTTGTTCATGGCGTGCACGGCGTCCTCGCGGCTGGCGAAGTGCACGAAGGCGTAGTCGCGGATCTTCTTGACGCGCTCCACGCAGCCCGGGTTGAACTGGCCGAAGCTCTTCTTGATGGTGTCCTCGGTGGTCTCGATCATGAGGTTGCGCACGTAGAGGATCTTCACGGTCTCCATCACGTCCTCGTCCACGTCGATCTCGGGCTCGGCCCAGTCCACGGCGATCTGGTGGCCCCACAGCTGGATGCGGCCGGGCATGAGCTTGCGGCGCGCCATGGCGGCGGCGCGGTGGCTCTCGTACTCCACGAAGGCGAAGCCGCGGTTCTTCATCTTGTCGGCCGCGCTGGCGTAGACGATCACGTCGAGCACGCCCTCCGTGACCTTGGCAATCTCCTCCAGGATCTCCTCGCGCTTCTTCATCTTGGGGATGCCCCCGATGAAGAGGCGGCAGTTGTCGACGCTGCAGCACACGCCCAGCAGGCGCCCGGGGCGGATCTCGTAGTTGTTGAGCTCGCGCACGGCGCGCTTGGCCTCGCCCTTGTGGCAGTACATGACGAAGGCGTAGCCGCGGTTCTTGCCGTCGAAGTCCATCATGAGGCGCAGCTCGTAGATGCGGCCCACCGCCTCGAACACCGGCACCAGCTCGTCCTCGTACACGTCGCGGGGGATCTTGCCCACGAAGACCTCGCAGCCGCGCTGCGGGTGCGGGCCCTCCCAGCCGGGCGGCGGGCCGCCGTACTTGCGCTGCCCGTTCTCCTGCACCATGCTGTAGCCCGTGCGCGCCAGCAGCGCCAGCAACGCCGCCTCGTTGGGCGCGCCCGCCACACCTTCGGGCACCTTGGCAGAGGACCCGGCGGCGGAGTCGCTGCTCATGGCTGCGGTGGAATCCTCTGCGGTCATAATGTCAGAGGCATCCACGGCCGGTGGAGACCTGGGGACGGCAGGGGGGAGATGGTGAGCCTAGAATCTACACCAAGTTGAGCTACAACTTGACTAGTTTTTTTCTTTTTTTTCTCTTTTTCTTCTCTTCTTTTTCCTTAAAGCCATCCAAGACTCACGCTTAACTATCCGGTGGTTAAATGAGAAAGAAGATGGGGACTTCTCTGGATGAGCGGCAGCTCTAAAATAGTCTAAATTAGGCAAGTTGTTTTGCAGGAAAAACCAGAAGTGACTCAGGAAAAAAAAAAAATCAGAAGGAGCAGGTACTTCCGCCTAATCAGTACCCCCAACAGCTTTGAAGCATAGAGAACCTGCTGTCATTGTGGGTGCAAATCTCATGTTCTTGAGGCAGTTGGCAAGATCTTTTGCTTAATTCCTGTCAACTCAGGTTGATTTCCTTTTAGTTATAGCATTTTACCCCCTTTATTTCTTTGGCAGACAAAGCCTGCTTTCTTTTTAAAGAGGCTTTTTCATTTAGGAATGGAAAGAGGGCAGTGTATTTATATTGTTAAGGAAAAAATTGAGGAGGTGTTATTATAGAAGATACAGAACTGTGTGCTGAAGCTTTTTACAGGGAAGAAATGGAACGTCCACAATAACGAAGGACCTGGGTGAGGAACTCTGCGAAGAGCTGGTAAGTCTGACTTTTTAAGGTGTCACTCCCTGTCAGCAAAATTCTTGATATGAACCATTCATGGATTTGGAATCAGTGCACAGAGCTAGATTAGGTCCAGGCTAGGGATTTTTGAAACAACTATCTGGTAAACTACAGGATAGTTTTCAGAGAACTGTCACATGCATTATCTTATTTGATCTTAATCTCCTTTCATGGTAAGTGATAGTATCATTAGTCCCAATTTGTCTATGGGGAAATACACTCAGAGAGGTTGAATATTACTCATTTCACAAAGTAGGTATCAGCTCCTATCAGCACTTGATTTCAAGCCGTCTTGTGTTCTTTCTTCTAAACCAGTGCTGGGCAATAGAACTTTCTGTGATGATGGAAAAGCTGTCACAAGTGGCTACTGAATACTTGAAATGGGATAATTGCAGAGTTTTTCATTTTTTTCTAAAATTAAATAGCCACGTAAGTGCAAGTCTAAACCATGCCACCTTCACTCCTTCAGAACAGGGCCCTTAGAAATGATTTAAAATTATACAGTGAGATTATCACTAGGTGCTTCTTACTGTGCCTTTGTAAAGAATAGCTCTGATTAGCTTTTTTTTAATGAAGTTTACTTCGTTTTTTTGGACTATGAAAGTATTCAAGTAAATTTTATGGAAATTAAGAAAAATAGGAAAAGAAGTTATTCCTAACTCTCCTACCCAGTGATAGCCACATAAACTTTCCTATCTTTCTTTTGATAGTTTCTTTGGGGGGAATGGGAGAGGTGGAGCTAGGCTTCCAACAAATTTACATCTGCTGCTTTACTTCATTTTATAAGCATTCCTCCACATTCTTAAAACTGTAAAAATATGATTTATAATAGGAATATGGTTTCATCATTCAACTAAATTTTTAAAAATTGACTACTGGGAATTCTACACAAGGATATTAAGGGAAATTTCAAGGTTAATTAAAGTACATTTGCTCATCTAAAGAAAAAAAAAAAAAAGAATGATAGGGACACAACAGAATGTATGTTTTTGCCTGTTGGCCAACCAGTACTACTTTGGTTCATCTGCTGAAACATGAAGCAGCAGTACAGTTTCCTAGGTTAGTGAGTGGCCACTGGACTGATGTTGAAGCTGAAGCTCCAGTACTTTGGCCACCTGATGCAAAGAGCTGACTCATTTGAAAAGACCTTGATGCTGGGAAAGATTGAGGGCAGGAGAACAGGACGACAGAGGATGAGATGGTTAGATGGCATCACTGACTCGATGGACATGAGTTTGAGTAAACTCCGGGAGTTGGTGATGGACAGGGAGGCCTGGCGTGCTGCGGTTCATGGGGTCTTAAATAGTCGGACACGACTGAGCGACTGAACTGAACTGAACTGGAACCAGAGTGCATGACTGTGTGTGAATCCTAGCTTGAACACTTCCTAGTTGTATGACCTGAAAGGATATTCAGCTCCTTCATGCCTCAGTTTCCCTATCTATAAAATGGGAATGATGATAATAGTATTAATTTTGTTAAGTTTACAAAAGTGAGTCAATACATACAAACATTTTGAACTGTGCCTGGGAAATTGTAAATGCTCAAGAAATGCCAGTTATTATACTTCATCCAAACTTCTGGGTAAAACTTAAGACCAATTTAGTTTTAGAGTAATTTTGACACTTTCTCAGTTCTTTAAAAACATCTGTTTGATATGACTGCTATTCTTATTTTTAATTTTCTTTGCTCTTCAGTTGCTTGAAAGCTGTTTTGGCAACATATCCAATTATTATGAAGCCTTTTTTCTGGTTTAAATATGAAAATAATACAGTTCCTGGAGTTTTGTGTTGAAGCAGAAATTTCAGTATCAGATTTGAACATGAAGATCTTTCCCCCCTTCCAAAAGGAAGCTAAGGATATATTCTTAAGAAGATTAAGAAGATTCTTTGTACAAACACATGTGCATTTATAATCTGTGACCTGGGAAGGAAATGGCAGGTATATATAAATACGTATGAGGGAATTCAAGATCTTAACATGGTTTAACTACATAAAACAGTGACTAGAGTCCAAAGAACAGTCCTTCTCTCTCTTCTGAGAGATGTAGAGTTGACTTTTTCTTAATATTTTCATAATTGTACTTTGAAACTACTCTTTAATTGGCACAAAAAGCTGTATAATGCCAGGCTGAGGGAGTCATTTTCAATTCCAGCCCTATTAATTTCACCAGAAAATCTGTTGCTTTCATTAAGTAGTTATGGCTTATTCTCTTGCACCTGCAAGCCAAGAAGAGCCTTTTTTCCCCTGAGCTTTCATCATCTGGGATAAATGAATCATGTTACTGGCCCCCTTTCTCTTTTTACTTTGGCTCCTAGGAGGTTCAGAATTGAATTTGTCACTTTAGTTTTTTTATTGTGTAAGACATTACAGCACACTCTCAGGTTCATCTGATCTTGGCTATAGTTCCATTTTTTTAGTCTCCTATATCCCCACTACCATGAATTTAGCTATGTATATTATTCATCTTACTGTTTTCATGTCCTTGGAAGCCATCTCTCATAATTTTGGAGTTAGGAGAGGAATAAATGCATATACCCATGAAAAAAAATATATATGTATAATTTGCATGAAATATAAATTAGTGTGGTATTTAAATGAACTATTTTTACATTAGAGATACATAAAAGCAACTGAGAACCACAATGAGATTCCACTCTGCATCCATCAGCATGCTATTGTGTGTGTGTGTGTGCACATACATGTGCGCGCTCAGTCATGTCTGACTCTTTGTGACCCCACTGACTGTAGCCTGCCAGGCTCCTCTGTCCATGGGATTCTCCAGGCAAGAATACTGGAGTGGGTTTCCATTTCTTCCTCCAAGGGACGTTCCTGACCCAGGTATTGAACCTGGGTCTCCTGCACTGCAGATTCTTCACCACTAAGCCACTTGGGAAGTCCTAGCATGCCATTATAACCAACCAAACATACAAACTAAGAATGAAGTGTTGACAAGAATGTAGAAAAACTGCAACCTCTGCTCATTGCTGGTGGGAATGTAAAATGGTGCAGCTGCTGTGGAGAACTGTAGAGCGGTTCCTCAAGAACATAACAGTTATCATATGATCCACCAATTCCACTACTGGGTATATACTCAAAAGAACTGAAAATTGGGACTCAAAACAGATATTTGCACACCATTGATCATAACAGTATTATTCACAGTAGCCAAAAGGCAGAAACAACTCCAAAGTCCACTGAGACATGAATGGGCAAACGAAATGTGGCATGTGTACTAAACGGAATGTTATTCAGCCTTGAAGAAGAAGGGAATTCTCACACGTGCTGCAGCATGTATGAACCATGAAGATGCCCTAAGTGAAATAAGCCAGGCGCAAAAGGACAAATATTGTATGATTCCACTGTCATGAAGCACCTAAAGAGTCAAACTCAAATTCATAGCAGAATAGTGGTTGCCAAGAACTGTGGGGAGGGAGAATGGGGAACTATGGTTTATGGCGTTCCAGCGATAGATGATAAGAAAGTTCTGGAGAGGGGTGGTGGTGATGGTTGCACATCAGTTAATACTTAATGCCACTGAACTGTACGCGTAAAAACAGTTAAAATGGTTCTTTGTTATGTAAAGGTTAACATACATAGTGAAAAGGCTCAGAGATGCAAAAAGGATAAAAATAAGATTCTGTAAAGTTAGGATTTCATTAGAGGCCATTACAAATGGTATATTGCATTAGTTTAACACATTCAAGAAAATCTTATGGTCTACAAACTGCATTCTTCTTATCTATATGTCTAAGATGCCATAGTTAAATAAATTACCATGCTGTTTAATGAGTTTCTAAGGTCAAAGGCTTAGATATGTAAAAGATATATGGCTTATTTAATGTCTTAAAAGCAGGGGAACTGTATAGCATTAGTTATATGACCCTTCTTTCAGAGATGAAACAGAAACCTTATTACAACTAAACATGCTTTAGACCAGGGCTTGGCAAATTACATCATGGTCCAAATATAGCTTGCCATTTGTTTTTTAAAATAAAGTTTTATTGGAACAGTCATCCTCCTTTTCTTGTTTTTAAAAAGATGGCTCTTTTTCCATTTCAGTGGCAGACTTGACTAGTTCAGACAGAGACTGCATGGGCCATAAAGGCTAAAATATTTATTCTCTGGCCAGGTATAGAAGAAGTTTGCCAACCTTTGTTCATGGAGAACATCAATGAGGCTAAATAATAAAGATTCTTCTTGCTAAGGTATTACAGTCACTTTCCCTCTGTTTCCTACGCTGAGCAATTACTTACCAGTTTTAAAGAGTCTTCTCAAACTGCTTCCCCGCCCCCCCCCCCCCCCCAGCAATTCTAAGCTGTCTTCCATTTAACTACACAGTCAAATTTATGAGACCAGAAGAAGAGACATCTGCTGAAGAATGCTGGCTCAGCTCCTAACACTTACATGTGAACAAAATTTCTTAAGATTTTAAATTCATTCATTCTGCACATATTAATTGAGCACCTGCTGCTGCTAAGTCGCTTCAGTCATGTCCGACTCTGTGCGACCTCAGAGACGGCAGCCCACCAGGCTCCCCCGTCCCTGGGATTCTCCAGGCAAGAACACTGGAGTGGGTTGCCATTTCCTTCTCCAATGCATGAAAGTGAAAAGTGAAAGTGAAGCTGCTCAGTCGTGTCCGACTCTTAGCGGCCCCATGGACTGCAGCCTACGCAGGCTCCTCCATCCATGGGATTCTCCAGGCAAGAGTACTGGAGTGGGTTGCCATTGCCTTCTCCAAATTGAGCACCTACTATGTGCCAAATACCAGTGGACCTCGTCCTAATGGAGCTTACCTTGAACCCTGACTGTGTCTTAAGAGTCTGTACTCCAGCTGCCCTGAGTGACTCCTACCACTGAACTGAAATGATCCATGCAAAGCTCCCTGCGCAGAACCTTGGGCCAAGTGCTCAAGAAATGTTGGCCTAAGAAATCTGAACTTAAAAATCTTACTCAGTCTTAAGACTGAGTTAAGAATCTTCCTTGTGTTTACAGGGAAACAAGAGGCTACCCCAGCCAACCTTAAACCAGTCAGAATGAGAGGCCTAGCCTGTGAATTCTGGTGTAGACGGGCATATCAGAGCTTCCCAGATTCCGTTCATAGCAGGTAAGTTGTCTGGCCGTGTGATTCTCCTCTGGTGACGTGGCTCAGCCATCCGAGTGTAAGCCTGTTTCTCACCTAACCTTTGGCTATAGCAGTTTGCAAGAGGCTCTTCCAGAAGGAACCTGCAGAGACTTGCTGCACTGGGCTCAGATGGTCCCGGGACCCACATGGATGCCAGATCCCTGGCAGCAGGACCCCCCCACACAGAGCTATGCTCCCACACACTGAAGACGCATCAGTCTTCACTGAAGGCTGCTCTCATTAAACAAACATGGCATTATATTCAAAACTGCTCATTTATTTACAGTTTGGCATGTAAAACAGCAGAATATACTATCAAATCAAGCTATTATTATTTTGACCTATTAGCTAGAGTTTTTGTTGTCTTTGTTTTAGGTTGAGTTTGGGCCTGTTAGCCTAAAATAACATCTCGGGGTTAACTCAGGCTTAAGGCAGAAATCATCGAGGATTTGAATTCCCTTAATACTGGTTTAGAATAACTTTCAGTAGGATTTTAAGTTTGCAGTGGGACATTTTTCTTTTGGCCCTGACGCATGGCTTGTGGGATCTTAGTTCCCTGACTGGGTATCAAACCTAGGCCCCCCAGCAGTGGAAGCGTGGAATCCTAACCACTGGACTACTAGGTAATTCTCTAAAGTGGGACATTTTAGAGGACAAGGGCTAACACTGTACTAGGAAATATTTCCAATGTTTACCAACCAGTCTACCTGGGATCAAAAGCAGGCATGAGTTTACACTCGTGGTAATGCAGACTACCAGTTAACTTTGGTTCAGAGCCGTGTGTGTGTGTGATAAATATGCAGTTTGGAATTGGAATTCTTGGGGGAGCTTTATTTGCTCACTAATAGACACACTGCAACTTGAAGAAAATACTCAGTGGTGAACAGTGTCTTCCAGCACTAGCTGGAATTTAATCCAGTAGAAGGTTTTAGAATTTATTCAAGAGGTAATTCTGGCTCTCTTTGCAGTTAGGGTTCTATTTTTATGTCCCCTTATTTATAACATAAAATGTGTCTTACTAATAGTCACTTCTTGGGCATGACTCAGCATACACAATGTGCAGATAGAACACATCCTGTACTGGAGACAGCGGGACTTTGGAGCTGAAGAAACATGAGTTCAAGGTCAGGACTGTGCCACTTACCCGCCATGTCATACGAGGTTCCATGTCTACATCTCCAAGACGGTTCTAGTAATAGCACCCATCTCAAGAGGATTGGTTCCAAGATTAAATGATATTTAATATCACACATGAGGGGGAGAAGAATTGCAGACCAACTTCTACAGAAAGTTTCCAAGATTTGGCCTCACCCTGGGCAGTTACCTTACTGCTCTGTGCCAAATTACCACCACCCATTACAGTAAACAGCAGAGCAGACACTCCTCCACTGGGCAGGCCCCCGGCCCGAGGACGGGCGGGCAGGCCCCCGGGCCCGAGGACGGGCGGGCAGGCCTCTGGGCCCCAGGATGGGTGGGCAGGACCCCGGCCCGAGGACGGGCGGGCAGGCCTCTGGGCCCCAGGATGGGCGGGCAGGACCCCGGCCCGAGGACGGGCGGGCAGGCCTCTGGGCCCCAGGATGGGCGGGCAGGCCCCTCCGGGCCCGAGGACGGGCGGGCAGGCCTCTGGGCCCCAGGATGGGCGGGCAGGCCCCTCCGGGCCCGAGGATGGGCGGGCAGGCCTCTGGGCCCCAGGATGGGCGGGCAGGACCCCGGCCGAGGACGGGCGGGCAGGCCCCCGGGCCGAGGACGGGCGGGCAGGCCTCTGGGCCCCAGGATGGGCGGGCAGGCCCCCGGGCCCCAGGACGGGAGGGCAGGCCCCGGGCCCCAGGACGGGAGGGCAGGCCCCGGGCCCCAGGACGGGAGGGCAGGCCCCCGGGCCGAGGACGGGCGGGCAGGCCTCTGGGCCCCAGGATGGGCGGGCAGGCCCCCGGGCCCCAGGACGGGAGGGCAGGACCCCGGGGCCCCAGGACGGGAGGGCAGGCCCCCGGGCCGAGGACGGGCGGGCAGGCCTCTGGGCAGAGGGACATTTCTGTTACCCCAGAGCTTGAACCCCAGAGTGTAAAAGCAGTTCTGCTGAAAATGGAGGCAGGATACTTGGAAATCACCTGGGGGCCCAAACAAAAAGCTGAAGCACAGCAACCTTTTCGACCTCGGCCAGCAGCCTTGTGCTATTTGAAGGCATGACCCTTGGGACACACAAAAATCCTCCCGTGATTCTATTTAGGGAAAATCCTGGAAGGATAAAGAGGCCCTAGAATAGTGGCACTCTGGGCCATACCTTCTGTCGGCTCCTGGCTAATTCTGAGAAGAGTTAATTCATAATGGGTCTTCAACTGCACTGATGCTGGTACAGATTTTGTTACGGTAAAGCACATCATTCAGTGAATGACTGATAAACAGGTGAAAGCCGAGAGGTTCACTTTTCCCAGGCATTTCTATCAACATATCCCTGAAATGAGGCACTTAGCTGTGGGTTCCCAGGGACATTGGCTGTGTACCAGGAGAGGGGTAGAACCACCTGTCCCAGAGGGGTGGCGTGGGGGAACTTTCTGCGGGGTTTTGGCAGCACATAAATACCTGTTAAGAACCTGCTATCTGTACTCAGCCGTTAAAAAGAATGAAATAATGCCATCTGCAGCCCCATGAATAGACCTGGAACTTGTCTTACTGAGTAAAGTCAGTCAGACAGAGAAGGAAAAATATCCTTTGACGTCTCTTATACGCGGAATCTAAAAATTTAAATAAAAATTGATACAAATGAACTTAACAAAACAGAAAGAGACCCACAGAAGCAGGGAACTAACTTACGGCTGCCGGGGGGCAGGGGAAGGGATAGTTAAGGAGTTTGGGACAGACATGTACACACCGCTGTATTTAAAATGGATAACCAACAAGGACCTACTGTATAGCACGTGGAACTGTCTGTGCTCGATGTTATGTGGCAGCCTGGATGGGAAGGGGGCTTGGGAAGAGTGGACAGGTGTACGTGTGTGGCTGAGCCCCTTCATGCTCTGCTGTTCACTTGAATCTGTCACATCGTTAATTGGCTATACCCCCAATACAAAATAAAAAGTTAAAAAGAATATGCCATCTGGTTAAATAAGCATTACACACGTATACTTCTTTCTCAACAGGTCGATAGGTAATGCTGGAAAAAAAAAAAATGAAACCTGCAAATTCGGACACATCTGCTTCCTGAATTAATGTTCTCCCAAGCTGTGAACAAGCAGTAGAAGGGACTTCTAGTTTCACCCCCTATCTTGGCTCTTCTGACCTACACCTTTGAGGCATCTGGCTCAGAACAGAAAGGTTGACAGGCCCACAAATCCTGGAGAGGAGAAGGAAAAGCAGTGATAGCTTGTATCATAATAGTAGCTTGAATGTATATAGTGTTTGGCAATTTAGAAAATTCTTTGATGTCTGTAATTTAATTTCCTAAAATCCAGAATTTGAGCTGCAAAGGAACCTTGGGTGTCATTTAACCCAAAGTTTCTGAACTGGATTCCCTGCTGCCGTTGTGGGTGTGATAATTCTTGGTTTGGGGTGGGGAGGTCTCCTGCAGACTGCGGCATGTTTCACAGGGTCTCTGCCCTCTACATTCCCAACCCCTACATGTGACAACCACAAATGTCTCCTGAGAGGCAAGACCGCTCCCTGTTGAGAATTACTGATCGAGGCTATCTTGGAGTTATAAACAGATTATACACTTACACATGTGTGCATGCTAAGTTGCTTTAGTTGTGTCTGACTCTTTGCAACCCTAAGGACTATAGCCCACCAGGCTCCTCTGTCCATGGATTCTCCAGGCAAGAATACTGGAGTGGGTTGCCATGCCCTCCTCTGGGGGATCTTCCCAACCCAGGGATCGAACCCAAGGCTCCTGCATTGCAGGTGGATTCTTTACCGCTGAGCCACCAGGGAAGCCCAAACATTTACACATGAAACTGTAAGTTTCATGCACCAATGAAACAGTAGTATCTCCACACTCAGCATGGGCTTGGTGTCTTGACCTGGCTCTTCCTGTCAAGGCTATCAAAATTGAGACACGTGCAAGAGATTTCAAAGGTCCAAAGCAATGTCTCTTTGATACAAAACTACTCAAATTAATTTGGTTGGAAATCTATCAATTTAATTTTTCAAAGCAAAGAACTACCACCATAAAGCCCTATCACACTGATTCTGTTGTTAGACTGACTTTGCCATCCAGCAAACTGGCAGGCCTACGTCACACAAATAGCACTTTTGCAATCAGGCTAAGGATCTGCCAAGCTATAGAAATGCCTTATTAAATTCAGACCCCTTGGCTTCATGGACATGTGAAAACTGCTGACAAGCTGGTTTTTAAGACTTAGACCTTTTTCTGGTGTCACTGCTGGTTTCTAATTATGTCAAAGGCTTCACTTAAGACTCAGAATTTTGTTTTTTGACACACTATGAACAACCACTGCCCCTGGAACAAGTCAATTCACTGATACTAGAATCAACCTCTGTACCCCTTAGGCAGAAGGCAATGGTCTGATAAAGTAGATGCTCAAACAATGTTTGTGCATGCATTCATTCAGTCATTCATTTATTCATTCATGCGAACACTTGCTGACTAAAATGACTGAACACTTGCTGACTGCCAGGCTGTGTTGGTGCTTGGTGATCCAGTCGTGAATGCTGCACAGTCCTTGGGGTTCCCAGCCTAGCAAGGGTGGACGAAGGAGGGAGAAAAGACGGCAGAGCAAACACCATGAGCAAAGACAGGCAGCCACATAAGGTTATTTAACCCTAGGACTTCCCAGGTGATGCAGTTGATAAAGAATTCGCCTGCCAATGCAGGAGATGCAAGAGATGCTGGTTTGACCTCTGTCTTGGGAAGATCCCCTGGAGGAGGAAATGGCAACCCACTCCAGTAGTCTTGCCTGGAAAATTTCATGGACAGAAGAGCCTGGTGGGTTACAGACTATGGGGTTGCAAAGTTGGACATGACTGAGTGCAGACACACACAGGAACACACATGTGTTCTTTGAACAAACATTGAGTGCCAAAGGTATGATCATAGCTTTGTAAAGTTTACAAGCAACAGTGGACTGTGGGTCAAAACAGAACCCAAAGAGCGATCCAGCTTTAACAGGTGGGTGAGGACTGAAAATCTGCACATCTGGCTAATTATATTTAGAGACAGATGGAAATTCTGCAAGGGTAATCCACCTATAACTAAAACTACATTATCATATATTGATTGCATTACTGCAAATGTAATACCCAATGATGTTGTAATAGAATGAATTAATTAAAATCATGAAGATCAAAATCAATTTTATTGAGCATCTTTACAAGCCAGACACTTTGCTCAGTGTTATCATTTACCGCAGTGGGACGATTTCAGAGGAGGACTGTATTCCACAGCAACTCCAGCATTGCTGGGAAAGTGGTTGGAGAGTGCTATTTCCCTCATATGCTAAGAAGAGAGTGGCATAAAAGAGAATAGATGACTTAAATGCAACTTAAATGCAATAGATGACATAAATTCCCTGGAGGGAAGGAGATGGACTAGAAATAATCTCTTACAAAATTTCTGTAATGTATGGTTTAAAAACTCTCGAGTTGAGCACTTACTGTGTGCCATGAGACACCTTAAGGAAGTTATCTGATTTTTCGAGATGTCCCTATGAGATGAAGTTTAAATGTGGGCTTTAGAGCAGGGAATCTGCAAACAGGCAGAGGGCCAGATTCAACCCTGTGGCTGTTCTTATAGAGTCTTACTGGACTCAATTTGTTTACATGTTGTCTATAGCTGCTGCTCTGCTATAACAGTGGAGTTGAATTGCTGCAGCAGAGACAGTATGGCCCACAAAACCTAAAAGATTGACTGTCTGGCCCTTTCTAGCAAAAGGCCTGCTCTCTTTGGTCAGATTTCCTGCGTTTGAGCCCCAAACTGTGAAGCCGTGTGACAGTGATGTACTTATTTATTTAAAGTCTTTGTTCCTCACCAGCCTCATCTGCAGAATGAGACTGGACTGGCGGTGACAACAATCACTATCTCAAGGTGTCACTGTGAGGAATAAATTAGATAATAATACCAAGTCCTTAGAACAAAACCAAGTATACAGTAAGAATTTAATACATGTTAGCTATTATTGCCTCCTTTTTAAAGATCAGGAACTTGAGGCTCAGAGTGATCAAATAACTTACCCAAGACCGCTCAGAATTGAAATTTAGCTGATGACAAAGCCCAGGGTCCCTTCTGCCATGGTAACTCTCTTTGCTGTGTTCTTAGTAATAGCAGAGTTAACTGCAGCCAGTGTTTATAGGGTAAAACTATCAGTGAGAGATGGACTTTGGTTGACAGAGTTGAAGGAAACTCAAGCACAGGTCCACAGTAAAATTGCTGGAAAACCATTCCTTTCTATAATACCAAGTGCCTCACTGCACCGCCCCACGTCCCCCACCCTTCAGAGAGTGCTGCAAACTGTTCCATAGCCTATTTCTGGCCCTTTATAAAGTAGTTAATAGGTTCAAATTTGACTTTTTAGACTTAAAAAAGAATTATTAAATTCTTAACTGGAAATGTTTAAGGACTAGAATTCACATAATCCAAATGTTTAAGTGAGGAATATGGGACCATGATATAGCAGTGGGAATGGGGGCTACTCCCCCAGGCCCTGGAATCAGACCTGGCTTCATACCCTGGCTCCCCAACTTGAGAAGCAAGTGTTGTCACACCAGCCATTTAATCTCCCTAAGCCTCAGTTTCACCATCTAGAAAATGGTGATAATATACCTCACGATGTTGTGAAGATTAAGTGAGATAATGTATAGAAAATACTTAGAAAGTACTTGGCTATATTAAGTGCTCAAATTTATTATTTTGTATTTTATATACTATATGATTTTTAAATAATTATTATTTCAGTTGAGCAAAATAGATGTTTTTCAAGGGTGTACTCTTGGGGGTACAGCCCCATGTCTAAGTCACACCTAAGAATCACAAATTCTCTGCTTGACAATGTAATTTTAAAAGCTAAAGAATCTGAAGGAATTTACTCCCAGATTTTTGTGGACAAACTGAAAGGGAACTTCTGTAGCTATTATCTCCTATATTGATATAGAAAATGCATCATCATAACCACACATTTCACATGCAGTTATAATGATGCCTTCTTCAAAGCTACTGACTATTTTATGCCAAAGAGCAAATCCTATGTTCTTTTTGATATTTGTTCAATTGTGTATTACCTTTTTATGACTATATTATAGTGTAGTATACCTACACTAATGCTTTGTGACTACCCATTGAATGTAGTTGTAAATACTGTTTATTAACTATGATATATTCAAATTACCACTGCAAGTTTAAGAAAGTTACCTGGGAGTAATATTCACAGAAAAGCTTCATGTGCCAGCATTGGAATATATGAACTGGTGGTTTGATGGATGGTAATTTTTATCATAAAAATATTCTTTAATTTGCAAAGGGATTTCTCATAGAGTTCCTTTAGCTAGAAAGTCCTCTGTGTCATCTAGAATATGATTCAAGTTATTGAAAAATTGATCTCTCTCTCTATATGTATCTTTTCTGAATATACCTTCCCTATATCGATATAGACCTATAACACTGTGCCAAAGTATCAGTCCCATTTTCTTGATGGAGAAACTGGATAATCATGTGCTTAAGCTCAAAATCACAATTACACAGCGATAAAATGGGAATCACAATTTAATAAAGGAGCTTCATCTTTGGGAGTACAGTCTCTAGTTTAAATTCTGTTTGATAAATGGCCCATTTATCTTCAAGACAAATCTGGATAGTCCAAATATAGAACATATATATATACACACACACACATATTTTAGAGTATATACACATATACATATTTTAGAATATATATATATTACATATATATTCTAAAATTTGTGTATAAAGAGTATTTTTCATTCATTTAGTTTCTTGAATTTATACCAAAATAGATTTAGAAAGTGAACTTTCCCAAACATAAGCATATGTAGCTTAATAATGGTGTGTAAATGCTCTTCCTTTCCCCCAGTTTCAAAGTATATTAGCAAGTGATAGTTATATAGTAATAGTATAGCCATTATTATTGTGCCGTATTATACATGAGTACATGCTCTATGGGTTATGTTCTTTTATTACCTTCTGGTGGTATGTCAAATCATAGTATACAAGAATATCACAGGTCTCCTTGTAAGAAAAATGACAAATTGCCTGTTCTGAAACAAAGACTCTCTAAGATAGAATGACACAGACAAACATTAGTTTCAGTTTTAGGTGTGACCTTCTGATTTTGTTTGGTTAACATTAGTCATCTCAGTTCTGACTAGGGAACAGTATCTGCCAGCACAGAAAAAAATCAGATCCTGTTTAATGTTGATGTTCTTGTATTTGATTGACAAGTATCCCAAGGCACTAGTTACAGTGAAATAGAAGTTGGCCAGAAATACTCTCAACATTGATTAAGCCATGGGTTACTTTCTTCTACAAATATTTAAGTTGAATGTGGGGTATTTTTGAAGTTAAAAATATTTTCAAATACCACAGCAATATGACTATAATAGGCTCTTTGTGAGAAAACATATAAAAGGAAGTAAACTTTCTAGTGGGAGGCAGAGACAATATGCATTAAAATGCAACTTTAACCCCAAAATTACATTTTCTTTTTATCCACTAAACATTTAAATGTTATTCTCCCTTAACTAACTTTCTAGCTTTGTTCTTCCTCTGGTGATACTTCATTTATTATTATTGCTATTATTATTATTTTTGCATATAGTGAAAAATGAAAATGATAGTTTAAAGAACACATGCTTCTAGCAAAAGTATGCCTAAAGTTAAACCCTAGTACTTAGTAGCTTAATTCTTGTTATAAAAACTTGGACTCTATTAGAAATGGGGCCATTTGAGAGAGGGCCCTTTGTAACAGAGAAAGTAAAATTTCCTTCCTATGGTGAAGTGATTGTAGACAGTTTAGCCTATTTCCACTTTATGCTTCACTGTTTGAAATGTATTAGAAAAAATAAAGAAACATAGTTTATTTCATTATCTATAATTGAAACTTTTCAAAGGCAGAGTCCTTAATTGGTATCCCTAGTGCCTAGCACAAAATGAAGAAATGTTTCAGTAAAGGAAAAAAATTAATGAAAGAACCAATGAATGAGCACCGTCTTTTATAAGAAATGTAGTAAGATAAAGGTAGGAAAAGAATTGTAATATTATATATAACTACCAATAAATTGCTTTGGATATCCTATTTATATTTAACTTTTGTTTTACCTGCATTTAGAACTATGTACAAATAGCCATACAGAGTATTGTGCAGGGAATAGATAGGGGAAACTCCCTGGCAGTTGAATGGCTAGGACTCCACATTCTCACTATTGAGGGTCTGGGATCAATCTCTGGTTGAGGAATTAAGATCCCACATCCCATGAGCCACAAAAAAAAAAAAAAAAAGAATGGATAGGTCCGTTTTGGCGTTGTTTTTGTTATCGAGTTGCTAAGTTGTGTCCAACTCTTTTGAGGCCTGCCAGACTCCTCTGTCCATGGGATTTCCCAGGCAAGAATATTAGATTGGGTCGCCATTTCCTTCTCCAAGGGATCTTTCCAACCCAGGGATTGAACCAACATCTCCTGCATTGGCAGGTGGATTCTCTAACGCTGAGCCACTAGGGAAGCCCCAGCTTTGGCACAGGAGCTGGCATTTCTAATACACAGCTCAGGCGTCAGCAGGTCAAGGGGAAAAGCCCCACCGATCATTGACTGATGGACTATAGCCAAGGCGCCCAAGAGTCTGCTTAGAAAGCAGGCACTGGTCGGTCAGGCAGCCGGAGAACTCCCATGACTTTTTTTTTTTTTGCCTGAGCTGATATGCTTTGCTTCTACTATATGGTCTCAGAGATTCGGTAGAGAGTTTATGCTGCCACAAGGAAGGAGATACCAAGACAGGGCCTGACCAAGAGGGCAGCTTCCAAACGCTCTTTCATGTGTGGGTATCCTGAAAGGTTGGGTGTTCAGTGCTTGAGCTCACACAGTGTTGGAGGGTCCTCCCCCTGGCATTTCTCTGCTCCTGGGAGGTTCTCGCCCATGCAGTAGTGAGTCCTGATGACTTGGAAGAGAAATCACAAACTAATCTGATGCTGGATATAATACAGAAGTTCATAAACGTCTGCACGGGAAATCTCCACGATCCAGTATGTCACTTATGTTGCCACACAGGCACCCACAGCCTCTTGTTCAGGGGGTAAGAAATGGGGAAGCAGCAGTGGGTCTCTGGTCTTTGGGGAGGGGAAAAAAAAAGCACTACTGCCATTTTTCCTGTTTATTCATATTTATTTCATCTTTTCTTTTTCTTAATTATTTTTTTCTCTTTCTCATCTTAAATGGTCACTTTATATTCCTGGCTTTCAAATGTAAATACACGGTTAATAAGTACTCCAGATGATCATATAGGAATAGAGTGATGCTACTATCTGATTAGTAGCTGTTTGCTTTAATTCTTGCTTAAATAATACACACACACACACACACACACACACACACACACACCTTTTTACCAAGAATTCACCACTTGAACAAAATGTGGTAACATATGGTTTTAAGCTAGGGAAAGGAGAAGAGTTTGTCATTTATGAATTATTTAAATGCTAAATGTCTAATCTTTTTTCAAGGTAGAATTTGCAGGTTTGGGGGAGGAGAGGGAAGTTGTTCTATTCTGAGGAGAGATACATTTTAGAAGAAGGTAAAGTGGGAGACGGATGGAGGAGAACCAGTTTTCCCAGTGTCTATAATTTAACTAGGCAGTTAAAGTTAGTTGGAAATTTTCGTAAAAGTTACAAAGACTATGCTACACAGAAATCAAAACTATATTAGTTAAACCAATGAAATACAGACTGAAATTTAAGAAAGGAAATGTGCAGAAACTTATATCCAGAGTTTTCCTGAACTTAGGGTGTTTAGAATGAAAGGGTCAAGTGTCAGGAAGTTTATGACTTTTCAGGTATAATAAACTTCTGGGACTGTAGTTTGAGACATAATTGCTGTTCACGCCTCATAGTCTGTGCTTTCCTTGTGTGTACTTGGAGTTAATATTTCAGTTGAAAAACTAGCATACCAGGAAAAACGTCTCTGATTTAAGCTAGTCATTTATTCCAGTCTCACAGGAGAAGACTGGATATTCTCTGAGTTGATCAAGTGTGAAATGACTTTAATGCTTCAGGGAAAATACACTATATCAGTCTTGCAAACTGTTTTTAGAAAGCACGGCTTAGTCAAACCAGAAGATTTAATAGGCTTAGTTATTTCTTTTTTCTCCAAATTGCCTTTTATGGCATAGAGAAGATGAGGACCTACAGCAGCCAACAGTTTATCTCTGTAGACCAGTCGCCATAAAAGACAAGAGGGGACAGACTGGGTCAGCGTGTTTCTCATAGGTCTTGAAGTCAGTCTTAGCAGATTTAACGTTAATTTATTTGAGATTTGGATGCCCCGTTGCCAATCCTGGGTTCTGATGTAGAGTTTCTAATTCGTGTGTGTATGCATGTGTGCTCAGTCGTGTCTGACTCCTTGCAACCCCAGGGACTGTAGTCCACCAGGTTCCCCTGTCCATGGGGTTCTCCCAGCATGAATACTGGAGTGGGTTTCCACGCCCTCCTCCAGGGAATCTTCCTGACCCGGGAACTGAACCCTCATCTCCTACACTGCAGGCTGATTCTTTACCCCCTGAGCCACCGGGGAAGCCCAGTTCACCTGTAGAATCCTGCAGCTATGAGTGATGTGAGCGGGGTGCTGTTATCTCCAAGCCCATCAGAGCAGCCCGCCCAGGGAAACCTTTGGTCCTGGTGATACTGGGTGAGGCAGCTTACATGGCCTGGTAGTTTCTTCTTACTTCTCTAGATTCTGCAAGTGAAGGCTAAGCAGACCTTCACATTTTACACTGTAAGCACTTTTAGGTCCTGTCCACTGTAAAACAGAACTAGGATGATTGTTTGGAAAACACAGTTTGCCCACATAACGGTGGTTAATCCAGTTTGATTTTTCTAAAGCAGCACAGAAATTTATTTTTGCATAAACATGAATAAAAATGTGCTGTAGCCTGCAGCTCACAGCCACATCCAATATCTAGTGCGGGGTGACCTCATTCTTTCCCTCTGCTGCCATATATGTGTACATACATAACACACACATGCACACACATGACACACGCTCCCTTTTTCCTTCTTACCCTAAAACACTACTTGCTTCTGCTGTTCCCTTGCTGGGGATTTCACCCAGCATGTTGACATCAAAATGCTTGTGGATCCCAGCCCCTGCCTCACTGTTCTCACCGCTGAATCCTAGCTATGGGAGGTAAGCCAGCTGAGCTGTTAGTCTTCCAACCACTTCAGCTTTCTCTCACTTGTCTATTGGGAAACCACCGAAGCCTAGACTGGAAGGCAACGTGAGTGAGGATGAGGGTGTGCGGGAATGTGTGTGTCAGTCGCTTAAATGACACATGTCATCAGTGAGACGTGGTGGGATTGAAAAGTACCTGTTTACAGGAAGAACCCTGACGAACCCTGACTCTTACCATACACCATATACAAAAACTGACTCGCAATGGATCAAAGATCTAAATGTAAAAAGCTAAAATGATAAAACTCTTAGAAGAAAATATGGAGGAAAAACTTTATGACACTGGATTTGGCATCGATTTCTCAGACGTGACACTAAAAGCACAGGCAAAAAAGAAAAAAATGGGTAGACTGGGCTATAGCAAAATGAAAACTTTTGTGAATAAAAGATACTATCAGCAGAGTGAAAAGGCAACCCATGGAATAGGAGAAAATAATTTCTGAAAATATTAAGGAATTAATAGCCAGTGTATATAAAGAACTCCTAAAATGCAACAATATCAAAGCAAACCAACCAACTTAAAAATATGCAAAGGAATAAACAGGCGATTCACCAAAGATGATACACAAATAGCTAACAAGCATAAGATGCTCAACATCACTAACCATTAGGAGCATGCAGATCAAAACCACAGTAACATAACCACAATAACATACCACTTCATACCCATAAAGATGTCTTGTTATTTAAGACAAAACAGAAATAAGAGCTGACAGGAATGTGGAGAAGTTAGAACTCTTGTGCATTGCTGGTAAGAATACAAAATGGTGCAGCTGCTATGGAAAAGTTCCTCAAAAACTTTATCACATGATCTACTAGTTCCACCACCACTGAGCTGGTGGAACTAGTTCCAAAAGAATTGAAAATAGGGATTCAAACAGATAGTAGTACACCCGTGATCATAGCAGTTTTATTCACATAGCCCAAAGGCGGAATTATCTCATATATTCATCAGTGCATGAATGGATAAACAAAATGTGGCACATATATAAAATAGAGTATTATTCAGCCTTAAAAGGGAAGGAAATTCTGAAACATACTACAATGTGAATGAACCATAAAAAATTAACACTAAGTGAAACATACTAGACCCAAAGAATAAATGTTGTATAATTCCTCTTATATGAGACTACCTGGAGTACTCAAATTTATGGAGACAGAAAATAGAATGGTGGTTGCCAGGAGCTGGGGAAAGGGAGAAATTGGGTGTTATTGTTCAATAGGTACAAAGTTTTAGGACAGGAAAATGAGATAGCTCTGGAGATAGATGATGTTGTGATATTTGTATAACAACGGAAATGCATTTAATGTCCCTGAACTGTACACCTAAAAATGATTACAGTGGTAAATTTTATGTTATGGATATCTGACCACAGTAAAAAGAAAACAAAAATCATGGAAAACCAGCAGAGTTAGTACGTGGAATTAAAAAGGAGAAAGGAATGCAGGCTTTTAAGAGAAGATGGGGAAATTATTAGAAAAAATGATGTTCTAGATTATGCAGTGTTTTCTTCATGTTTATGATTCAAATGGCAAAGAGAGAAAACTGATCAATATATTGGCTTATCACTGAGACTTTTCAAGTGTGTGAAATCTAGTCTAAAAGTGTCCTTGTTCTAAGGTTAAGAGTTGAGTTAGCCTGAGGTACTATGACAATTCCTTCATGCTTTTAGATACTGGAATCTGTTCCAACATATGTGTAATTTTTTTTCTAAGTACAGGACAAACCGATACTACAAGGTGACACAAAATCCCAGTAGAAAGGAAGCCAGCAAATATTTCTATCTGCGATGTGTTAAAATGGAAGGGACGGTCTGCTCCAAAGAGAGGGCTCAATGGCCAGCGGCATGCTTTCTTCCAAAGTTTGGTCCAGTCTTCCTGGCATTGCTCAGTAATTGAGTCAAACCATCTTAACATTTCTGGTAGGTATAAGTGGTAATGGTGAAGCATAACTAAATATTCATGAGCTTAAACCTGTTACTCCTTAAACCTGTTCGATGTCTTCCAGTGTTTGAGAATCTGATTATATTTATGATCAGTATTAGTAGACTTTCAGTGTGTTTGTGTTGAGGGGGGGTGGCGATTGGTGAGGATGCCGATTAGACAGAACTAGTCTGTAGAAACTATCACTTTAAAATTCTAGTCGTGTGAATGCATGCCAAGTTGCTTCAGCCACGCCCAACTCTTTGTGACCCTATGGACTGTAGCCCGCCAGGTTCCTCTGTCCGTGGGATTCTCCAGGCAAGAATACTGGAGTGGGTTGCCATTTTCTTCTCCAGGGGATCTTCCCCACACAGGGATCAAATCCAAGCAGACACTCCTTAGCTACAGGCAAATTGAACCTCTTTAAAAAAGAAGAAACAGGTCTTGATAAGTTGTGACCCATCCAAGTTTAAGTATTTTTGTTTGTTGTTTGTCTGAACTCACCAACTGAATTAAGCTTCTTGTAGACAATGAAAAGACCTTTTGTTCCCTGGAAGCAGGTGGAACAGATATGAACACAAGCGGCGGCATAAATGGCACGTGAGTGACTGCAAGCCTCACGGGTGCATTCCCCCGTGAACGGGTCAGAGGCATCGAGGTGGACACAGCATCAACCGGATGATACTGTCTACTTCAGAGGCCTGGCGTTAGTTAGCGCTGGGCTGGGTCAGGGGAGGGGACAGGCTTATACTTCCTAACCTTCTCAGATCCATTTATGATTTTAAATCTTCATGTGAAAGAACGCAATCTGTACACGTGTACAGTGGTGTGAACCTTGTCGTATGTCATGTTTGGGGATGGGGATGGCAAGTATCCTTTAGTACATTTCTGGAGGATAGTTTGACAACCTCAATTAGAGTAGTCATTAAACTAACAGTTCATCCTCAAAAAAAAAGTTCATTCTCATTCATTCCATTTACAGAAATTTAACCCAAGAAGATAATCAGGGACACGGGTAAAATTTATCGTCAGGTATGTTCACTACTGTGGTGTTCATAGCACCATGTAATGAACATCATAGTATGTATTTACATGTGATGTAACAAACCTTCAAAAATGTGAAAATGGCTATAACAATTACAGCGTTAATTGTAGGCTAGAATATTTATTTCATGTTCTCAACTATGTTAATTTTGTTAAATTATATTTTAGAATATATATGAAAATTTTCAAAAGAGCTTCCCAAGTAGCTAGGTGGTAAAGAATCCGCCTGCCAACGCAGGAGATGCGGGTTCCATCCCCGAGTCAGGAAGATCCCCTGGCGAAGGAAATGGCAACCCATTCCAGTATTCTTGCCTAGTAAATCCCATGGACAGAGGAGCCCAGCAGACTACAGTCCACGGGGTCTCAACAGACTCAGACATGACTTAGTGACTAAGCAACAGCAATTTTTAAAACCTTAAAAAAGGAATATACTACAGTGTTAATTGTGGTTATCTTTGGATTTTCGGATTGCAAGTAATTTTATATTATTCTTTAACTTCCAAGTTTCCTTTAATGAATATGCTGTGACAAAAAGAAAAAAATATTTAATTAAAAACAATTTTAGCTCTCTGTGTCCCTGAGGTCAGTGGGCTATGTTCAGAACCCAGCCTAGAGGATGTGAAGAGAGACGTGGTGAGGCAGGTGGGCTGGGGGTGGGAGGGGGAGGGAGAGAGTCGGGCAACCAGTGTCACTAGTAGTCCCTCCCTAACATACAGGGATCTGCTGTCTCTACCTCTCAGAGCGAAGGGAGGGCTGTGGTTACGGCTGGGAGGGCTGGCCGTCCAAGCCAGCTTCGGGGTGAAGCTGATGCAAGTAACCTTTTTCTTCTATGCCCCCTATCCCTACCATAGCATACCTGGGATTGTCACCCACAGAATAATGCCTTCTGCCTGTGGAGGATTATAGAGTTGTCAAAGTGCATTTATATATATTGTAGTTCACAGGATTACCATGATTTGGAGAGTCTAACATAGTTATTTTTACCTTATATGACAGGTGAGGAAACAGAAATTAGAGGAGGCATACGGATTGTTCAAGGACATACCAGTAGCTCTCTAACTTTTACAAAGGACCTTCCTTGCAAAAATAATTTCAAAAGACCACTCTGAGTGAAATCGCTTGAACTCATTTGGGGGAGGTTGGGGAGGGTGAGGGAGACAGATACAGAAGCAGTAAACAATTTCCCTTAATTCCTAAGATGCTCACATAGCAGCAGCAGTAGCTTCTCGTCTTGGGCCTCAAAGATGTAAACTGAGCAAAGAAATAAGGATTTATATTGTTGGTTCAAAATGACTTATCACGTCGTATGTACTAATGTTGTCAATAAACATACATCTGGTACACACTCTCTATACAGCAGATGTACTGGTTGACAAGAATGAAAACTTATCAAACTTTGGTAAGGTGGACTTACCAAAAACCACCAACTCGACTTGTCTGATCCTCTACACGATGTAGAATAAGAATACACAGGAAGATTCAGGGAGCTTTCTTGGGATTTCTCAGTTCAGTTTTTGGAGTGCCCCTTGAGATAAATCCTGAGGAGTTAAAAAAAAAAAAAAAAAACTGCTAGGAATGTTTTCTATTTCAATAAAATTTTCATATGTGCATTATGAATTTGGGGCCATTTTCTTCAAAAAATTAAACTAGTATTACTCTAATTATCATACTCTCTTCAGATTAAGAAATGCAACCTTTTATTCCTCCCCCTATCCTTGAAGAAACAGGGAACACCCATAAGAAAATGACCAATTTCTTCCATTTGTTGTATTTCCCCCTCTGTCTTATTTAGAACCCTGCTCTCCACCCCTGACTCCAAGATGAACAACACAGCGTTTAGGAATGAATACAGATGTAGCTTATATTTTATGCTTATAAATCCACAAGAAGAAGAGGTGGTACCCCTTTAAAGAGATGGTACTATCTAGCTCATGGACTCCCCCATCCCTATTTGGGGGCTTATGTCACACATCACTATGGATCATCACATTCTTTCCTGCTAGATCCAGAGGGTCTCAAAAACCAGTGAAACAAGCACTTTGGCCAACCACCACCAACTGATCAGAGCTGGTATAAAAGAAACTTGTTATTCTGCCCTAAAATGTGTAAGACTCTTTGGAGGATGTTATTTGCATGGAGTACTACAAAAAATAGGATTTAGAGTCCTAGGATAATCTTGAAAGTCATAATATAGAAAGCATTCAAAAGAAACTTAAGTTCAAGAGAAAGGTATTTTAAAAGGGTATGTGAAAAATATGTACCCTGAGCACAAAACTTTTACTTTTATCTCACACCTGGAAATATTAATATAATCTGCCAAACTTCAGGAATATTCTCACCTAACCACAGAGGGCCCTCATGAAGCCATCTGAAGACCAGGATGACTGCCACAATCCAATATGGTGCAGTGGCTGCCAACGCCAGACTTGGAGCACCTAGAAGACTGGGATTTAATTCTAGCTCTGCCATGCTTTGTTCTATGTTCTTAGGCAAATCATTTTACCTGGCTGAGCTAAAGTTTGCTCCCCTGAAGAAAAATAAAAAGAGTTGGATTACCGGTAGTTTTCAAACTGGTTTTTTAATATTTGTTTTGCTTCTTTTTTTTTTTTTTTTAAAGGTGTAGCATCCTTTCTTCCACCAAAATTTTACCTAGATACAGAAACAAACTGATAAAACAGGAGCTGGCTAAGCTGAAGTAGGGGATGATATGGGAAACATCTCCACCCACTCTGCTTCATTGTCCATCCAGGCTGTGTGGGAACACCATTTAGAACCACAGAGCACAATTTAGAACCTGCCAATGAAACAGCCTTTTAAGTCAGTTACAGGCCTCCCAGGTGGCGAAGAACCCGCCTGCCAATGCAGGAGACATAAAAGACATGGGTTCAATTCCTAGGTTGGGAAGATCCCCTGGAGGAGGGCATGGCAACCCACTCCAGTATTCTTGCCTGGAGAATCCCATGGACAGAGGAGCCTGTTAAGCTACAGTCCATGGGGTCACAAAGAGTTGGAAGTGACTGAAGTGACTTAACACGCACGAACACAGTCAGTTACAGCTCCAAAATTATTCCACCATAACTATCTTTACATTGCAGTGACTGGCAAGGCATTCAGTGGGATCCATAACATTATAGGAACACAAGCAATAAAACTAAGCCATGAACTGGCTTTAATCCTAATTATTAATGATCTACTAAAAATAAAGCCACACCCTCAAATAAATCATAGAATAATTGCTGTTAAACTCTGTACATCTCAAAGCATATAACCCTCACCTTTCTTAAAGGTTGCATCCTAGATAATACCTAATAATCACCGTCACAGTGTTTGATAAAGAACAATAAATGTGGAAATGACAAGGTGTGTCCTGAAATTAATTCTGCCCTATCAAGACAACAGAATAAAATGTAAACTCCTGCACTATTCATTTACTATTTAAGTGAATCCTGACAAACTTACTCAACTTTTCTGGGCCTCAGTCTCCATATCCATAAAGTGGAGCTAATTCCTTGTGGGACTGTATGGAGAACAGAGAAAATACTTATAAAACACTATTCCTGGCACATAATATTGGTGCAAAATTGTAACCTTTATAATGGCAAATGTTTCCCTTTGAAAAATAATATCATGGTAATGGAGATGTAAGCTCTATGAAGTGGAAGCAAATTATTAATATATAAGTGAAACTATAGGTTTTACATAGTTTTGTGCTAAATCTTAATGATGGAAAGGATTACTGAAGTGCCTCTCATGGCAATTCAAGTAACAAAAAATTTCCTGGGGGGGAAAATACTTAGGACTATTTATTTACCGAAAAACCTGATTTTCCAGAATGACTCCAAACACAAGTCATTTCATAAATATTTTAGTACTATTTTATCATGAAAATCTTCAAGCAAAACCCACATGCCACTTTTTCCTGTCACTCCACACTCATCCTGATACAGTATTGGGTGTCCTGGGGCACCCCATTTAAGAAGTCCATCTCTAGTATAAGTCTTCCATTTTACTATGGAGTAAACTGTCTTACTGAAGGTCACATAAGATTTGTGGGGAAGTTCATAGAGAAACAAAATAGTTTACAGACAGAAACTGGGTTAATGCATTCACTCCAACCCTTCACTCCTTGCTCTGTGGAAAAGCTACAGATAGTGTCCATCATAGGCTTCCTGGGTGGCACTGGTGGTAAATAACCCATCTGCCGATGCAGGAGAATTAAGAGACACGGGTTCGTTCCCTGGTTCGGGGAGACCCCTGGAGGAGGGCATGGCAACCCACTCCAGTGTTCTTGCCTGGAGAATCCCATGGACAGAGGAGTCGGGCGGGCTATGGTCCATACGGTCACAAAGAGTTGGTAGGATCCGATGGCAATCTTCTGTTGAGCTTACGACACCTATGGCATCATCTTCATTTGCCTGCCCTGATTTCCACCCTCTCTATTTTGTCTACCATATGTATTTTTGAAAGCTGTTCAAATCTATTTTTGGAATGAGGCAAGGTATAAATAAATATGTGAAATTAATAACTGTCTTTTTTCCAAAAGGAGGCTCCAGTCTAATATCAAGTTTCATGTCACATTCTGCTTCTTTCAACTCTCAAGCATAAACTGAGGCTAAAAATAACTTTCTCAACCCCAGTCCTCCACCAAGGAATGAGAATTCTGTTTCTTAAAAACAAACTGGTTCTAAACATAAACCAAATGTCCACACCCCAGGACAATAGAATACGAGTCTGAAGGGAACAGCTACCCACTCCAGTATTCTGGCCTAGAGAAATCCATGGACTGCACAGTCCGTGGGCTCGCGAAGAGTCAGACATGACTGAGCGACTTTCACTTTCACTTTTCACTAAAGCCACCAGGAGTCTACCAGAGTGAGCGTCTGGTAACAGAGCACTGCTTCGAGCTCTGCCAGCAGCAGTCTGAGGCCCTGTGCGGGCACGCCACTTAGCTTTCTGGCCGTAGCATCCTCACCAGCATACTGAAGCTGATATTAACGCCACAGGTGAGAGTCGTTACAAGGATAACACGAGGCACTACATTTTGAAAGCCATCTTGTAAACTGCAACCATCGGCTCCTGCCTGGACAGCTGCAGCAGCCTCCCAGCTGACTTCATCCCATCCACTCTTGCCTGCTGCAATCAATCTGGCTCTCCAGACAGGCAAAGTGACCTTTTAAAAACACACAATCTGGACTTCGGAGACATGGGTTCAATCCCTGGTCTGGGAAGACCCCGCACGCCTTGGGGCAACTGAGGCCGAGCACCGCAACTAACTGAAGCCCTTGCACCTAGAGCCCATGATCTACAAGAGAAGCCACTGCAATGAGAATCCCGCACACCGCAATTAGAGAATAGCCCCTGCTCTCTGCAACTAGAAAAAAAGCCCGTGCGCAGCAACGAAGATCCAGAGCAGCAAAAAAAAAAAAAAAACGTAATTAATTAAAACCCACACAATTTGATCATGTCACCCTCCTGCTTAAATCTCTACCCTCTCTTCCACTACCCTTAGAATAAAGTCAAATAAGGGACGTAAGGAAGACTTTGGCTCCTTCCCCAGCCTCATCTTGTGTCGCTTTTCACCAACACTTGCTACTCCTGGAGCTTTAAATCTTCACCAATGCCCTGCCTAGCTAGCTTGTTCTCATCCTTACACTTCACTCCTCGGAGGTCATCTTTGGAGCCCCTCTCATAACACTGGCTTGAATCTAATGAAATTGCCCCTTGAGGGAACAAAAACAGTAGAATACTGGCAATTTTATCTGCTTTAATCTTACAGTAGTTGGTATAATGGCATTCTCAAATCCATTATAGATAGACTTGACCGGGCAGGATCCAGACCTGATCACAGCTATAATCCCAGTGTCCCACACACAATCCTAGCACACAGTAGGTGCTTCACTGTTTAATTAGTGAGAGGGATTGTTACTACCTTTTCAACACTAAGCACATAATTGATATATTGTCATTGGGAGGATCATGTTTTTGTTCAAATGCTACTGTTGCATAGGAGTAAAATATAGCCAAAAAAAAAAAAAGAGAGATCACCTTTTAAGACTTTCCTGACATTTCCGGAAACCATGACTTTTAGTAAGTATAACACATATCATCAGGAATAGAATTTAGCCCACTGATAAGGTATCATTTATGAATTTTTTTCTTTTTCAACTCAAATGTTTCTTACCAAAGGGCAGAATGAAAACTCTCAAAGGAAACCAGATGATTTGGATTTATCTTTATATATATATATATATATATATATATATATATATATATATATATATCTTTATATATATATATATATTACAGTTTTGCCATGTGACGGCAAAGCAGTTGGGGGAAAACTAGCATACAAAAGGATGTTGGACTTGAAATTGAGGAACTTAAAAACACACTTCCTCATGATATTAAAAAAGAATACACCTAAAACATCCCCAGATCACCTTGCCAAGTATACCTTATCTTATGTCTCTCCTGAAATGAACACAGCAAAGACCAAGTCCAAACAAGCTGGGATGGACTTCCCTGGTGGTCCAGTGGTTCAGACTCGGAGCTCCCAGTGTAGGGGGCCTGGGTTCAATTCCTGCTCTGGGAACTAGGTATCACATGCCGCAACTAAGACCTGATGCAGCCAAATAAATAAATATTGAAAAAATAATAAACAAATTGGGATGATTTGCAGGGTAGAGGAAGCTAGTCCCAATAGTACTAATTATAACAAATATTCACGGAGTGCTTATTAGGTGCCAGGCATTGTGCTAAGCGTTTCATGTATACGTATTTAATTGTTACTACAACTCCACGAAGCAATTCTATGTTTATACTCATCCTGAACATGAGGGAGACAGCTCATTTGTTCAGGTTCCTTAATTGTAACTGATGCAGCTGGGATTGAAACCCAAGAGGTCTGAGACCAGAGTCTGTGCTCTTAATTACTGTGCTCTGTGGAAGAATCCAATTGCTTCCATACCCCAGTTTGGGAGTAGAAAATGAAAATTTGTGTCACAACAGAAATGACAAATCACTCTGTATGTATTTATATGGCAGTTTCAGAGTCATTTATGAGAAGTCAAAACTGTGAACAGCAAACCCATGGATTGTCAAGGCCCACCATCTAAGGGTTTTCTGAAGACTCTCAATATCCACCTTCAAACAGTAAAAGATATGCTTGGCTTGGGTTACAAATAAAGCTAGGAGTGTAACTTTTTAGATGAAGAGTAGAAAATGTGAGATACTCATAAATATTATGGGCTCAGAAATACCTGGTTACCCAGCTTGTTCCCTAGATTCTTGAAAAACTGGCATGCTTGGGGAAGTTCTCGAGAAACCCTATGAAAGGCATAATCAGAGCCTGCAACTTCACTGTCTATGACTGTCAGTAATCTCTAATCAGATTGTTCTTTCTCGCTAACATTTTAACAAAATTATCCATGTCTTTTCATAGCAAAGAAAATGAACACAGTAACATTAACACCACAGAAATCATTTTTAAAATGAATGAAAATTACCAATTCTTTATGTATGATTCATAACCGGTGGTTACTGCAATCTCCCCTACCCACTCCCTCCATTTCTTGTGTGTGACATTTGACCCTTTTTATAATGTGCACCCTGTACCAGTGAAACCTAAGGCACCAGCTAGTTACTCATTAAACCCGGGTGCCAAGGGCTGACTTGTACAAATTACGCTGTTAACTGCCCGGCCTGGCCTGTGTGCAAAAGTGGAAAAAGCAATCATCATAGCTGTGAAATTCTGTCATATCGGCAGAATTGAACTACAAATTGCAGCAATTCGTGCCTGACCTCTGATCTGTGAAGTTAAGTCTAAACCTTTGAACCTCAGCTTGGAGTTGAGAAGTAGTATTTACTTGTACCCAAGAAGATGGCTGCTGTGAATAGTTAACCCCGGGCGCCTGGTGCTCCATCTATCTCCACCTGCCCTGAAAAGTCAAGAGGGAGATCTGGAGGGTAAACGTCTCATAAAGTGGCATCATGAAAAAAATCTAATAAAGGCAGAAAATTTCAGGATCTAACTTTTTTTTCCCCAGGATGCAACTTTTTTAAAGGAGCATATAAAAATAATTCTTAAAAAGGAGAGAATCTGAGATAACTGAAATTATTGGACATTTAGCCCCAGTGAGAATGTGTGCTAAAAAGTTTTCTTTATAAATTAGGCAAAAATAGGGTTTTGACTATACATTAAAACTTTAAAAAATTTTAATCAAATGATACGATCTCTCATGTTATATTTTTAAATAATTATCTAATTTCTGTATAAAATACAAACTCATATTAAGTCAGCTCTATAAAAAAGCAATCTTGGGAAACCAGTTTTACTTCTTTGAACCTAAGCTTACCTTCTCATACTAAACATTAGATGTAGGCTAAGGAATAAGCATAATATCAGTAATAAATGTTTTTATGTATACATTTGTTATAACATTGATTCATCATATTTTATTCATAATGACCAGGGTTTTTCTTTTTAGGATTAGCTTCAAATGCTATCCAGATCACTCCATTTCCAGGTAGAAAGAAGCAAATAAAGACTCTTTATATCTGGCTTCTTTAATATTAGAACAAATCTAAACAGCACATAAAATATAACTAAATTATTCCTTCTGATAAAAGTGAAACTAATTTATATAGTGTTTAAAGTATATAAACCTACACTTACTTAATTCCATTTCATAAACTTTACTGTTGGCTTGAAAAAAAGCAGTACGATTGATATGAGTCCTTTTACACCTGAACTTTTTTCAGTCATTATCAGTAACCTTTACGTAGTAACTCTCAAGAGCTAATTCTATTAATTTCATAGTTTTCCTTATCACATCTCATTTAAATAATCACACAAAATTCTTCTGTAACGACTGAGTCTGAAATGACTTTGGAAAACAAATGTGGATATTACTGATAAATTCCTGCTTTTAATCCCAGAATGAAAATAGCAGCAATCTATGAAAACATGACTTTTTTTTTTCCACCTAGTTTTTTCAAGTGTGATAAAGTGAAGAGATGCTAGACAAACTGTTTTTGGCTTTTTTTTAAATGTTCTTAAGAAGTTTGGTTTTGCTGCTGGTAAGGCAAACTGTGCAGCATTTGAAATTCTCACAAACTTCTAAAATTTTTTTGCCCTCAATTAAAAACAAACAAAATGGATCACTTGTTTATTCAACCTGATCTAAATTACGTTAACTAAACAAAACCATCTCCTCCTCTCTTCCAATTACAACAAATAACGTGTCCCCTACCTTTCCAGTCTTGAAATCTGGATGCGACAGGCTAATGGTAACAAAAGCTTTGCTTAAGCAAACTTTGCTCCTGACCCAGGAACTGCGTAACTCTATTATACATGACACACTTCGCCTCATTGGTCAATGAGCTTTGGCCACTTAAATGCCTTGGGAGTCATTTGCTAAGGGCACCTGGAATGAACTTGAGTGGGTGGTACAGAAAGAAGGGAGGTGTTTAAATCACCAGATACGAAATGCTCCACAGCAGCCTGACAATTTAATAGCAAACTTACGGTAGCAAATGGATCTGGGGAAGACCCAAGAAGACAAAAGTCCTGACATTTCATAGAGAAGGAAATGTACCTGAAGTATTTTATTCTAACACCAATACTAACTAAAAGGAAACAAATGTTTTTTTTTTAAATTCACCTTCCTAGAAATAAGGTGGGTGCCGATTACATTGTTCTGCTTGCTACAAAAAAAACAATTCTTACTTCACCTGAGTTGTTGAGTTTTAAGCACTTCATGAAGTGCTTAGAAAATTTCCAAAATAGAAAGTACTCAAAAAATGTTACCATGATTTCCTAGAAATGTTCTATTTTTTAGTGTATTATATATATATATATATATATATATATATATATATATATTTTTTTTTCCCCTTCTCATTGTATCTGGGGTAGGTAACTGGGAGTGAGTACCCTTTATCTTTTCTCCTAATCACTACCAGTAATAGGGTTTAGATAAGCCTGGTAGAAAAAAGAGAGAGGCAGAAATTACATAAGAACTAAACCCTCATTTATCTTACTTTACCCATTTGGAGCTGGCAATGGATTTACTGGTCAGAGGCAGGGGAAAATAGAAGGGGTAGAAAGAAAAAGGAGTAGTAAAACATGATTCATGGATAATAAAAACAGTCTGTACATAACAACAGGTTGGGAGGACCAGAAGCACTTAAGCAGAGTAAATATATTCCTCTTCAAGCAGTGAAGAGATGGAACCGCTCTGGGGGTTGAGATTGTCACTTCAGGCGGCCGGCAGATCAGGGGAGAAGGGACCAGAAGATGGACTGCAGGAGGGTTCCTGAAAGCTAACCAGTGACATCTGGGACCACCTGGGCCAGAATTAACATGAGCTCTACAGCTCAGGGGTAAAGAATCCACCTGCCAATGCAGGAGATGCAGGTTTGATGGTTGGGAAGATTCCCTGGAGAAGGAAATGGCAACCCACTTCTTGCCTGGGGAATCCCATGGACAGAGGAGACTGGCGGGGATCACAAAAGTGGGACGGTACTTAGCATTCAAAGAAAGCACCCACCGGGTACAAAGAAAGGAACAAATCTATAACTCTATAATTTATCTATACATCTATAAATGTTTGAAACAAACATTTCAAACTTGTGGTCTTGAATTTTCCCTTAGTTGTTATTTTGTAAATCCCATAAACTTGAGCAATTTGAAGTAGCCAGGATGGGAAGTAAAAAGGCCAGAATGACAAGTTTTAAATCTATCTACTTATATTTTTAAAGAGAGACAGTTTTATTACTCCCAAATGAAATAATCTAAAGCTATCAATAGTGACAAGAAAATTATCAACAGGTTCCTTAGTAAAGGGTCAAAATCCAGAACAAGTCTAAGATTATAATCACGTTAAATATTATATAAAACTAAATTGCTAAGTTCTGATTAAAGGAAAATGGAAACAATCTTGCAATGATACTAAGGCAGTGTTTCAAAAAAACTACTGAATTTACACTGAATTCCTTTTGACTAAAAAGGAACCCAGAAAATCTGCCTTTTTATATAAGTGTAATTGAGTATATTATGTAAGAATATTATATAAGAATTTTTATAAATTCTGGATGTGTGACATGCCTTAAGCATTAGGAAGAATATTTTTGGCTTAAAGGTTTGGTTTATGAATGCCTGTTGGTCAAGTGTGTGAGTATACATGAGAGAGAAAGACAAAATGTGTGTGTGTGTACGTGTGTGTGTGTGTGTGTGTGTGAGTGAATTCTTATACAAACATTACCAAGAACACAAAAACATAAGTAACAAACCATCTCAAGATGACAAATTTTTAGAGTAAGGACAGGGCAGCTTTTCACTGAACATCTATAGGCATAATTACAATTACAGCCTGCCCTAAACAAAAATGAGCAACTTCTCCCTGCTTCTGCTTTGAACAGAGTTAATTTTAAAAGTATACATGGCACACCAATATCTATGGTCTTGGCAAAAACAAGGCACACAAGTTATCATAAATGCACACAGTATAGACAAGTACACAAGAAAAGTGAAAGTCCGCCCTTCTACTGGCAGGGACACCGATTCCTATTACATACACCTTGGTGAAGGCAGATGTATAAAAACTGCATGTCTGTGGCATCCCAGTAGACACGTGCTACATTTGCTGCCTAACTTCTGACAGCTCTGGCGTGCTTAAGTCATCCCTGGAGGAGCATCCTTTGTCTTAACAAGGCAACTTTGTTTTTAGAGTGGACTAAAGAAAAGAAAAAAAAAAAGAAAGTTTAGTCACTCAGTCGTGTCCAACTCTTTGCGGCCCCATGGACTGTAGCCTACCAGGCTTCTCCATCCATAGAATTTTCCAGGCAAGAGTACTGGAGTGGGTCGCCATTTCCTTCTCCAGGGATCTTCCCGACCCAGGGATCGAACCCGGGTCTCCCATGTTGCAGGCAGACACTTTACCCTCTGAGCCACCAGGGAAGCCTTGGAGTGGACTGGCAGCAGGCAAATATGAGATCTGAGACTGTGGCAAAAAAAAGCCTACTGGTGCAAAACAGAAGCCTGAGATCAGATGAGCTCTAAGGTAGATCTGGAAAAAGGAATAAGAAAATAAGATTCAGACAGGTCATGCAAAAGAGAAGTTGTAGCATGGATGGGGACCTGGTAATAAACCGGGAAATTGTCATGTGGGTTATTTTAAATATAGGTAATATCTACCAGAGCTTCCCTGATAGCTCAACAGTAAAGGATCTGCCTGCCAATGCAGGAGACTCAGGGTTCAATCTCTGGGTTGGGAAGATCCCCTGGAGAATGACATGGCAACCCACTTCATTATTCTTGCTTGAAGATCCCCATGGACAGAGGAGCCTGGCGGGCTGCAGTCCATGGGGTCACAGAGAGTTGGACATGATTTTGTGACTGGCCAACAACATTTATTAAAGTCCCTTTTACATCCTATTAAGAGAACATTATTTTTTATTTTATCTTACCTAAAGACTTAAAGATATAGCCAGTGTGAAGATCAAGTGAATGTGTGTTGCTCTGTATTTAACAGTAGTGTATAGTTTTCCAGAAGTAAACTTTACACTATTTAGAATTACAAAACTTTTGCTGAAATTGGTTACTGTATTAATGCATGACTAATGCAGAAGAGGAATAAATCACACACACACACACACACACACACACACACACACCCCCGAGGTACGAGCCTTCATATGAAAAAGTGTCAGTTATTGGCACTGAAGCCATATTACCTGTATGGGTGGTGTCAGCAACAATAGCTGGTCATGACCAGTAACTAGTCAACATGGGGAAGGTGAGTTCAAAGAGCTGAAGGCATGCAGGGATAAGAGTCCTCCTAAAGAAGGATAAACAGGAACCCACCAAAAGAATGGCAACATTGTTAAAGGATTAACACCTCCAAACATCTTTTGGTTTCCACATACACCCAGCATACACACACCTTGGCCTCAGCTGCAGGCACTGTTAACACCCCTTTACCTACAGGAATCTTCACTAATTCTTAGAAACTTGCCAGGTTTGACCACAGCAGACCGTGGGACCTCGTAATTACCAGTCTTTTCCTTCCACATCCTGTGCTAGTTTTAACAGACTTCTTATTTTGTAAAAGAAGTTGAGAAGAAATACTGAATGCAGGTGGAGAGGAGGTATCTATGACAAAGTCATAAATGATGTGTAACATCCAAGCCCTGTGTTCCACTTTTAACACAAAGAAAAGTCACACTGTAAAAAGGAGAACCCCCTCCCCCCAATGAGCAATCAGCTTAACAAGCGCTCTGGAAGTGTGTGATTTTGCAAAGGAATATGTAGGTTTTACTCTTTTATAGTTAAATGGTATTTCAATTTCCTCTAAATTACCACAGAAATCTCCTACCATTCTGGATTTACCAAGCACTGTGCGTTTCTGTCCAGATGTGGTTTTTTTCAGTAATGCTCTTGGGATATAGTCAAGCACAGAGGGAAAAACCTGGACCCTGACGTGGGCTCTATGAACTGGGAGCTAATAACTAATAATCTTTTTGGAGACAATCAAATATCAAACAACTAAAACACATAAAATATGGGGTGAACGCGGCACCACATGCTATGCAGACAGGAAGCACTGCAGTCAGGAGGGAGCCTCATCAAGCTGCCCAGAGTCCACGGGGACAGCGGCCATCCGGGGTGCCGGCAGGCTGCCTTCTGATTCACGGTCATCTTAGGTTACTTACACGGCCATCACAGGCCTCACAACTCGAAAACACGCACTTCTTGGGCCTTCCCTGGTGGCTCAATAGTAAAGAATCCACCTGCCAAAGCGGGAGACACAGGTTCGATCCCTGGTCTGGAAGGATCCCACATGCCTCGCAGTGACTAAACCCACGCGATGCAACAGCTGACCCTGTGCCCTGCAGCCGGAGGGCCGAATCTACTGAGCCCAGGAGCCGAGACTACCAAAGCCTGCGTACCCTGGAGCCCGTACTCCGCAACGAGAGCGGCCACCGCGATGTGAAGCCCGTGCCCAGCAGCTGGGGCCTAACCCCTGCTCCCTGCGACGAGAGAAGAGCCCACGCAGCAACACAGACCCAGGACAGCCAAAGCCAAAACTTAAAAAATAAAATAAAAACACACTTCTCTGTTTACTTTGTGATTTAAAAAAACCAAAACCTCTTTGCTGAAGAATTTTTCCTATATTATACCTAATTTATTCCAAGAATTAGGACTAAATAATATTGGCATTAATCTTAAACATAATATATTTCATAAGTATAGTACCTTAATCAACCAAAAAATTGAATCTTATCCGGGGCTTGAATGGCTGGCAAGGTACTAAATAAGTCATGTTGTCTTTAAAAGACTTTTTTTTTCTTATAACTCTTGGGTTCAGTTCTTGTTTAAGCTTAATTATCTGATCAATATACTTTTGCCATTTTCTAAAAGAAGCACTTACGTTTTGAGAACATAGAAGCAGATATTCTAAAGAAAAAATTTAATATGGAAACAATAGAAATCATGCAAAAAAGAATCTAGCAGATTAAAACTTTAACTGCTGTACATCTATAAACATCGGTTAAGTCATTAATTAGAAACATGAGGACACCTTTAATAGATCTAATTGCAAGGCTGGTCAGTTTAGATAATGCTAAAATTAGCAAGCAGTGTATGTTTAAGAAAAAAGAACAACATAAAATAGTACTGAAGCAAATAGTTTAGACATAATGAACCTAATTTTCTATGAGCACATGGTAACTTCTCGAGATATTCAATTTTAATTGGTTAGATGAGTCATTCGGTCATTCAACAAATGGTTACTGTCATTGACTGTCTTTGTTCTAGACCTTGAAAATAAAGTGGTGACTAAGACAGATATGGTTCTTCCTGTTATGCTGGAGAAACGTAATCAAAAAGAAAATATATACGTTTTGGGGAGGGAGCACAGTGACAAATACTATGAGGAAGAATAAAGCAGAGTTAGGAGGGAAAGGGGGAGCTATTTTGAGTAGGGTGGTCAGGGAAGTCCTTTTTCTCTCAAGGAAAGATTGCAGTGGGGTATCTGAAGACAAAGCTGGTGAAGCTGAAGTAGAGTGATCAGAGAGGCAGGGGTCAAACGTGGGGCTGACAGGCAAGGATTTTGGTTCTACTGGGCTTAATGGAGGATTTTTAGCAGAGAAGTGATGAGATCTGATTTTCTTTTTCTTAACATCACTCTGGGGTGAAAACGAGATCCCAGGCATGCAGATGAGGAAGCAGAGAGATGGACTGGAGGCTGTTCAGGCCTGGGAACCCTGGGGTCATGAGCAGAGAAGTTGACTTTGAATTACTTCATAAAGGTAGAACGGGCAGAGCTGACTAGTGGACGACCTGTAGTGTCCCGGATCCCTCACACTGCGGCCTGAGCAGCTGGGGTCGGGGTGGTTCCACGACAACATGTCAGTAATACGGGGTAAAACATTTTGCATGGCATGGCATTCAGTCACAAGCACCAAAAGTGCAAATTTATAGTATCAGTGATGTTGACCATCGGGCAGCATTTTGGAATGTTATTTTTAAAATCTAGGTTTAAGCCAATCAACTCAGTCCTTAACTTCACTGCTAAATGTAGTGTGCGTAAACTCTGCAGTCCTCTCCATTTCTAGTTTCCTTTGGTACTTTTATGTTCTTTAATTCAAAAAAATGTGCATGCTATGGAAAGCTGACTTCAGGGCCAAGAAACAACAAATACACGAAATACAGTCTCATCGACCTTCGTTATTAAAAGAGACATGCTGGGTGGGTGGGAGAGGGGATATACAAAAGATCCATGTTATTGAAAACTTCCAGATTTGAGGGAGACACAGACTTGTATAAACAAGAGCCTGCCTGGAAAACCTGGGGAGCTCCCAAGGCCTCCTGGAGGGAAGGTGGAGGACTGTAGTAAGTGGGTGTCTCCCTCATTCACGGTCTGGCCTTCATCTCCACCAGGCCCTTTGAGTTCGCTGCTCTTTTCTATTCCATACTCTTTCCATCTTGGGCTTCATGACCCATCCTACTTAATTCCCCTCATGACTATGATCTGCTTTGGAAGACCTCTATTACTGACTCCCCTTCTGTCCCCCAACACAGACTACAGTCTAGGATCTTCCTCCCTCATCCATTTACATCACTTGGCCTTTACTTTCTATTCTTCCACTTGAAAGAATAGTCTACAATCTTTTTTAGATGTCCTGTTAGCTAATAATATGAAATATGCCAGCTAAAATACTTATCATATATGCATGGCATATGTATTTTAATCTCTCACTTCAAGAATTACAGATGACTCAAACTTGACAAGATGTACAGCCTCATTGGTAAGCAAATAAATGTAAATTCAGGCAAGAAACATGCTTAGACTATCACTTTTAACCAATAAAATCAACAAATATTTTTAATGAATAGTGCTAAAATGTCACTCTTTGGTAAGACAAATATAAATTGATCAAAACCATTCCTTAAAAAAACTGTAATATATATGAAAAGCATTGAAAATATTTATTCTCTTCACTTGGCAATTAAATCATTAAGATCTATCTAAAGAAATAATAAAAATGAAGTTTACATACAAAGATGCTTATCTCAGCGATACTTATAATACATTTAGAAACTATCCAAACACTTCATCTTGAGGGAATGGTTAAATAAATAATGGTAAGAAGCCACTAAAAATTATATTAGTTCTTCAGCCACTAAAAATTACATTTTCATAGAATTTTAATGTTATGAATAAAAATTTATGATATGTGAGAGTAAGAAAATAGTACAGAAAACTGTATGTATAGCATGATCTCAACTGATACTATAGATGTAAAAACTAGAAAAATATAATAAAATATTGATAGTGGTTGTCTTTGGATAGTAAGAATATTAAATATGGTTACTTAAGTTTTTCCTCTTTGTAGTCTATATTTTAACATTACATTTGGTTATTAGAAAAATTTAAATGATTTTATAAAATAATTTCTTGTTTTAGCCCCTTTCTCTCCTTTCAACCCATCATTTTAAGCTCTTACTGCCAATTATTTCCCTTTCTCTTATCAATTTAGCTAACACTAACCACACACATGAGAAACACTGGGTTGGAAGAAGCACAAGCTGGAATCAAGATTGCCGGGAGAAATATCAATAACCTCAGATATGCAGATAACACCACCCTTATGGCAGAAAGTGAAGATGAACTAAAAAGCCTCTTGATGAAAGTGAAAGAGGAGAGTGAAAAAGTTGGCTTAAAGCTCCACATTCAGAAAACTAAGATCATGGCATCTGGTCCCATCACTTCACGGGAAACAGATAGGGAAACAGTGGCTGACTTTATTTTTTTGGACTCCAAAATCACTGCAGGTGGAGACTGCAGCCATGAAATTAAAAGAGCCTTACTCCTTGGAAGGAAAGTTATGACCAACCTAGACAGCATATTAAAAAGCAGAGACATTACTTTGCCAACAAAGGTCCATCTGGTCAAGGCTATGGTTTTTCCAGTGGTCATGTATGGATGTGAGAGTTGGACTGTGAAGAAAGCTGAGTGCCGAAGAATTGATGCTTTTGAACTGTGGTGTTGGAGAAGACTCTTGAGAGTCCCTTGGACTGCAAGGAGATCCAACCAGTCCATCCTAAAGGAGATCAGTCCTGGGTGTTCATTGGAAGGACTGATGCTGAAGCTGAAACTCCAATACTTTGGCCACCTCATGCGAAGAGTTGACTCACTGGAAAAGACCCTGATGCTGGGAGGGGTTGGGGGCAGGAGGAGAAGGGGACAACAGAGGATGAGATGGCTGGATGGCATCACCGACTGGAGGGACATGAGTTTGAGTAAACTCCGGGAGTTGGTGATGGACAGGGAGGCCTGACATGGTGCGATTCATGGGGTCGCAAAGAGTTGGACACGACTGAGCGACTGAACTGAACTGAACCACACACAACCTCTTTCCTTCCCATTTGATAGCCACTTTTCCTGCTAACCATCCAGAAAGCAGTAAGAACTATCTATCTTAAGTGTGGCTGGGATCATATTACTCCAGTGAAAGGAATCTGATGTCATCCTGATCATCCATAACATTACGAGCTTTTTGATCATGAACTGCAAATCTTAACTTCTGACTACAAACCACTGCATAATTTCCCTTTGTTCCTCTCAACCTCAACAGACACACACCCACATACAAAATCCCCGACTCCCTTTCTACTTTCTATGTCTGAACAGACCTGTGTTTTCTTTCACAACTCTTCTCTGGAATCATCTTCTCAGAAAGGCTTCTTATGCAGGTATCTGCCTTTCTCCACATGGCTTTCTTGCCACACTGCTTCAGCATTTCTGCTTATATATGTATACATACACATATATGTGTGTGTGTGACTATTTGACAACTGTGTGTCATTTGCAAAACGGTTTGGAATTTCTTTTATCACAGCATTGCATAAACTATAATTCCACATTTGAAAACTAAAACTAAAAAAAAAAAGGAAAATTAAAACTTATACACAAAGTTTAAGACTTTCTCTTGATTTTTTTTTTTTTTTTTTTTGGTTGTTGTTGTTGATTTACATGGTTGCCATTCACTTGCATGACAAGCTGATAGTATTAATACCTTACAAAATACATCATATACAAGCCATCTGCTTTCAACGTGTCTCCCTGCCAAGGGCATACACACAGAAATTCACTAACCTGGGTGCTCAATGCTCTTGATGAAATTCCAAACTACTGGTAAAATATTTTGACTTACCATATGGAGCCATAAATCATAGTTAGAAAATTCAGCTTAGTAAGAATCCTTGTGAAACAAAGACCTCAAAGCTAAATCTCTTTAGCACTTTGGTGAACAACTATGAAGACAATTAGGAAGAAGAAAAGTCACAGTAACAGATGCTACCTCTGTGTAGTAAGAGCATGCATGTGTGGGCCTTTTCTGTTCTCCTACCATATTTGTTTCAGGCTTCCAATCTGAAATCCATATGTGTCCCTGACACCACAGTGCATTGAGAAGCACCTCACTTCTCTGGCATCGTTTATAGAAAAGGAAACAACAAAACGCAATGGAACAACTTATTAACACAATGTGTTTTTAGAAACACCAGCGCTGAAATTACCAGCCCCAGTTAGTTACGACTGAAACTATGAAAGGATATATGTCTGAAAATCACTTTGATGTTAATGAAAATAACAGTGTCAGTTATGACTCCTTTTAATTACTCAAATGGACAATTTTTTTTTATTGGAAAAACACATTACTGTGAAAATGTACTTTTATAATGAGGAAGCAGACACAGCCCTCAAACTTACAAGCATGTGATTAACAAAAACTGCTTATTAGATTTCTTTTGAGTGACTGTCTCTAATGCATTTATTGGAAGTAAAACTACAAAATAATAATTAATTGAAGTGACAGAATATCATTTATAGTACTTAGTTCTCTTTCAAAAATGAAAGGAAAATTATGATAAGAAACCTCCATTTTAGATTCAGTTAATAATTAAACTTAAGATGGAGACATATCAGTTAATAACTGAACTTAGGTTGGAGAATTAAATAACTAAATGCAGTAGTTAAGATTAAAACTAATTTTCAAGTCAAACTAAAAACTGGTCCCGATCATTAGTTTTTCTTTCAACCAAGAATTAAATGGAATTTAGAAATATTTATTAAGGGAAAGGCTACCCACTCCAGTATTCTGGCCTGGTGAATTCCATGAACTGTATACAGTCCATGGGGTCGCAAAGAGTCGGACACGGCTGAGCGACTTTCACTTTCATAGCATTAAAACAAAGTCAAAGACAAACTACAAATGGAATGGACTACAAGACATATAATGAAAAGTCAGTTTCCTTACTGTGCAAGAGCTCTTACAAACCAATAAAGCAAACGGAACTCAATAAATACAAGCAAAAATATGAATAGGCAACGTGCAGAGAAATTCAATGGCCAATACACATAAAAATAGGTTCCACTTTATTCACATTGAACTTTGTTCCATTAAATAAATGTAAATCTAAATTTTAAAAGCCCTATCAAATCAGCAAAAATTTGGAAATTTATAACACCCACTGGTGGTGAAAGGTGGGAAAAACAGGGATTCACATATACTCTAGTGGGAATATAAACAGGTATAAGGACGTGATCAAGAGTTCTAAGATGCCTAAGGACACAGAGAAAATTCTTTTTTTCTTTTTAAACATTTTTTTGGATTTTTTTTATGTGGACCATTTTTTTTTTAAAGTCTTTATTGAATTTGTTACAATACTGCTTCTGTTTTATGTTTTTGGTTTTTTTTTTTTTTTGGTCTGAGGTATGTGGGATCTCAGCTCCCTGACCAGGGAGGTCCCCAGAGGAAATTCTTTCATGTCCATATTCTTCATGCTGCCTGACCTACTGGCTTACTCATACACTACAGACCCTCAATTCAAAACCTGTTAAATAGCAAAAATATATTAATTTTTTCACTTGCATAAGAAAACAACCTAGCTCCTGTCCTATCAAAATGAAGAAGAAATGTTTATATATTCAATAGTAAGGATAATTACTAATTTGTATAGTGTTGTATAACTTATAGAATTCGTTCTTGTCCATACTTAATCTCAGATTGTGGTAGAGTAATTAAAGTTCTCATTAACTTTTAGAAATGGACTACATATAAGGAATATTAATGATAATGTTACACCCTGGGATGGGCAACAGACTTAATTGGAAGCTGTAAAATCCTCAGAGGAAAGAGGTCGGAGGGTGGTGCAATGAGTGCTGAGTTAAGAGAAATGGGTTGAGAAACACTGGCTTGTGAATTTAGAAGTTCTGGTAGGTCCAATTCCCCATATGATTATGATTGAACAGAGCACACATGTGCCCTGTTTAACTGTAAAGGCACTCACCTAGCAGTTATGTGGCTAGTCTCTGGGTAATTTAGATAGTTAAACATAAAGTTTAATCAACTGTTATCTGTTGGGTGATCCCTGATTGTTCCTGTTTTCTGTAAGTCACCCCTAGTCTACTCACAAGGATTTAAATTTACTTTGCATCCCAAAGTCAATGCCAGTACTTAGGGTGGTCCCTGGTGGTTCAATGGTTGGGGATCTGCCTGTCATTGCAGAGACATGGTCCGGAAAGATCCCGTATACCACGGGACAACTCAGCTTGTGTGCCGCAATGACTGAGCTTGCTAGCTGCAGCTCAAGAAATCCTGGGTCAGCAACAAAGACCCAACTAAGCCAAACATAAAAATAAACAATAAAATTAAAACCTATATATGTATAGATTTTAAATGCCAGTACTTATTTACTCATTCACTGGAGTGGACGTGTCTTAAGATTTCAGTAGTCACCAAAAATTACTCCCTGTGCTCCCCCAGGAGGGAGCAACCATAGGATAGCCAAAGTTGATTAGCTCTTTTACACCAGAAATTTCTTTTAGAAATCTTTATTGAGGATTGGCAGATAGAATTCAATGTGGCAAAGAAAAAAACAGAATGGGTCAGAGTCTCAGGAACTGACATGGTCCTTGTGGTCCCTATTATCTGATGATGCTAGTGATTTCACCTTAACATCATGCATTTCTTTCCTGTTAAAAACTAGTATTTAGATATAATGTATAATAAATATACACACCGTAACAGCTGCTTCAGGGTGTGTGGCTTAACTTGATGTCTTGGCACTCTTTGAAATGATCATCTCCAGGATTACTGGTCTCTTATTCTGGCTGGCCTAAAGTTTTTGGAAACTTTAGTAGTTTCTCTATAGTAGAGAAACTTTAGTAGTTACTCTATAGTAGACAGCCAATAACACTTACAGGTTGGCAATACAGAGCTACAAAATATATTGAAACTAAAGCTTTTGATAATATATTCTCAGCATATCACAGAAAATTCTATTGGATATTTAAGTGTTTAAGGAGCTCAGGCCTGGAGAGGTATCTGTGGTGCTGATCCCAGGCCACTCTAACTGCCTAATTTAGAACTCATAGCCCATTACTCATGGCCCTCAGCACATCTTCTGCCCCATCTCTCACACCCTTCTATTTGTAATCATGCTACAAGAAGAACAAGAGTGGCTTGGCCCCACATATAAAGAGACAAACAAAATTTAATTGTTATTAATATAACTGCATCTTTGACTAATTCACACTAAGTTCAGTCTTCCAAAAAATAAATCTACTTTTTACCTGTCTTTGGATAAAATTCATCTGATTTTATATATCATAAAGAAAGCTGATTGTCAATTTATAGATGAATGAGTCCTTTTCTTCACTTTTCCCCTATGTATAATCTAGTATTCTCGAATTTCTCTGTACCTACAAGGCCAGAGGAAGAAAGGGGGATAGCCACATCCTTTCTAATACTTAGTGATGCTTCTAATAAAAAATTTTAATGAGGGGGAAAAGGGGGGGGGGGTAGGGAGAAAGACTAGTTGAGTAATTGAGTACTGGTTGCACTTACTCTACTAACTAGAAAATACTGGGGGAAAAGGTCTCAAAAATACTTTATTCTTCTCATGGGTAAAATGGGAATAATTATTTCCCTGTAACAACCCAAGAGATGTTGTGAAGGAAAAAAATATATGATATGCATGAAAATGTTCTGAGTGTTCAGGAAGAGAAGCAACGTATTATTATTAAAATAATGCTCACCTATTGTTTTAATAGTAAGTACTTATATTCAAATGGTAAAAACATAAAACTTGGTATCTAGTTATAGTCAATAAAATATTTTTATTAAAATATTACTTTGCTTGAAGGTTTTAGGATTATCTTAACTATTATCATTCATAAATAACTAGAGATTGGCTATATTTTCATTTTAAAGGAAGCTAACTGAAGGTTTCCTGATGAGGATTGATCTATATCTTTTTTCCTTTCTCTGAAAGTAAGAGACATCCTTTGGCTGAAGGATGGGAATAACCTGTATGTGTTTTTTAAAAATTCCATTTAGGCACATAAATAGCAGCCCATGTCTTGAAGCTGCAATGGGAGAACGTGCTACCTTCATGGAGCCTAAGGCATCAGAATCTTAATGTTAGCTCCTCTGTCGAGTTCAGAGAGGGCATTTCTATCCCCACTTCAAGAGGAGAACTTGATGTACTATGAAACTTAAATTAGAATTTTTTAGTGACATGATTTTCATAATTTATGGTACTCCCATCCTGACCTTGTCTCAAATTTGTTTAGGAAAATACATTTCTTGGGACTTTCCTGGTGGTGCAGTGGATAGGAGTCTGCCTGTCAATGCAGGGGACACATCTTTGATCCCTGGTCCAGTAAGACTCCACATGCCTCCGAGCAAGTAAACCCCTGCGCCACAACCACCGAGCCCAGGCCTGAGAGCCTGGAGCTGCAGCTAGTGGGCCCCTGCACTGCGCCTGCTGGAGCCTGTGCATGCTAGAGCCCGCAAGTCACAGCTACTGAGCCCGAATGCTGCCACTGCTGAAACCTGAGTGCCCGGAGCCTGCGCCTTGCAGCGGGAGAAGCCACCTCAACGAGCAACCCCCACACCGCCGCTGGAGAGAGCCTGAGTGCGGCAACGAAGACCCAACATGGCCAAAAGTAAATAAATTCTAAAGAGAAATGAAATTCCTTGCAATTGTTCTCATAGTATCATTACAATATAGATAGATGGATGATCAAATAAGTTAAATCTGCAATCCTTTGCAGAAAAGAAGATCTCCTGTTTGGAAGTAACAGCCAAGGTGGCCACACTTCAGTAGGAAATGTGTCTTGGTAGTAAACGCAGGAGAGGTTCATCCTGGTAGCACATTCGGGTGAGGTCACGGATGATTGGCAAAGAAGTGCAAACTAATGGAAACACAACTCCAAGTTCTGTAGTTACTTTACATGGAAGTAGCTCAACATAGACCCATCTGACCTGACAACAACAGCAGCAGCAGAATAGCTAACCCCGATTGAGCATTTGCTATGTGCCAACTCTGGGCTTCCTTGGTGGCTCAGACGGTAAAGAATCTGCCTGTGCTGCGGGAGACCTGGGTTTGATCCCTGGGTTGGGAAGATCCCCTGGAGGAGGGCATGGCAGCCCACTCCGGTATTCCTGCATGGAGAATCCCCATGGGCAGAGGAGCCTGGCGGGCTACAGTCCAGGGGTCACAAAGAGTCAGGCACGACTGAGCATAGCGACTCTGGCCGAGACTTCACGTGTTAGCTCGTTTAATCCTTGCTACATCACTATGAGGCAGTAACAACCTTATGCATACTTTACACATGTGGAAACTGAGGCTTAGAGAACTTATATAAGTTGCCCAAAGTCTCACGGCTACTAAGTGAGAGAGAGAACTCGCACCGAGGCAGCCAGACTCAAGTCCATGTTTCGACACCAGAACCACAATGCCACCTAGACGCCATGATAGGGAGAAGCCAGCATTTCATCAATTAGTCTCTGTGTGCCTGCCTCATGGATCCAGCTGCCTTGTGATTCTGTCCCCAGAGGACTCTGTCCCCAGAGTCTGAATGCACTGGCTCAGACTTGGCATTGCTCACCCACACTCGCAAACTGAGATAGAAAATGAAGACACCAATTAAAACGCAGTAAGCAATCCATCCTTCCACTTTAAGACACTGGAAAAAGAAGAGCAAACTAAACCTGAAACAACACAAAGAAGGAATTGAAATAAAAAAGAATAAAGATTCAAATGGAAAAAAAGGAAACGGACATTAGAAAAATAATAAAGAAAATCAATGAAACTGAAAGTTGATTCTTTCTAAGAGAAAGAATTTTCTAAGAGAAAAAAATATGCAAACCTTCAGTTAGGATGACCAAGAAACAAGAGAGAAGACTCAACTTACTAAACTCGGGAATAAAAGAGGGGTGTCACTACTCACCTCTCAGAAATAAAAAATTATAAGGGAATACCATGAACAACTGCATGGCAGCAAATCTACGACCTCGATGTAATGGACAAATTCCTAGAAAGACATTTCTATCAAAACAGGCTCAAGAAGAAACAGAAAATTTGAAGAGACTTATAGAAAACTATAAATCAACATCTCTTATGAATAATACAGATGCAAAAATCCTCAACAAAACCCAAATTGAACACAACAACATATAAAGGATTATATACCATGACCAAGTATGATATATCCCAGGAATGCGAGATTTTAACATAAGAAAATCAATCAGTGAAATACACTGTTGTTTAGTCCCTAAGTTCTGTCTGACTCCATGGCCCGCCAGGCTCCTCTGTCCATGGAACTTCCCAGGCTGCTCTTCTGTTTTCCCGACACAGAGACCGAACCCGTGTCTGCTGCGTTGGCAGGTGGACTCTTTACCGCTGAGCAACCAGGGAAGCCCTAATGCAATACATTACACCTTATCAATAAAGGCCAAAAACCATACAATCATTTTGACAGACACACATAAAAAAATCTGACATCATGCAACCTTTAATGATTAAAACACTCAACACACTAGGAACCAAGGGAACGTTTTCAATCTGGTTTAAAAAAAAAAATAAAAAGAAGAAGCATCTACAAAAGCCCACAACTAACATCATGCATCCTGGTAAAAGAGTGAATGCTTTCTCCCTAAAATCTGTGACAAGATAAATGTGCCCATTCTTCATCACATTTACTAAAAATTGTGCTGGAGATTTTAGCCAGGGCAATTAGGTAAGAGAAAGAAATAAAGGGCAATCCTATTGTAAAAAAAAAAAAAAAAGAAAGAAAGAAAACTACATATATTCAGGAATTGGAGAAGTAAATGGCACTCCACTCCAGCATTCTTGCCTGGAAAATTCTACGGACAGAGAAGCGTGGCAGGCTACAGTTCTTGGAGTTGCAAAGAGTCTGTCACGACTGAGCGACTGAGCATATTCAGGAATTCCCTGGCAGTCCAGGGGTTAAGAATTCGCACTTTCACTGCTGTGGCCTGGGTTCAATCCCTGGTTGGAGAGCTAAGATCCCGCAAGCTACACAACTCAGCCAAAAAGAACAACAAAAAACTACATATACTCACAGCTGACATGATCTTGCATGTAGATTATCCTGAAGAATCCACTAAAATACTAGTAGAACTACTAAAACATTCAATATGTTTAACAAGGTTGCAGGATAGAAAACCAATATACAAAGGTAATACAACTGTGTTTAAATTAAATTACAATTTAAATTAAAATACAATTGTATTTCTATAAACCATCAACAAACGGTCCAAAAAATGAAATTTTCAAACGGTCCAAAAAATGAAATTAATAAAAAAAATTTCACTTAAAATAGCTTCAAAAATATCATAGTACCATGAAAGCTTCAAAACACTGTTGAAAGAAATAAGAAGACCTATATAAATAGAAAAACATCCATGTTTATGGATCAAAGGTGTAATGTTGTTAAGATGGCAGTCCTCCTCAAACTGAACTATGTATTCAACACAATCTTTATCAATAGTCCAGCTAACGTCTTTGAAGAAATTGATAGCTGATATTAAAATGTGTATGAGAATTAAAGGGTCCCAGAAGCCAAAATGATCTTGAAAAAGAATAGCAAAGTTGGAGGACTCACATTTCCCAACTTCAAAACTTAGTACAAAGCTATGGGCTTCCCAAGTGGCACAAGACTAGTGGTAAAGACCCTGCCTGCCAATGTAGGAGCCACAGGAGATGCCAGTTTGATCCCTGGGTCAGGAAGATCCCCTGGAGAAGGAAATGCAACCTGCTCCAGTATTCTTGCCTGGGAAATCTGAAGGACAGAGAAGCCTGGAGGGCTACAGTCTGTGGGGTTGCAGAGAGTCGGACACGACTGAGCGACAAAGCACTTGATGGTAATTAAGACAGCATAGTACTCGCATGAGGACATACTGATCAATGGAATAGAACTGAGAGACCAGAAAACAAACCAACACACCAAAACCAGACATCTATAGTCAACTGACTTTTGACAAGGGTGTGAAGTTCACTCAATGGGAAAAGAATCGTCTTTTTAAGAAATGATGCTAGAACATGGACTCTGTGGGAGAAGGCGAGGGTGGGATCTTTAGAGAGAACAGCATCAAAACATGTGTATTATCTAGGGTGAAACAGATCACCAGCCCAGGTTGGATGCATGAGACAAGTGCTCAGGCCTGGTGCACTGGGAAGGCCCAGAGGGATCGGGTAGGGAGGGAGGTGGGAGGGGGGATCAGGATGGGGAATACATGTAAATCCATGGCTGATTCATGTCAGTGTATGACAAAAACCACTACAATAAAAAAAAGAAAGAAAAAAAAAGAAATGATGCTAGAACAATTATCCAAATACAAGAGAATGAAGTTGGACCCATAACTCATACCATATATAAAACCTGAATAATATGAGTCACCCAACTATTAGAGCTAAAACTATAAAACTCTTAGAAGAAAAGACAGATGTAAATCTTCATGACCTTAGATCAGGCAATGGCATTTTAGATATACCATCAAAAGTATAAACAACAGAAGAAAAAAATCATTAAATTGGACTTGGCCAAATGAAACATTTTTGTGCCTCACAGCTCATCAATGCTAAAGTAAAAAGATAACCCACAAAATGGGAGAAAATATTTTCAAATTATATGTCTAATAAGAGACTTGTATCTAAAGTATATAAAGAACTCCTACAACTTAATAATAAAAAGACAACCCAATTGAAAAGCAGGCAAATGATCCGAATGGACTTACTTCAAAGAAGATATATAAATGGCCAAAAAGCACATGGAAAATGCTCAACATAATTAGCCACCAGTGAAATATAAATTAAAACTGCAATGAAATATCAAGTTTCACACAACCACCAGGATGACCGTAACCAAAAAAGCTGATCAAAACAAGTGCTGGAAGGATGTGTAGACATTGCAACTCTCATACTGCTAATGGGAATGTAAAATGGTGCAGTCACGTGGATGGAAAGCTGTCTGGCAGGTCCTTAAAAGGTGAAGCACAGCGTTACCATAACCCAGCAATTCCACTCCATAGTATATACCCAAGAGAAATGAATACTCTCTTCATCATCCCCTTATACTTCCCCTCCTCAATCAGCTTCCTCACTCCAGCCAACCTTCCTAACAACCCAGAGTGGTTTAGCATAAAGAAAATAAGCCTTCGAGTCTGGTATGTGTGTGCATGCTCAGTCGTGTCCGACTCTTTATGACCCCATGAACTGTGGCCTGTCAGATTCCTCTGTCCATGGGATTTCCCAGGCAAGAACACTGGAGTGGGTTGCCATTCCCTTCTCCAGGGGATCTTCCTGACCCAGGGATCAAACCCGTATCTCCGCATCTCCTGCACTGGCAGGCAGATTCTTTCTCAAAAACTAACCTTAATCGCTTTCTACTTAGTAACCTTGGATGTTAATTTGTAAAATAAAGAGTACACAATACCCAAATTGTTAAAAAATATTTCCAGAGTTCCCACTGTGTGCTGGGTACTGAGAATACATACCTGAATAAGACAGACTCTGCAGCTGACAAACTCATAGTTTAGTAGGAGACAAAGAAAAGAAGCAAATAATTACTGCAATACAGTGTGATAAATGCCACGATAGATGACATCAGGAAGGAGGGAGTTGAGAAAGAGGAAGGCTTTGTGATATGGCTGTGGGATTTCAATTAGACAATGTGTCCACAGAACACTTGGTACACAGCAAGTGTCAAAGTGTGTGAAGTTCCTTCTCCACAAAAGGTGCTAGGAACATATAAGAAAAAATTTTTAAGTTTTGTTAAGAGAGACAAGAAACTGGAAAGGACTATCCACTGTTCCAGCCTGTTACTGTTCTTGTTTTAGTCACTAAGTCATGTCTGACTCTTTTGTGACCCCTAGACTAAAGACTGCCAGGCTCCTCTGTCCATGAGACTTCCCAGGCAAGAGTACTGGAGTGGGTTGCTATTTCCTTCTCCAGGGGCTTAATTTAACTGAAGAAAGGTGGGCATCAATGTTTTATTTCTTCTTGCTTATAAATATAACTAGAAAGATATTATTATAATAATCAAAGAAATAACAAATAAATGTGGGTGTTTGGGGGTAATATTATGAATTTTAACCTAATTCTAATTTGGCCAAATTCAGGAAAATCATTCAAAAATTCCAGACTCTTCAATCATTCAGTACGTATTTTTTGATTCCCTACTATGTGGTACCAGGGAAGAGAGATAGAAAAGTGAAACTACCACAGGCTTACAAATGACTAAGAAAGAGAAAACAAATCCTTAATAATTGCAGTGTTGACAGAATAGCATGCTGTATCTATTCCCTGACAAGGGTTATTCAGGAGGTTTTCTTGCTCTTGAAACAAAGCAGAGAGATAATGCTCATAATACTGGTTCCTTCCCAATCAGATCCGTACTCTTATGCCAATTTCTAGAACTAGACATTTGCAAATAGGCTTTCACTTGGTGGGGGGGGGGGGGGTAATGATAAAAATTTCTCAATATGGACAAGTCAAGTACTCACTGTTCTCAGAGTGAAATCTTGCTGAAATGATAAAACCTCCAGCAGTTATCAGAGTCTCAGCTACATAGAGAAACAACCCTAATAATCAGGAAATCCATGCTAGTGCAAGGAAGGTGGTGTAATTCAACTGTGGCTTCTGGGGCATAAGATGTGGGAGTCAGCAGAACGCCAGCACAGAGGAGGGGAGCCCCCAAGCACAGCAGACACCTACTTTCTCCTGCCCGTCCACCCTTCCCCATCTCCCGGTAACGGGCCCTCCAGGGCCCAGGACTCAGGGGCAGATCCAGGTGTGCCTCTGTGCTGCTGAATCGGAGTCCTTTCAGATATGAGAAAGCTGAAACTAAAAAGCCCACACACAGGACAACAGCCTGAGAGAGTGAGGGAGAAAATCAATCCTGATGACCTCTTTCTATTCCTCTGATCCAGTCACGTTCTACCTCCTTAGAATTTCCAGCTAAGTAAATATATATGTATATATGTAATTTTAAGTGATTTTAATTTGGTATATTCACTGATTGATTCCTTAAGCTATTTGGGATTGGATTTCTGTCACTTGCAACCCAATGAATTTTTAAATGGCAAAGGGTCTCACTGCAGCTCTCCTCCCCAGTATGTATTATCATGGGATGGGGTAAGCAAGGTCACCCAGTAATCTCACCTAACCCCAATTCACTCTTCTCTCTCATTTTTACAGTTCAACAAATGTACTCTCCAGGTCTTGTAAAAAGCTTTCACTATTCCTTTCTCAATTCCTTTAGTAAAATTTTACTTTATGCCTTTTTGCCCTTATTGAAAAGGGCGTTTCATTGTTTTACACAACAGAAGAGTGGTGCTAATGTATCTCTGAAGAGAAATGCTGACATTCAGACAGAAAATTAACCAGGCATAATTCCAATCCCAAAGAAAGGCAATGCCAAAGAATGCTCAAACTACCGCACAACTGCATTCATCTCACACACTAGTAAAGTAATGCTCAAAATTCTCCAAGCCAGGCTTCAGCAATACGTGAACCATGAACTTCCAGATGTTCAAGGTGGATTTAGAAAAGGCAGGGGAACCAGAGATTAAATTGCCAACATTGACTGGATCATCAAAAAGCAAGAGAGTTCCAGAAAAACATCTATTTCTGCTTTACTGACTATGCCAAAGCCTTTGACTGTGCGGATCACAATAAACTGGGGAAAATTCTGGAAGAGATGGGGCTACCAGACCACCTGACCTGCCTCTTGAGAAATCTGTATGCAGGTCAGGAAGCAACAGTTAGAACTGGACATGGAACAACAGACTGGTTCCAAATAGGAAAAGGAGTACATCAAGGCTGTATAGTATCACCCTGCTTATTTAACTTATATGCAGAGTACATCATGAGAAACGCTGGGCTGGATGAAGCACAAGCTGGAATCAAGATTGCTGAGAGAAATACCAATAACCTCAGATATGCAGATGACACCACCCTTATGGCAGAAAGTGAAGAACTAAAGAGCCTCTTGATGCAAGTGAAAGAGGAGAGTGAAAAAAGTTGGCTTAAAGCTTAACATTCAGAAAACTAATAAGATCACGGCATCCAGTCCCATCACTTCATTGGCAAATAGATGGGGAAACAGTGGCTGACTTTATATTTTTGGGCTCCAAAATCACTGCAGATGGTGATTGCAGCCATGAAATTAAAAGACGCTTACTCCTTGGAAGGCAAGTTATGACCAACCTAGACAGCATATTAAAAAGCAGAGACATTACTTTGTCAACAAAGGTCCGTCTGGTCAAGGCTATGGTTTTTCCAGTAGTCATGTATGGATGTGCGAGTTGGACTATAAAGAAAGCTGAGTGCAGAAGAATTGATGCTTTTGAACTGTGGTGTTGGAGAAGACTCTTGAGAGTCCCTTGGACTGCAAGGAGATCCAGCCAGTCCATCCTAAAGGAGATCAGTCCTGAGTGTTCATTGGAAGGACTGATGCTGAAGCTGAAACTCCAATACGTTGGCCACCTCATGTGAAGAACTGAGTCATTTGAAAAGACCCTGATGCTGGGAAAGATTGAGGGCAGGAGGAGAAGGAGACGACAGAGGATGAGATGGTTGGATGGCATCACCGACTCAACGGACATGAGTTGAGTCCAACTCGTGGGCAAACTCCAGGAGTTGGAGATGGACGGGGAGGCCTGGCGTGCTGCAGTTCATGGGGTCACAAAGAGTCGGACACGACTGAGAGACTGAACTGAACTGAACTGAATTCCAATAAAGAAGGCGCCTTCTGGAATTTCCTTTGTGAAAAGTGGTCACAGGTCTCGGGGCTTCTCTCTCTTGTCCTAATAGAAAATTCTCATATTCCTGGAGAGAATTCTTTTCCAGTTATTATACTCAAATGCTACTGATGTGTGGTCCCTTAAAGACTGTCGCCTCCAGTTCTGTTCCTGCTGTCCTGAGCAGCGTTAACTGGAATCACTCAAAGGAACAGAACCAGGCCTCTCACCTTCCAAGACGGCCCACACTGTGGAGTGTGTCTCTCTCTCAACAAATCCACTTTTTTTTTTTAAACAAATCTACTTTTTATATATCAAAAAAAGGAACAGAAACAATCCTCATCATTTTCTGTTTCCTTTTATTTTATCTTCCTTCTCCTGCTTCCCTCTTAGAAAAAAAGTCAGAGAGGACAGATAAGAATAAAGAACAAAAGCTTGTGGGAAGTAACTTTTACAGCAAACTGTGGAGAATCCGTAAGAGAATTTTCAACAAGGGTTGAAGCAGATCAGCACCTGCGTGGGCTAAATAGCGGCTCACTCAATATATCTGTTTATCTAGAGTGCAAAGCAGGGCTATCAGCAGAAACCATGGCTTCTAAACTATCCCTCGGTCTAGACTATTATACGTCAACCTTGGATGAAAACCCTTGGCTGGAGATCTTTAAAAAAAAAAAAAAAAAAAACTAGAATTTGTGGAGGTTCCTAGCCCTCTGTCACTTTTAAAAGCTCTTCTTGGTGATTTTCATATGTGGCCAAAGTCAAAACCACTCATCTCTACCGACATCCAAACAAACTCTTTATCCAACAGTTGCCATTATGCTGGGCAATTTGGGCTAAAACCAAAATGACCAGTAACAATGCTTCTGCACAGGCAGATAATTAAAGCTATCAGTTCTAGCGTCTTTACTGCGTATCAGTTTGCACCCAGCACGTTACAGACGTCATCTCTAACATTTGCAACCACCTTGGAAAGTACACAGTACATTCCCAATTTCAGCACAAGAAATGGAGAAATATAGTGGTAAAGGAATTTATTACACAGCAAATAATTAGCACAGAGACCCCAATCCAAGCTGGCCCTCTCTCCTTTATAAAGATAGCCCCTTGTCTTCATGTCTTTAATCCAAAATTGGTATTCTTCTAATATTCTACCACATGTGCAAATATGACTATTTAAAAACTGGTGAAAACTCAGAGAAATATATATTTGAAATATATATATATATATTCAAAACAAGTTTTCTTCACTTTATAAACTGTTAATGCTTATTATTTTTAAAAAAATTTCTCTAATTCTTGGGACTTCCCTGGTGATGCAGTGGTTAAGAATATACCTGCCAATGCATGGAGTCCAGGCTGAATCCCTGGTCAGGGAACTAAGATCCCACATGCTTTAACTAAAGGTCTTGGGTGTCACAACTAAGACCTGGCACATCCAAGTAAATAGATAGATGATAGATAGATAGGGCCATCTGTGGTAATCCAGTGGTTAATAATCCACATGCCAATGCAGGGGACAGAGATTTGATCCCTGGTCTGGGAAATAAGATTGCACATGCCGGGGGCAGCTAAGTCCTTGTGCAGCTGCTACTGAAGCCCATATGCTCTAGAGCCCGTGCTCAGCAATAAGAAGGGCCACTGCAATGAGAAGCCAGCTCACCGAAACTAGAGAGGAGCTCCTTTTTTGCCACAACTAGAGAAAGCCTGTGCACTGCAATGAAGACCCAGTGCAGTCATAAAAAAAATATTTTAAAAGAAAAAAATTCTCTAATTCTAGAAAGAGACAAACGTCAAGATCTGTTACCAGCCTACCTTCCAAACTCTAATGTCCATTTGCAATGTGAATCAACTTTGTTGAGCAAGCTGGTTTTGCTTAGTTTGGTGAATGCACAATTGATTTGGGCCATATATCAGTAGCAAACCTAGCAATACATATCCCTAAAATCATAGTTACCTAAAATTGATGCTTCTTTAAATTCCTTTTCCTGAAAAATGCTTAAATTACTGGTAAATCTGGAAATTCCCCTTAGGGATCCTTGGAAAGCAAACTATAGCATAGTATTCTATTAAAACTGTTGAAATAATAGCTTCTGATTGTTAGAAAACATAAGGCATACACACACACACAGAGGTTTTCATTTCTAACACAACATACAAATGTGACTGCAATTTGGTCCCTTTACAAAGTGGAGCAGATCTTAACAGACAGCTTCAGATAGGCGCCGTTCAGTTACCTCCCTATGGCATGATTACTTCATATCTCATGTTAATAATAGGTACTCAATAAATACTTGTTTTGAATGAATACATAAATGGGGAGGGGAGGACTGAAATGCAAAATTCAGGGAGAAAGCCTACCTCAAACAGAAAAACAAAACCTCACACCTTCATTCAAAAATAAATCAAAAAGGGTGAAATTGAAGATCCATAGTGTGCTGTGCTGAATTGCTCAGTCGTGTCCGACTCTTTGCGACCCGCCAGGCTCTTCTGTCCATGGGATTTTCCAGGCAAGAATACTGGAGTGGGTTGCCATGCCCTCCTCCAGGGGATCTTCCCAACCCAGGGATCGAACCCAGCTTGCACGCATTGCAGGCAGATTCTTTACCATCTGAGCCACGAGGGAAGGCCAAGATCCACAGCATATGGGTCTTATACACTACCAAGAGGGCTTTTAGATTCCAAAATGTATCATTTATTTACATTTTCTGGTACATGGAAATAGATGGAGAAGTTTTCCTAAATCAGAAACGTGACTCTCTTCTTCCTAAAGACTCTATGAGGGGGACTTCCCTGATGGTCCAATGGTTAAGAATCCACCTTGCAATTCAGGGGATGCAGGTTCCATCCCTGGTTGGGGAGCTAAGATTCCACGTGTCAAGGGACAACTAAGCCTGCGTGCCACAACTACTGAGCCCGAGCACTTTGGAGCCTGCGGGCCCAATGTAACCAAATGAATAAATAAATATTTTTTAAAAAAGACTCTACGAGGAAGCGGTTCACATCTTCAGAATCACATCTTATTAGTCATTCCTCCACTGTTCCCCAAGAACACTGAGTCTTTATTATAGCAGACAGCATATTCTGCTTTATATTACAGCTGGTTGTAGACACAGACACAACCATAGCAATTTTAGCAACATTACAATGTTCTTAAGGTTGGGGGTTTTGCTTCTATTCATTCATTCATTCATCCATTGACTATATTGTGCTTTGCCCAAGAGGAGGTACACAATTAATCAGTGATACCACAGACACTTTCCAGCTACAGAACACCATCTAGTGCTCCTACACTGTGAACAACTGGAAGTCCAAAAGATATGTCTTATTCCTAACTGTGCCCTCAAGGCTTAGCACATATCTGAGTAATGTTGAATGACTTGAACCACGCCTTACAGAACATCTAGCTCAACCCTTCATTTCCTCTTGGTGACTGGATTATTTCTCAAAGTGAAAAAGCAACTACTAGCTGGTGGTAAGACTAGGACTAAAGGTCAGATTTCCTTTCTCCTAACCCAAAGTTCATGTAAAATCAACTCACAACTCAAGTGGCATTGTGATACTTATTTCCCTTTAGCTCAAAAGCTCGCTAGTGTCCTTACAACCACATCCCTTCAAAGCTCCAATTTACTGGCAAAACACTGTGTTCATGGGAATGCTCTTCACAATTGAACACTGTGAGTTTTTCTACTTAGGTGAAGTCCTTAACATCATAATAATGAAGATTAATAATAAATTGTGCTATATGTTAATATCCTGTTACAAATTTTATTATTACTACTATTTAGTATTATTCGGTACTCCGAGGTATTTATCCAAGAGAAATAACAACGTATGTCCACAAAGTCTTGTACAAGCATGCTTATAGCAGTGTCATTTAAAATAGCCTAAAACGTCTGTTATTTATCAATAAGAGAATTGATAAACTGTGATGCAGTCATACATGGAACACTGCTCAGTCACATCACATACATGCAACAACACGGCTCACTAGCTCATAAGCATAGATCTTAGCATAAAACATGCTGTTTGAAAAGAGTCTTACACAGAAGAATACATGCCAAGTAAATTCTATTTATATGAAATTCTAAAATGGGCAAAACTAATATATGGTAGGGAAAAAATCACATCAGTGGTTGACTCTGGGTGGTAGGGGTACGGCCAGCAACTTGGAGGGGGCACGAAGAGAACCTTCTGGGGTGATGGTACGTCTTTATCACGATAGGGGTTTGGGTTATACCAGGGTATGCTTTTGTTAAAGCTCAGCAAATATACACCTAAGATTGTTGTATTTCATTATATGCAAGTTTTATCTTAAAAAACTGAAAGCAAGTATTGAATTTTAGTTAATGAAGTGACTCAGGTTAAGTATGCTGATGTTTAGCACTTTATTTCTGAAGACCATCAAAAAACTACAGAGAATACATGGATGGAGGAATGGATTGAGGGGTAGATAATGACAAAATAAGTACAGTAAACCCTAATGGCAGAATCAAAGTTTTGGGTATGCAGGTGTTCACTGTAAGATCCAAATGTGCCCTATGTTTGAAATTATAAAAAAAATAATAATAAAATGTTGGTTTAAAAAAAAGAGACGTAAAACAAGCATTCTTTGAGCCTTAATGAAGAAATTAACTGTAAAAAGAAATTATCAAGACAACTAGTGCACATAATTTTTTGAATTATTTGAGTTTATTTACTTTGAGTATTAGCAAGAGAGTTCCAGAAAAACATCTATTTCTGCTTTATTGACTATGCCAACGCCTTTAACTGTGTGGATCACAATAAACTGGAAAATTCTGAAAGACATAGGAATACCAGACCACCTGACCTGCCTCTTGAGAAACCTGTATGCATGTCAGGAAGCAACAGTTAGAACAGGACATAGAACAACAGACTGGTTCCAAATAGGAAAAGGAGTATGTCAAGCCATTTATTGTCACCCTGCTTATTTAACTTATATGCAGAGTACATCATGAGAAATGCTGGGCTGGAATAAGCATAAGATGGAATCAAGATTGCCAGGACAAATATCAATAACCTCAGATATGCAGATGACACCACCCTTACGGCAGAAAGTGAAGAAGAAATAAAAGCCTCTCAATGAAAGTGAAAGAGGAGAGTGAAAAAGTTGGCTTAAAGCTCAACATTCAGAAAACTAAGATCATGGCATCCGGTCCCATCACTTCATGGGAAATAGATGGGGAAACATTGGAAACAGTGTCAGACTTTATTTTTTTGGGCTCCAAAATCACTGAAGATGGTGATTGCAGCCACGAAATTAAAAGACACTTACTCCTTGGAAGGAAAGTTATGACCAACCTAGACAGCATATTAAAAAGCAGAGACATTACTTTGTCAACAAAGGTCCATCTAGTCAAGCCTATGTTTTTTCCAGTGGTCATGTATGGATGTGAGAGTGGGACTATAAGGAAAGCTGAGTGCCGAAGAATTGATGCTTTTGAACTATAGTGTTGGAGAAGATTCTTGAGAGTCCGCTGGACTGCAAGGAGATCCAAGCAGTCCATCCTAAAGCAGATCAGTCCTGGATGTTCATTGGAAGAACTGTTGTTGAAGCTGAAACTCCAATACATTGGCCACCTGATGCGAAGAGCTGACTCATTTGAAAAGACCCTGATGCTGGGAAAGATTGAGGGCAAGAGGAGAAGGGGACGACAGAAGATGAGATGGTTGGATGGCATCACCAACTCGATGGACATGAGTTAGGGTGAACTCCGGGAGTTGGTGATGGACAGGGAGGCCTGGCGTGCTGCAGTTCATGGGGTTGCAAAGAGTCAGACACGACTGAGCAACTGAACTGAACTGAACTTTGAGTATTACAAAAAAGGGAAATTGACAAAAGATGGCAGTATTCGTTTATCTCTAATCTCTACCTTTTAGACTTAAAAAAGAAAACCAGGAGCACTCTTGGGGAAGGACCTCTAATTCACCTCTTCAGTGGTGAGACCAGGCCCAGAGTCCCCTCTGGGGCCTGAGGGCCAAAGCCCCCCAGCCCCGTGGCCATGCGCTCCCTGGTTCAGGGGTACAGTACACACCATCCACTGCTGATGGGGTCACACAGCTCCCCAGTGATATCACTTACGTACAGAATCTACAAAAATGATAGGAATGAACTTATTTACAAAACAGAAAGACTCACAAACAGAAAACACAGGTTCGATCCCTGATCTGGGAAGATCTCGCATACTGCGGAGCAACTAAGCCCATGCTCTAGAGCCCATGAGCTGCAACTACTGAAGCCCCAGTGCCCTGGAGCCTGTTCTCCGAAACAAAAGAAGCCACGGCAATGAGAAGCCCGCAAATCGCAACTAGGGAGTAGGCCACACTCACCGCAACTAGAGAAAAGCCCTCACAGCAATGAAGACCCAGTACAGTCAAAAATAATATAAATAAATTTAAAAAATAGCAGCCATATAAAACAAGAGGTCTAGGTGACTGAAGGTTTAATTTGAAGGCCAAATGTGCATAAGAGATCAGACGATGGTTTCATTTATGATGATGAGTAAAATAAAAGCAAGGAAACACTCCTGTCTTAATTTGAGCATAATCTAAACTTGACATTGATCGTTTGGGTGGGTCTGTGGAGTTGGACAAATTGCCTGGTGTATTGTAATCATGTTGACGTTATTTTCCACAGGATATTTTTTAGATTGGCCCTTGTTATTTTGTTCAGAAAAGAACAGCACTTCATTCGATGAATGAGCCTGGTCTGAATTGAGGAGAAGTCAAGTATGAATAAGGAAGTGGATTTGGATGCTCCAAGTGTTGTTGAGAAATGAAATGAATGACCTGGCTAAGCCCATGTTTATCCCATCTCTCTGATGGGGAGGCGGGGAAGAAAAGGCGGGGAGCGAGGTTAATGAGTGTGTGTGAAAACCAGTCACTGTTCAAAGACACGGAACTTGAAAACAGTTGAATTTGGTTAAGCCTGAACAGACCTAGGGCAGTGTTTCATCACAGAACTGGTGACTAAAGTCCATGCTTCACATCTTCCCTGTTTTCTTTTTTTCACTTCCTGTCTTTGAAATGAGAACTACAAAGCCTTGAAATCAGAGCCTAAATCAGAGGGAAGAACAAATGTAATGGAGTATGACGGGTCTGCACTGGGCAGGGAGGGAGGAGGCTACAGAGAGGCGGGGTCTGCAGAGGTGTTTGGTGGCTGTGGGTGGGCGACAGGAATTGGAAGGAGAAGGCTTCCTCCAGATCATGGAGGCAGATCGTTCACGAAAAGTGAACTGCAGGCTGGACTTTAGGGGAGGAACCAGTAGAGGAGACCGGTAACACCGGTCCCGAAAATTCCAAAAAGACTCAGAGGGGTCAAGACTTTGAAAGGCTTACTAGCAGCGTATAACTGGAAGGTCAAAAATCTTCTTCCCAAGGTCACTGCTTTCTGCTCCCTTCACCTTGGACCCTGTTTCCTATATTTGACTTGTGGCTCTGATAGCAGACTTTGAATTTCAGTGATTTTTAGAAACAATATTTTCTGCTGCTTCTGATTACCCACAAAAAAATCAGTGTTCACCATGGAAAACACAGAAACCGCCCACCACCCCACCCCTGCCCCACAGACATACAGTCTGGGATGGATGATTTCTTATGAAAAGCCATAGGGAAGAAAGAGGATATGAGTTGGAAATATGGATAATTAAGTGTAAAATTGTAAATCCATCATGAGCGGGAATTTGGATTCTTCAGTGTTATTCTTCTCTATTCCTCTACATTATTTTTTCAAACAGAGTACCATCCATGGAATTAGATTAAGCATTTCTAGATTAAGATTAAGCATAACTAGATTAAACATTTCTAAGGTTCCCAATACATACTGCCAAACTGTTTTCCTATGAGGTCATACCAAATACGTGTCTTTGTGTGGCCACCAGACAGGCCTAAGTAAGCTGGATTCTTTCATGGAAGGAAAATGGTACATCACTGTTTTAATTTGCAGGTTATCTGTGATACTGATTTTCTTCCTTATGGTATATACCAGTACTGCTCTATCGTTCCTTTTTTCTGTTGTTTGACTTCTCAGAGTCCATGATAAGGCCTTGTGAATAGAATAATGAATTAATAAAATTACACTGAATTACTTCTCTGTGTTGAAAATCCTTCCCCACCCAAAATTATCATCATTAACTTAATTTGTTCACATTCCACTCACATTTCTTATTTTGGTTACCACTTTTATGTGACCCAGAAATAGCCCACATGTGAAATATCTGTAAATGGCAGGTTCTTTACCAAAGAAGAGCTCAGGAAAGGCAAAGGACTGTTAACTTCTGAAGGCAAATTACAAAAATGAAAGAGGTCATTTGTTGTCTTTTTATTTTTCAGAATAAGAAGAGTCCTTAATTTTTATTATGGCGAAGATGAAGAAGAGTTGGACTGAACTTCGTAAACCAGGATCCTCTGATATTTCTCTACAGAATAACAGTATAATATATCCAAATCAGTGCTATTTCCTAGAATTAAAAGCAAAACAAAGCTTTTCACTGCACACAGACAGCAGAATGCTCCTGGGAAGCATACAACGTGTGCCGGCACCACAGATGAGATAGCAGGAGCGTGGAGAAGTTTCTCGAAGTCACAGACTAAATGGAAGAAGGCCCAGGCATAAACCAATTCCATGGTTCTCGGTCAGTGTTCTTTCCACCGCACTCCCCCAGAACCTGACATTTTCTACAAAGTATATCATTTTAAAATTCCAATGAAAACATCTATTCTTCTGAGCAGCAAATAAAGCCATTACCATATTAACTTCTCCATGCTCAGATGTTCAGTCGTGTCCAGCTCTTTGCGACCCCATGGACTGTAGCCCACCAGGCTCCTCTGTCCATCGGATTTTCCAGGCAAGAATACCGTAATACAAGAATATGGTTTCCATCTCCTCCTTCTCCAGATTTTTTCCCACCCAGGGATCATATTTATGAATGGGATTATAGTCAATCATTTTCAATGCATGCAGATGCCCATCTGTTTATTAACACCTTCATTATATGATCTTACTTTCCCTGACATATCTATTCAAACAAAAGCAGGCTCTGTGCCTAAGAACTTCTCTAATATTCTTTATTAAAAAATGAAAGAGTGGGCATATCTTACAGCTTTCTTATAAGAAGCCATTTAATTAGAGTAGAATAAAAAGCCTTTGTTTCATTTCTACTCAAAGTTTGCATTTGTGATTGACACAGAGATCAAGCTTACTTCAACAATGGCAAATTTAAATGGGGAGGTTTCACAATCCTTAAGGGGGAAAAATGTCACACGTGACAATGTTCAACCTATTGAATTCACTATTAAGTAAGAGTCCAGTTCCATTCATGTGTGCCAACTTCCTTCCAGGGAATCCTCTTTGAGACGAAGGCAAACTAAAATTCCCTGTGATGTGCCAGATACTTTTATAGACTTCATGTTATCTCAATTAATCCTAACAGTAACTGCTGCTGCTGCTGCTAAGTCGCTTCAGTCGTGTCCGACTCTGTGCAACCCCATAGACGGCAGCCCACCAGGCTCCCCCATCCCTGGGATTCTCCAGGCAAGAACACTGGAGTGGGTTACCATTTCCTTCTCCAATGCATGAAAGTGAAAAGTGAAAGTGAAGTCGCTCAGTCGTGTCTGACTCTTCGAGACCCCATGGACCGCAGCCTACCAGGCTCCTCCGTCAGTGGGATTTTTCAGGCAAGAGTACTGGAGTGGGGTGCCATTGCCTTCTCCGACAGTAACTGCTAGAGGTTGGTAAATTTGCTGAGAAAGTAAAAACGCTGCACAGAGAAAGCCAGTGCACTGGGAAAGCAGAGCTACTGGCCGTGCTTAGTCGCTCAGGTGTGTCCGACTCTCTGCGACCCCACAGACTGCAGCCTGTTAGCCCTCTGTCCATGGGGATTCTCCAGGCAAGAACACTGGAGTGGGCTGCCATGATCTCCTCCAGAGGCTCTTCCTAACTCAGGGATCAAACCCAAGACTCCCACACTGCAGGTGGATTCTTTACCATCTGAGCCACGAGGGAAGCTGGCTGGCTCTTCTTTTATCACGAAGGACAACATCAGCAGGAGGTTAACCTCAGGACGGTGTTTTCTTGTACCCAACTGGCGTCTGAGGTATCTTTCTGGCTGACTCATTGTCTTGGAGACCATTCTACCTGCAGCCACATTATAGTTGTCTTAGGTGCTAGAAACCACATGCTTCTATTGCAAGACTCGGTTCTTTGGTGAAGGTAAACAATAACTTTGATGGAGAGAAATAAGCTGTGGCTTTGAACACTTCTTTCCAATTTTCCATCATGGAATTGTTGTTTAGAACACAATAATCTTGAGAATTAGTGAGATCTTGAGAATCACATGGACCAATCTCCAAAGAAGAATCTTCCAGCTTCCCCATCAGGGGTCTCCCAATCTCACTGATGAAGTGAGGACAGCACACAAAACCTGATAGCATGGCAACCTAATCTGGTTTTCTTACAGCTCCAAGAGTTAAAAAAAAAAACAAAAACAACCTTTTTAAAAACTGAATCCAACCCAGTACATGTCTTTGTTTAGTTCTAAAGAAAATGCCCACTTGTCAGGAAGGTATACTGAGATCAGTTAAGACGTGTCAACAGTTTTAGGGCTCCTGCACTTGCCTCACTTGTAATTGAGAAGATGAAAGACACTTTTTTTCTGATGAGAGTCAGGATGGCATGAGGAAAATGAATGGACTTTGGGGTCAAGCTAATCTGAGTGTGAAGGCAGATTTCAGCATTTACTAAAAACGCGGCTTTATTCAAGGTTCTTGAGCTCCGTGACTCAGTTTCCCCATTTGCAAAAGGGGTTAATGATTCCTAGCTTGCAATTTCAAGAACTGGGGATGATATACATATAGCAGCCAGTGCAATGCCTAGCACATGGTACGTGTGTGATCAAATGGTATGGCTTGAGCAGTCATCACAGAGCAAAGAATGTCTTGAAAGAGCAGATTTTAATGGCTTATGCAGTTCACCAAACACTGCCTGGGTGGCGGCACATGCAGGCAGAAAATCTGAATGTCTCCTCTTTCACAAACTAGGTGTGTGACAGATTCTCTATTTCAGCTTCCTCATATACAAAACGTGTAGATGTTACATCTCAGAAATTTTTTTTTAAAGGTAAGTATAAAACTATTTGGGAAAGTATTTTCTTAAGTGTAAAACACAAGATATTGGTCCTGTGATTGTTCATAAAATTAAAAAGAATCAAATCAAATCTTTGATGTTCAAGCATCCCATATGGAAGGGACTTTCTACTGTGAAAATAATGATGCCTTTGAAGCAAAGAATCTGGGCATCTCTTGCTTTTTCTAGAAGTGACTCAAAACGTTTGACTGTGACAGTCAGGGTATTCTCCTGTCTGTCACTGGGCATACAGGACTGCTTACCTGTGGCCTCACTGAAATGGTGACCTGATCACACTGATATGCCTTCCAATATTAATGCAAAATTAAAAACATAACCTCTTTCATTCCCAATTCAAAAAAAAATCTAAAAGGTATATTCTCTCTTTTGTTATTCTGACTGAAGGGCATTCTGAGCAAGTTTCTGGTAACTTTTGAAGAATGAGACTGTGAATGCTTATACTTGTAGGGTGAAAATCAAGAAAGGCACTAAGGAGAGGAAATTTAGAAATTTTGTTCATTTCCAACATGATCAATTGAGTCAGAGACTTTGACATATAGACCCTTCTGGGAGTTAGAATTTAAAGCACTTCAAACCCCACAATGGAAAATGTGACTTTTGCCTCCCAGGAAATTCCTTGCCAATTCTGACTTGAAATTCATCTACCTTTCTTATAGTGATTGAACATTTCCTTATGCACAGATACTGAAACCTGAACTTATGTAATTCCCTGGTGGTCCAGTGGTCAATGGACATGAGTTTGAGTAAACTCTGTAAGTTGGTGGTATACAGGGAAGCCTGGCATGCTGCAGTCCATGGGGTCGCAAAGAGTCAGACATGATTGAGCGACTGAACTGAACTGAACTAGTGGTTAGGATTCAGTGCTCTCACTAGTGTGGCCTGGGTGTGGCCTGGCCAAAATTTAGAAAAAAAGAAAGAAAATAACTGATCTTTATTTAAAAAAAAAAAGAAAGGAAAAAAAAAAAAACCCTCAGTAGTTTGCTGAATAGATTTTAGATTCAGATATGCATCTGAAAAAAATCATAAGCCACAAAAAATTATTCATAAACAAAAGTCAGAATGAAAAATATACAAGGGGAGACCTCTTTTCAAAGCAAGAAAAACTCTGAAGGGAAAGATAGAGAAATCGAATTAAGAAAAATCAGGTCAATTGCCAGCTTTCTGACCAGAGACAGGTCTGTGCTACTGTATAAATGCTGAGTCTTCGTTAACGAGGTAGCACAGCCTCAAAATCCAGGGCACGGTCATGGCCAGCGCAGCACTGCTCGCTGCCGTAACCAACGGCTTGGGTGTGAAGACCGATCGTGCAGTTAGGAGACTCTTCTCAGGCTCAGCTTCCTCATCTGCAAACGATGGCTGGCCCCTCCTAGGGTAATGGTTTCAGTTAAATGAACAGCTCCTGCAGAGTACTTAATAAATCCACTCCCAGAAGGACTTCTCTTTTTCTGCCTTTTCAAGATGATAACATTTCCAACCCACCTTTTATGAGATCATGCAACTTTAAAGGGCTGGCACACATGGAATAATTTTCAGCTCATAGAGTCATGTTTTTAATCTCCGCGTGCCCAATTTATTAAACTGTGGTGTATTCTTACAAAGAAATACTATGCATCAGTGAAGGAATACATTACAGCTACACAAATCAATGCTGAGTGAAAGGAGCCAGACACAGAAGAACACAGATATGTGATTCCACTTTTATGGAGCTCAAGAAAAGCGAATGTAGGGACTTTCCTGGTGGCTCAGCGGTGAAGAATCTGCCTGCCAATGAAGGAGACATGGGTTTGATCCCTCACTCCAGGAGATCGCACATGTCTCGGAGCGACTAAGCCCACATGCCACAACTCTTGAGGCTGTGCTCCACAATGAGAAGCCTGTGCGCCCCCATCTAGAGAGGAGCTCCACACTCGCCGGGACTAGAAAAAGGCCCTCGCAGCAGCAAAGACCCAGCACAGCCATAAATAAACAAAAATTATTAAAAAAAACAGATAACGTGTGGCGATAGAAGTCGGAATAATGGTTACCTGGAGCAGGGTGGGTGGGTGGCAGGGAGGAGAAGCCCAGGGAGCCTTCTGAGACACTGAAAGAGCCCCATACTTTGAACTAAGATTGGTGGTTACACAGGAATACGTAAAAACTCAAGCTGTATACTTAAGAGTTGTTCATTTGACTGCCTTTATGTTATATTTCAATAAATAATATTTAAAATAATATTTTTCAAAGCACTTGTTTGACTTAATCTCATTACATATAAGCTTCTCCCTTATCGCATTGTTCTAGGCTCTTTTTGCATTTTGTGTAAGTGCTCAATTTTTTTCACTGGTAGGAAATAATTGTAGGAATAAAGAATTACTCATATATTAAAATTTCCAAATAGCTGAATATATCTACTTAAGTTAGAAAACTATTACTTTCTTGGAAGAAAATCTTTATACAAAATGATTTGTGGTCCTCAGTGTTATCTTAAACAAATGCTACTGAGCACATTTTCCTTGGTGAACCAAGGCTATCCTTAGAAGTTTACATGGTTGAGCTGGGCTGAAATGAAAGGATGGCTTCAGGGGCTGTTTTTCATTGCTCTGTGCCTGCCTCTAACCATCCTGGTCCTTATCCTCTGCTTTCATTCATTCATTCATTTGGTACGTGTTTTTAGAATGCCCAATATGTGCTAAGCACTGAACACAGAGTGAAGAATAAGACAGTCACAATTCATGACGTAAGGGGGACTTACTCTTTGGCAGAGGAGCCAAGTATAAAACTAGTGTGCTGACTATCTTAAAGGGATAGGACCTAATTTAGGGGGTTTAGGAAGGTCACCTTGAAGAAATGACATTTAAGAACTGAGAGGTAACAACCTAGCCTAGAATGAGATCTTAGTAAGCATTTGTTGAATGAATGGATGATTGATCATTAGCCAACAAAGAAGAGTTCTGATTCATTGTGCATTAAGAAAACAGGAATTCTAAACCAAAAGCAAGTAGGCACAGAGTGAGGCCCTGATGGGCTTAATGGCCTGAATTTTTTGAATGCTGTAAGAACTGTTTGTTGCCTTACTTAAGACCTTGTGTTACTAGACAAGGATTTCTTTCCCCTTCTTTTTTTGGCCCCACTGTGGGCACATGGGATCTTAGTTCTGCAATCAGGGATCGAACCTGTGTCCCAGTCAGCAAAAGTTTGACAGACCCTTAACCACTGAACTGCCAAGGAAGTCCCGAGTGAAGGATTTTTAATCATTGCTCGACTAACCTATACAAATTCAGTTTTTACCAAAACAAAACCAGCCCCAAATAGCCCATGTCTTTATGATAATTCCCCTAGTCTGCCTGATAGTTCTGATCCCAAGTCCTGGCACAGTCACTCAAAAATCTTGAAAGGTGGGTGTTACACACCCACACCTTTTTCGTGACAGCTCTGTCCAAGCAAGCCAAGACAACCCTGACTCCTTGGGCATTCCTGCATGTTGCAAACCGCCACCTAATTTGGGGGCCAATTACTGTCCCTAGAGATTTCACCTTCATGACATATTACAAACCAAGAGCTTGCTGTCTAAAGGAGAAAGGAGCAGATGACAAAATCTTTGTGGAGAGACTTTACCCAAATATCTGCCTGATAAGGATTTCCCTGCAGCTCAAATGGTAAGGAATCTGCCTGCAATGCAGGAGACCGGGGTTCGATCCCTGGGTCAGGAAGATCCTCTGGTGAAGGGAATGGCAATCCACTCCAGTATTCTTGCCTGGAGAATCCCATGGACAGAGGGGCCTGGCAGGCTACCTCCTGTGGGTTTGCAGAGTCAGACACGACTGAGCAACTAACACACACAGGCCTGATAAAGCCAGCCTGGTACTATTAACGTATCACATGGAGTAGCAGCAAAGTTTTAAATGCCAGAGATAGGGGCCAGTGTATCCAGAGTTTAATTTGACATCTGAGTGGATCCATTCACAAACTGCCCAATAACTGCAAGAACTCCTAAAGAGAGATGGAAATGTAGACTTTGTTGATCTTAGTTTCTTACAGTTCCATACAGAGCTTTGGGACTTCTGATTTTAAAGAAGCAAACAAAGGAACTCACTGCGTAGGATTTTCCCAATGAAATAGCGGGAAACAGGGGATGGCAAATATCTGGAAATGATTTATTTTTAGACTTCTTTCCAGTCTTCCTGTTCCTCTGATGAAATTTCAGACATAAAACTCTATCCATCTACCTGAGACACAGTGGAATTAATGCATGAGTTTCTTCACTGGTCAGGATCTATTTTGGATTTCTGCAGTATTAACAACATTGAAGGTCAAAAGTTTGACAGACCCTTAAGCAATCAAGGTGCGTCTATGGGACGGAGAAGTAAACAGCAAGTATTCCTACCTCTGTTTCAAAATTTGGAAAGAGAGATAAGAAAAAGGTAATATACTTGTGGCAAGTTACATAAACTTACAGTGGTTGGGGTAGTGAAATGACTCAACATAAAATTCAGTTTTCTGACACGCATATAAAACAATCAAATCTGCTTTCCCTCGGGTGAACTGATGTCTTCGGCCCTTCGAAATTGTAGATTTAGTCCTATTTGCCTAAATACACAAAGCCACACTGAACTTTTTCCCATGAAGGAAGTTTCCTCTAATTTTGAAACCATCATTTATTTCAACCATTTTGCAATGACTGGGAAGCTGTCAGAAGAAAGACTCTCAGCTTCTGACTGCTAGCGTCACCGGTGGAAAGAGTACGCTAATAATGTTCCTTCATAATCAGTGCTACAGTCCATGGGGTCGCAAAGAGTTGGACGTGACTGAGCAACTGAACAACAACATGCTTGAGGTTTAATCTTAACTTCAGTACCGTCTTTATGATTAGGTTTCCTGCCATAAAATAAAATCAGACTAAAGATTCCACATGCTTGTTACATTGCAAATACCATCCAGCAACTTCTTTTCCCAGGAACTGGCCATTAGTCACCTTCTGGAGTTACCCTTTTTCTAGATTTTCCTACCGACTCTTTGAGTTTTAACCACTAGTAACACAGTTCCAAGTATCTGTGTCCAGGATATCATTATTACACTTGATCAAATGTAAACATTTGATTATGGCTCTAGTTTTATCATAGACGCTCATGTTTTCTACAAAAGGAAAAAAAAAGGTAAAATACTTAGCATTCCCAAGAAGCATTGAGTCATTTGTTTCTCCAAAACTATGTATGACCAGGGTATAAAGTTATTCCTAGCAACTGTGTTCTAAAAACAAAAATTTGAGGGTAGGAACAGTCTTTCAAGCTGACCTTTCATCGGGGCAAGGAGTGGGTAAGAGAGAAAGTTTAAGGGTATTTTCACAAAACCCAAGCCACCATTTAGCAAAAGCTTTTCAGGGAGTGAGTCACGGGGTATAATGAGACGCAAATCACAAGGTTACACGTTGCCTCCTAGGAACACTGCACCTGGTTCCGAATTCTTTGCTAAAGCAAACGCTGAGTTCTGATTCAGGCCGTGGGGAAGGAAACCTCAAGCGCAGGTAGATTTTACCTCCTTCTGTGTGACACACACGTCCCTGGACTAAAACCGAAAACAACATTCAGCCGAAACTGAAGATCACAATTATGCAGGGGCTGCGGGCCACAGGAAAACACGGTTTGCAAAGCAGTTCTTTGGCCCCTTCCTCCCCATGCCCGCCCGCTCAGCAGAAGGAACACGTATGCAACCGAACATTTTAAACATGTATAGAAACTAAAGTCTGAAACCAGTACCTGCCGAACACCTGGCGCTCCCTTTCCCCTGCTGGCTCTCTCCTCCCACACTCTGGCAACGGAATGCCCTTCAAAACCCTGGCTCAGTGCTTCTGGTAAATGTTTTACGAGACACTAAACAGCCTTGTGTCCCACCCTCAGAGCAAACACCATTGAGAGAACACAATATAATGCTCGAAATGATATCGTGTGATGTGATGTGCAGTAATGCAAATGAACAGGCGGGCTCTATTTCCACACTTCCCCTTAAGGGGGAAAAGAAAATCCCAAACTTCCAAGGGGTGGGGGTGGGCTAGCAGGAAGGGCTCGCAGATACAAACTTGGAGTTTTGTGTGGGTTTTTTGTTTTTTGTTTTTTTTAAGCCTCATTATGATAAGCTCATTGTTCTAATCCCCAAGCAAGTCTTGGCTTGTTAAAATGAAAAAGTGTCAAAGGCAAGAGTTAGTAAAGGGTAGAGGTCACGAGTGACTCTGTAGAGACTGCCACATCTAAACATGTACCACGTATTTCTATTTTTCAGAGCAAAGCGGACGCCAAAAAAGCTTTACAGAAACCATCTTCCACACAAAATAAAACGTACTTCCCATTTTCCATACCCTTCAAGTAATTCACAGTTAAAAACCAACTCTGCTCCAAACCAGAAGTTTTGCATTCCATTCAAGTTAACAATTACAACTGGAGGATAACAGAAACTGCCTGGCACTGAATTATTAGCATACCCAAGTCAGGTGCCTCTTGGTACCACCAGGGTTAACACGATAAAGAGAGAGCACCCGGGGATCACCCACAGCACACATGTACGTCGATGAAGTCAGGAGCTCCCGTGGGCAGCGCACACCTACCTGCTCTTGGAGCTGAGAAATGAGAAAACAGAATTATCCCGTGACCGTCGCGCCGACTCCATGAAAAGAGACCAAGGCCGTGGAGAGAAGGAATTGACTTTGGCTTTGGAATCTCACACACGGCCAGGTTAGGCAAATAAGAAAACCCATTCTCTAGTCCCCACCCCCACCGGAGTCCCCAGGAATACCTAGAATTCTTCATTTCATACCTTTAGGATCTCCAGTGGGGTAGAAAGAAAAGTGAACAGGGAATTGTGATCAAGGCTTTTGGGCACACCGGCTGTGTGACCTTGAACAAATCACTTAACCTCTCTGAGCCTGTTTTCCTCATCTGTAAAAGAAAAATGTCTAAAACCAGGAAAGATTTACCCAAAGAACTGCCAGCCCTCTTAATCTGGGAGCGTAGAAAACGGCATATAGACATTTTCAAAGCATTTTCAAGCTAGTTGTCCATTTTCTCTCCCCCAACCCTTACCTCTATAGGTTGGTCCTATCTTGTTTTCAGTTTCCTCAGTATTACAGATGCCTCAGGTTAGTGCTGTGACTAATCCGCCCTGGGTGGGTATCCTGAAGGCCGGTTATCTGCCTCCCGGAGGCGTGGTGAGCCGACCTCCGCGGCCTCCAGCCCAGGCTGCTGGGCCTGTGCTTTCGCAACATCTCTCCTCTTGAATTCCTCTTGCCCTCTAACACAGATACCTGCATGCTCGCCTCCCTTCCCCGTTCCTGCTCTCTCCCTCTTATTTTTTTTTTCTCATTTTCTCTTTCCTATCCCCCTTTCTACCCTTCCTTTTTTGCCCGACTCCTCGACAGAGAGATGATGTGTGTGTGGACATCAATCACTCCTCTCACCCTCTTTCTTCTTTTATTTTATGTGATAAACAAGCTGGTGAGGGAGTGAAACGGATGTGCTATCATCCAGATTCTACTGAAGAGAGACCGGAAAGGTTCAACAGCTGGCTCTAGGTCACGAGGCTGAAGCTGGACTTTCCTGACAGGCCAGGGTTTCTCCCTCCTTCACGGCCAGGACCACCCAATTCCCCGCCCTCAGATACGCCTCTTCTCAGAGCCTCAAATTCTCCACATGGTATGACTGAGTCTCCCTGATAATTCTGGCATATTCTCATCTTCCTCCCTCTGGGCTCATCATCTTATCCTATTTGGGGGGCAGGGGGGGTCTATCTCACTTGACCCCCACAGCCCACCTCCCCTTCTTTAAGCAAACCAAAGAGGAACAAATCTGCAAAATGACAAACCCACACAACTGGGGAATAATTATTCACTTCATAGGAGTCTTTCTCTTCATTAGTAGCTCTCTTGGGTACCCAAGCCACGTGGTACCACATATCCACGCACATGTCAACCACTTTCTAGACCGTAAAAGGAGCCCCCTCTGCATTCTTACCACGCTGTCCAGTGCTTATGGTTAAAGAGCATAATTGAATTCTGAAGGAAAAAAAGTGTGAAGACAATATCAGAATCCAAAGCAGTGCCTAATGGAGTAAACTCCAGGTATGACTCCAGGAATAACTTGAGAGTTTAGGGTTTTGATGTAGTAGCTGTGTTTTGTTCTGTATTCCAAGAGGATGAGAAAAGTGGATTATATTGATAAGGTGGCAAATAAATTAACCATCAAATCATGCCATGAAACAAGAACCAATGATTAAATGCCAGACAGGGAATCCTGGCATGCTGCAGGCCACGGGGTCTCAAAGAATTGGACACGAATCAGCGACTGAACGACAATTACCGGTTACCTGATAAACAATCCTGGTGACGGACAGGGAAGCCTGGCCTGCTGCATTCCATGGGGTCACCAAGGGTTGGACACGACTGAGTGGCTGAACTGAACTGATCTACAATCTCATTTAATTTAATCTAACAGAGGAGGAGGAGACAGGTTCAGAGAACATGCCCCAGGGCATGCTCTTAGCTGATAAGGGCAGAGCTGAGAATCAGAGGAGATCCAATCCAGTCATTGCTCTTCATCTGAGCCACTCTCCTGCCACGAGGACCCTGGCTCAAGGGCGGATCTGTTGCTCAAATCCAGTCACCTGTGCATGCTTTCCAGGCTCTACAAGAACATGTTTGGCCCTGTTTTTCTACTCCTTTTCCTTGGGTTCCCCAATCCTTCTTGTCACGTTTCACCCCAAGACAATCTGTCCTGCTCACTTTGAAATCTATGGACAGATTCTACTATTGAGGATCTCAGTTCAGTTCAGTTCAGTTGCTCAGTCGTGTCCAACTCTGCAACCCCATGAATCGCAGCACGCCAGGCCTCCCGGTCCATCACAAACTCCTGGAGTTTACTCAAACTCATGTCCATCGAGTCGGTGATGCCATCCAGCCATCTCATCCTCTGTCGTCCCCTTCTCCTCCTGCCCCCAATCCCTCCCAGCATCAGGGTCTTTTCCAGTGAGTCAACTCTTCGCATGAGGTGGCCAAAGTACTGGAGTTTCAGCTTCAGCATCAGTCCCTCCAATGAACACCCAGGACTGATCTCCTTTAGGATGGACTGGTTGGATCTCCTTGCAGTCCGAGGGGCTCTCAAGAGTCTTCCCCCAACACCACAGTTCAAAAGCATCATTCTTCGGCGCTCAGCTTTCTTCACCGTCCAACTCTCACACCCATACATGACCACTGGAAAAACCACAGCCTTGACTAGATGGACCTTTGTTGGCAAAGTAATGTCTGCTTTTTAATATGCTATCCAGGTTGGTCATAATTTTCCTTCCAAGGAATAAGCGTCTTTTAATTTTCATGGCTGCAGTCACCATCTGCAGTGATTTTGGAGCCCAAAAAAATAAAGTCTGACACTGTTTCCACTGTCTCCCCATCTATTTCCCATGAGGATCTCAGTTGACCACAAAAACTGAGATATGGATAGTATGGATTTCCCCACTTCAAGTAAGCCTTTCTGTTCATTTTTTTCCTACGGCCACAAATTTGATATTTGACTTTAAACACTGTGGGCTGTGTTAAAATTCCCTGTGTCATATAGTCCTTGGTGTTCTATTGTATTCAAATATTTCACCTCATGCTGCTCAGAGGATAAATTCTTTGTCCCTGAGAAAGAACTGTGCCTTCCAGGCAATATAAATGTTTGATAATAGCATTTTCCCACTTCCAGCCATGCAATTCTAAGTTGGGTTTTGTGCTATTGTTTTGGGTATGCCATCATGCGGGTGTCCCCCTGGTACTTCTAACTGCCAAGTTCTGTTAGGGCAGAAAAATCAGCCTCTCTCTGCTCTTTCACCAGAGCGTCTGTCGTTCCAGAGGCCCACCTCTAGCTTAGATACATCTGAATCTAGCATGTATTTGGTCTGCAAGATGGTTCCAGATTCTGAAAGGGGTTTTGAGTTCTCTCTGACACTCGTGATAGGAAAGAGGAAGCAGCAAGAGGAGAATGTTTTATTTGGAGTGAGTAAGTCTCGCAGAATCCTGGAGAGGTCTTTCCTCCCCTGACTTGTTCAAGCCCCCTTCAGTTTTCTGGAGAGGGCATCCGAGAGCATCCTGAAGGCAGCCTCAGAAAGTTCCGGTCACCCAGCCCAGCCTAAATCAAACCCTAAGAAAGGTCCCAACAGTCCCTGGTGTTTTTCCAAACTGCTTATGGAAGGAGATGTTGGAATAGATGAGGGGGACACATGATGAATCAACACACAGGCCATCACTGTCTTTCACTGGGACATTAACAGTTTCACTGGGACCAGAAGGTTCTCAAAGTGAGGTCCCTGGATCCCCTGGGAGACCCTTTCGGAGGTCTGCAAAGTCAAAACAATTTTCATAATAACACTAATACTTCTGTATTTTTCCACTGTGTTGACATTTGCACCAATGCTGAAAAGGCAGCAGAGGGTAAAACTGCTGGTACCTCAGCACAAAAGAAGACAGCGGCAACAATTGGCACTAGCAATCACAGCATTTTTCTATTAGCAGGCACGAGAGGTTGTCTTCATTATTTTTTTGAATGTACCTGAAGCAGGAAAATATTAATTCCATTATTTAATACATCTTGACTCTTGAGCATATACCTTTTTAAATATTCTGTGTGATGAAATGGGAGGCATGCAGAAAACACTCTTGCTGCATACTTAATCATGACCATAGACTCAAGAAAAGTCACGTGTGTGACAGTTACAGGGCGAACTACAGCTGCTTCTGTCACAGAACACTGTTTTTACTTAAAGAATGACTGACAGCTAAACTGTGGTTATCCAGATACGGGGTATTCAGTAGATACTTTCTGAAAGGACAAATGAAATGTGCCTGTCACTTCGAAGAACACAACTAACAGTATTTGTCTCCAATGATAAAATTGGAGCTTTCAGGCAAAAGTTAAATTTTTGAGGAACGTAACATTCACCACCATGAGCTTAATAGCTTGCCATGTTAAAAGCTTTTCTGATGAAATTAGTTGTGATATTAGTAAATGTGATTTTTAATGATAGTATATAATGAAATAGTGTATAATGAAATGTGTCAATATTTCAATGATCTTCACAACTCAGTAACCCAGTATTTTCTAAATGACCAATTCATAATGTTACAGAATCATGCATAATAAAAGATCCATCCATAGCACAAGTAAACCAGTGGATTTTAACATGAGTATAAAAACTTCACTGATATGGTTTCAGATTCCATACTACAAACCAATCTTTAAGAAACTATCTCTTTAAGGTTTGGCTTTGGTAGCAAAGAAGAATGTTCTCAACTACCTGAGAGGTATATCAAAACACCCCTCTCTTTTCCAACTACATATCTTTGTGAAGCTGAGTGTTCTTTATTTACTTCAATAAAAACAACATATTTCACCAGATCGAAGGCAGAAGCAGATATAAGAATACAGTTGACTTCTATCAAGCCAGTAATTAAAGAGATTTGCAAAAATATGATGTGCTTTCTAGCATCTATTTTTTTTGAAATACAGTTTTTCATAAAATGTTATTTATGTCAACATAAGAAATTCCAACTATTTTTGAAGTACTTAATAAATATTTTTAACTTCTTAGTTTGAATTTCTAATGTGGTAAATAGTTACAGATACAATCCACATAAACAAGAGCACTCTAGGTTCGTCAATAATTCTTAAGAACGTAAAGACAGGGTTGCCAGATTCAGCAAATAAAAATGCAGATCCCAGTTAATTTCTGTTCATTTTTATTTTATACTGAAGTATAGTTGATTAACTATAGTTGATTAACACTGTTGTGTCAGTTAAATTTGACTTTCAGATAAACAACAAATAATATTTTAGTTTAAGTATCCATGCAACATTTGGGACATATTTATACTAAAAAAAATTACTTTATTGCTTATCTGAAGTTTATATGAGTGTCCTTTATTTTATTTGCCTGTTAAGATGTGCTGAGCCCAGAAAGTTTGAGAAAAGCTGCAGTAGACCATGCCCCGCACACATGTGCTAACACACTAACATGTATTTAACACCCACTGTGTACCAGACCCTGCACTAAATTCTTGACAAATACTACCTCTTCAATCATCTCCAAAATCCTATGTGGCAAGTATTATTGAGATCCCTAGTTTAAGTAAAACTAGTTATTGGTGGAAGGCAAGACTGGAACCCACTCACTCAGACACCAAAATCTCAACTTGTAACCATGAGGCTTACACTGAAATCTAAGGGAGAATCCCAAAGATGATGGGTTTTTCTGCATATTTGCATCTCATAGCAAAGCGATTTCTTTTTTTCTCTGTCTCACAGCTGTGTATATGTTCTATTATCAGTAAAATGATGGAAGCCAAGGCTGTGTGTCAGGAAATTCTATCCAGAACTGGCTGTGAGTATTTGGCTCAGAGCAAACTTTCCTAATGGATGCTTCCCTGGGCATGACAACTGCCTTTTTCCGGGCTGGGAATTCCAGAATGGAGCACTGCTCGTTACTATTAATTGGAAGCTGATGGGAGCTTGGTGCTGGATTGGAATCATCCTTGAGCATTGATAATTTCTCCAAATGAATCTGTACCAACTGAAGCAAATGCAACTATTGTTTTAAGTGAGCCAAGGTCCCATTTTTCTTACGATCATGACCCAGGCCACTGGATATATTTAATGAGCTAAGGTTCGACAGTAAACAAACTAGGGAAAGTGAGTTTTTTTTATGATACAGCATGGCAGCAAGGGTATATACTCACTGCACCTCAAGATCTGCAAATACAAAAATGAATTTGCTTGCAGGCAACTTGGACCTTCTCTCCATTCACCTAGGGGCATCCCAGGTGGCGCCATAGTAAAGAACCGCCTGCTTATGTAAGAGATGTGGGTTCAATCCCTGGGTCAGAAAGAACCCCTGGAGGAGGGCATGGCAACCCACTCCAGTATTCTTGCCTGGAGAATCCCCAAGGACAGAGGAGCCTGACGGGCTGCAGTCCATGGGGTCGGAAAAGAGTCAGACACGGCCGAGTGACTTAGCATCCATGCCCTAGTCACCCTTCTTCTCCTGCAGTTTCAAGAGTGTGTCCCGTCCCCCGCCTACCCCATCCCCGCCTGCCCCCGTCAGCCAGACACGGACAAGTCGAGGCTGCAGGGCAAGGGGAGGCCCCTAAGGCAGTTCTTTACCTTTCTTTGTGTTCTTTACGGCTTAATCCTTGTGTTTGTACTTACTTTATCCGGGCTGTCAATACGATGAGGACAGCAATATTCACATGGCAAGCTATAGTCCACAGGGTTGCAAAGAGTCGGACACCACTGAGTAACTAACTACTACTGTGCATAATGAAGTGTACAAAGTGAGGAACATGCAAGGGAGGTAGAGAAAGATAGAGACACTAGTCTTTCAGACAGGAAAATTTCTTTAACAAAGGGAAGACTTACCTTTCAGATCTTTTGTTTTGTAAATTTGGATTTTTATTAGATGTGAGGCACACCAGATTACGCTAAAGGAGGTTATGTATACAGAAGCCAAGGCGGATAGAATTTAGAAATTAGCCTGGAGGAGAGAATGGGACAAAGGGAGGAGGAAAAAAAAAGTGTAGATCTGAAAGATTTTCCAGGCAAGAGTACCGGAGTGGTTGCCATTTCCTTCTCCAGGGGATCCTCCCCTCCCAGGGTCTCTCGCACTGCAGGCAAACTCTTTACTGACTGAGCAACCAGGGCAGTTGGAAAAGGTCAGTTTTCATCCCAAAGAAAGGCAATGCCAAAGAAAGCTCAAACTACTGCACAATTGTACTCATCTCACACGCTAGTAAAGTAATGCTCAAAATTCTACAAGCCAGGCTTCAACAACACATGAACTGTGAACTTCCAGATCTTCAAGCTGGTTTTAGAAAAGGCAGAGGAACCAGAGATCAAACTGCCAGCATCCACTGGATCATTGAAAAAGCAAGAGAGTTCGAGAAAAACATCTATGTCTGCATTATTGACTATGCCAAAGCCTTTGACTGTGTGGATCACAATAAACTGGGGAAAATTCTGGAAGAGATGGGACTACCAGACCACCCGACCTGCCTCTTGAAAAATCTGTATGCAGGTCAGGAAGCAACAGTTAGAACTGGACATGGAACAACAGACTGGTTCCAAATAAGAAAAGGAGTACATCAAGGCTGTATATTGTCACCCTGCTTATTTAACTTTTATGCAGAGTACATCATGAGAAACGCTGGGCTGGAGGAAGCACAAGCTGGAATCAAGATTGCTGAGAGAAATGTCAATAACCTCAGAGATGCAGATGACACCACCCTTATGGCAGAAAGTGAAGAGGAACTAAAGAGCCTCTTCATGAAAGTGAAGGAGGAGAGTGAAAAAGTTGGCTTAAAGCTCCACATTCAGAAAACTAAGATCATGGCATCCGGTCCCATCACTTCATGGCAAATAGATGGGGAAACAGTGGAAACAGTGACAGACTATTTTTGGGGGCTGCAAAATCACTGCAGATGGTGACTGCAGCCATGAAATTAAAAGATGCTTACTCCTTGGAAGGGAAGTTATGACCAAACTAGACAGCATATTATAAAGCAGAGACGTTACTTTGCCAACAAAGTTCCATCTTGTCAAGGCTATGGTTTTTCCAGTGGTCATGTATGGATGTAAAGAGTTGGACTATAAAGAAAGCTGAGTGCAGAAGAATTGATGCTTTTGAACTGTGGTGTTGGAGAAGACTCTTGAGAGTCCCTTGGACTGCAAGGAGATCCAACGAGTCCATCCTAAAGGAGATCAGTCCTGGGTGACTGGAAGGACACTGGAAGGACTGATGCTGAAGCTGAAATTCCAACACACTGGCCACCTGATATGAAGAACTGAGTCATCTGAAAAGACCCTGATGCTGGGAAAGATTGAGGGCAGGAGGAGAAGGGGATGACAGAGCATGAGATGGTTGGATGGCATCACCGACTCAATGGACATGAGTTTGAGTAAACTCCGGGAGTTGGTGATGGACAGGGAGGCCTGGTGTGCTACAGTCCATGGGGTCACAAAGAGTCAGACAGAACTGAGCGACTGAACTGAACTGAACTGACCAGGGAAGTTAGATAATTAAGAAGTACACTTTAGGAACCAAACCTTGGTGAGAAACTAGAGAGCAGGCCTAGGCAGAGACAGAGTTTGGAGAAATCCAAGGGCCTTTTCCAAGGGGCGTCTGAAGGGAACGTAAAAGAGTAATTAAAAAAAAATTTTAAACGGTCAACTTCACCCTGTGTCTCCGGCCCCCATGGCAGGGCTGCTGTCTGAGCTCAGACACCAGCCAGCCCTGCCTGCTGACCCCCATCTCGGGCAGTCTCTCTCTGCACATGCAATCCAGATCCCTCAGGCACTGAAAGGAGGGCCCGCGAGGACAGGGAAGAGAAAAAGAAAAACAAATGGAGATGCAAGCCCGGCTCCTGCCTCAGAGAAGCCTGGAGGACCATGGAGTGCAGCTTTTCCCTTCAAGGGGCCTTCAGAATTTATCCTCCTGAACGCTGAATGTCAAGGAAGACACAGCCAGCAACTGTGACTCATCAAATTTCCAACGTCAAGACCAGAGAGCACAGACTGGATCCAAGGACTGGCTTTGCACTCAGAGTCAAGGCCCCTGCCTGCTTCCAATAGAAAGGAGCCCTGGTCCAGCCTTCGCCCCAAGCCCCCTGCCTCCCGCTGACTTCGGCACCGGGAGAACGGGGAGTTTTATCCACTGTGCTTGAGTCACAGGCTATTACAACATTTCAGAAAGCGGTCTGCCTTGAAAAGTGGTTGGATCTGTACATGAAGGTCACTCACTGGCCCTTCGTGTAGAGCCACATAGTAAATATTTTCAGCTCTGCAGGCCAAATGGTTATATATGTTTCTTTTTCTTTTTTTTGAGAAAGCCTTAAAAATGTAAAAACCATTCTGAGCTACATACAAAAACTGGCAGCAGAGTGGGCCTTAGTTTGCTGGTCCCTTACTTAGAGCAACAGCTAGAGGTGGGCAGCATAAAAGAGGGGTGTCTGCCTTCAGTTTGGAGTCGCAGCTACTGAAGCCAGCGCCCCTGGAGCCCATGAGAAGTCACCGCGACGAGAAGCCCGTGTACACAACTAGAGAGTGGCTCTCGCCCGCCGCAATTAGAGAAAGCCTCTGCACAGCAAGGAAGACCCAGCGCAGCCAAAGTAAATAAACCGATCCCTTAAAACAAAACAAACCGTGAGGCAGCTGTAACACTGCCTTGTTGCTGACAAAGGCGACTAATTCTCCGTCGCACTTGCCTGGCCTAACATTCTCTGCTTGTGGAGTCATGATCCCTTTGCTGTGATCCTCTTCAAAGAAGAATTTAGCTATAGATCTGGTGAAATCAAACCTTAAAATGACAGTCTTATATAGTCAGAAAATTAGATCAATGGGATGGCATTTTAAATAAGTTAGAATAATTTTAACAGGCTAGTTCTCATTTTTCTTTCAGGTGTATCTGTGTGTGTGTGTGTGTGTGTGTGTGTGTATGTGTGTGTACATGACTGCATTTCTGCCTAAAAGTAAACACTCCATACTTTCATAGTCCTCATACTTGTGTGTGTGTCTGACTCACTGTGACCCCGTGGACTTTAGCCTACTGGGTTCTTCTGTCCCTGGGATTTTCCAGGCAAGAATACTGGACTATTCTCACTGGGTTGCCATTTCCTACTGCAAGGGATCTTCCCAACTCAGGGATCGAACCTGCATCACTTGCATTTCTTACACGGGCAGGCTGATTTTTTACCAGGGGCACCACCTGGGAAGCGTAAGTACGTGTCACAAAATTCCAAACATGGAAAAATCCTCCGACAGCGCCTGGCCTATAACTGTTTACATCTGGGGAAACTACAACCTACCTCAGTTAAATGAGACAGTCCGAGTTACACCACGACTGGCAGAAGAGCTGGGGCCAGAAAGTTGGTTTTCTAACTTTCCAAATTAATTCTCTTTCTACGACTCTACTTCCTTGCACATTGCCGAACTGGTACTAAAAATTCAATTCAACAAATACTTACAGGATTTCCATATATGCCCAGCACTGGCTTGTGCTCTGGGATACAAAAGAAGTGTAAGAGAAGAGTCCTGCCTGAGAAAAACTTCTCAGCTCACTGAGAAAGTAAGGCAAACACACACTCATGAAACAAATATATTGTCTGACATTATTACGTCACGGCGGGGCTAAAGCAGAGCTGACAGAGCGTCCTGCGATGGTGGAACAGTTTCTGTTTTTGCTGGTCCACATAGTGGCCAGTGGCCATGTGTGGCTGCTGAGCACTTAACATATGGGTCCTGGGGCTTCGCGGGTGGCTCCGCTGGTCGATGCAGGAAGACGTGGGTTCAATCCCTGATCTGGGAAGATCCCACGTGCTGCAGAGCAACTAAGCCCGTGCGCCACAATCATTGAGCCCATGCGCCCCAACGACCGAAGCCCCTGCTCTGGGGCGCCTGTGCTCCACAAGAGAAGCACCGCGGTGAGAAGCTGGCCCACCTAGACTGCAGAGCAGCCCCTGCTCGCCGAGACTAGAGAAAAGCCCGTGCAGCAGTGAAGACCCAGCACAGTCGAAAAGAAAAGTAATTTTTTTTTAAAATGTGGGTAGTTCCTGGACTCTTTAATCAAGAAAAATTAATAAGAGGTGAGAAGAAGAATTCAGGCAAGGCTTTAATTAAGACTCCTGTTGCAGCACTAGAGAGTGAGGTGGGGTGAGCTGGTCCCTTAAATGGGGTGGGGGCAGGCAGGGAGCAGTGGGACAGGCCAGAGCGGTGGCTTGGGTGGCTAGCCCACCCTCGCGGTGGTGCTGCATGCAGGGATCACGTGCAGAACCCTGCTCTGGCTCCCGGCACCTCAGAGACAGCAGCTGGCCTTTTTGGTTTTGGCCTTTTAGTGTTTTGTTCATAATGCGCCTCGACTGAGGATGTGCACAGTTATTTTTAGATCCTCACAGTTTCTTTGCGTTTTGTTGCTCGAGGAGACGTATGTCCAGGAGCAAGCACTGCAGGAAAAGGTCCCGGGACCCAAGACCCAGACAGTCTCACGACTAAGGAAGTGACCTTTTAATGGTACTTAATTGTAATTCCCTGGTAGCTCAGTGAATAAAGTCTGCCTGCAGTGCAGGAGACCCAAGTTCGATCCCTGGGTCAGGATGATCCCCTGGAGAAGGAAACGGCAAACCACTCCAGTATTCTTGTCTGGAACACCCCCATGGACAGAGGAACCTTGAGGGCTACAGTCCATGGAAACCCAAGAGTCAGACAGGACTGAGCGACTAACCCACCACCAGAATTTTAATTAGTTTAAATAACCACATGAGGCTAGTGGCTACTGTATTGGGCATCACAGGTCTAAAAAAGCTGTTAAAGATATGGATGGAAGATATGCAACAGACATCCTGTCACTTCTTCCCGTTGCACCTTTGGCAGAAACCACTGTGGCTCACAGAACCCGTTCCCTCTGAGCAGGGATGAGCTCTCAGGATTCTCCATATTTTCACTTGCCAGGATCTGGCATATATAATGAAACCTATTTGCCATCCTTGAGACAAATAGAAGGTGACAAATGTAGAAGAAGGAAGTACTTGGGCCAAGCTTAGAAAGGCAGCGTTTACACAGACACAGAGAAAGGGGCGGATTTTGTGGGGCTCTCCATGGGGAGAACAGCATGAGCAAGGCAACTGATGGAGTTCTCCTGGTTCCAGGACAAGGGGGATGCTGGGCTGGCCAGAAAGGGGGCGTATGGTGGAGATAAGGGGTCATGCAGAGGGTGGGACTGGATGAAGGAGATCTTTGGATTCTAGGAGGTTAGACTTTTTCTCAAGAGAAACGGAAGCCCCTGAAGGTTTAAGCAGGATAATGACAGGAGAAAAACATGCTTTAAGAATTCAATCTGATAGTGAACCACAGACAGGATTGTATAACGGACACATACATTCAGATACCGGTAAGATAAGAATTGATGTGGTGCTAGAGAAGACTCTTGAGAGTCCCTTGGACAGCAATGAGATCAAACTAGTCAATCTAAAGGAAATCAACCCTGAGTATTGAACTGGAAGGACTCACGCTGAAGCTGAAGCTCCAATACTTTGGCCACCTGATTCAAAGAGCCGACTCACTGGAAAAGACTGGGAAAGATACTGGGAAAGATTGAGGGCAGGAGGAGAAGGGGGTGACAGAGAATGAAATCATTGGATGGCATTACCAAATCAATGTACATGAGTTTCAGCAAACTCCGAGAGATAGTGAAGAGCACGGAAACCTGGTATGTTGCAGTCCATGGGGTCGCAAAAAGTCCGACATGAATTAGCAACCGGATAGCAACAAAGAAGGCTATTCTGCTAATGGTTCTTGGTTTTCCTTTAGGAAAGTAACACTTGCTTATTAAGGAAAATGAGTAAATCACTGAAAAGCATATATAAAAATTAAACTAGACCTCCACCTTTCACACTCAACCATAGTTGGCATTTTGAAGTAGCTTCTTCTAGGCTATTTTTTTTTTTCCCCTTCCATGGCTATTGGAATAAATCAGGAATAAAGTCAGGACTAGAACTACGAAGGTGGTAGTGTGAATAAAGAGGGAAAGCTACAAAAGGAATTTTTAAGTGAGACAGCAGAGTGATGAGTAAAAGTAATCTCTTCTTATTGGTGTCTAATTAAAGGACAGATAACATTTTCGAGACCTTCTCTAGACCTAAAATGGAGCTAAACTGTTTATATACATGTCTCTGTGCATTTCGGAGAAGGCAATGGCAACCTACTCCGGTACTCTTGCCTGGAAAATCCCATGGACGGAGGAGCCTGGTGGGCTGCAGTCCATGGGGTCGCTAAGAGTCAGACACGACTGAGCGACTTCACTTTCACTTTTCACTTTCATGCATTGGAGAAGGAAATGGCAACCCACTCCAGTGTTCTTGCCTGGAGAATCCCGGGGACAGGGGAGCCTGGTGGGCTGCCGTCTATGGGGTCGCACAGAGTCGGACACGACTGAAGCGACTCAGCAGCAGCTCTGTGCATTTTGGTGAACACACATAGACAGCGGCAGTTGTCAAGACAATAAGGTTTCCTTGATCATTACGCCGTCAATAGCATAGAGTCCATTGTAATCTGTAAGACTTTAGGTGTAAAGTAATTAAAGTGTATGTTCTCAGCAGTGTTGTAGGGAGGATGTGTAGATGTGGTTCCCAGGATATGTCATGGGGTGGTGTAAACAGGGGATCCAGCCTCAGACAGCACGCCTCCAAGCAGTGATAGTGTCTTCCTAAGACCCAAAGGTTTTCAAGGCCCAAACCATCTTCACAGACCACATGGAAAACAAACAACAACAACAACAAAAAAAAACAAAAACAGCTGCTAGAGATCACAAATTATGTTTTCCAGAAAAAGTCCTTCACCAGGTTAAAAGGCAAAAGTGTAAACCAGTGGTTCTCCACATGGGACCTACACGAGACTCAATCCTGGCGTTTTCAAAAAATATTGATGGTTGGGTTCCTCCTCAGACCAATGACATCAGGGTCTCAGTAAGCAGGGCCTATGCACTGGTTTTTGTTTTTTTTTTTAAGTTCTCAAGATGACTGAAGCCTGAAGCATTGGCAGATATCCCAGGGCTGAAACAGTTCAAAGGGTCTGGGGGCAGCGAGTGATTCAGACCTGAAAGACTGTGTTCTTAGCCACACTGGGGAAAAGCTGCAGCCAGTTCCTTAGTGAAGGGGGACTAGAGGCCAAAAGAGAACCCACCACGACACTTTTTAATTTGCATATTAAACTATACATAGCTTCTATTTTCAGAGCATACGATCTGTCATTTTCAATACACCCTTTCATCATTTTTCACTGAACCAAGTGTGACTGAACTCCTGGGGACTGTGGCTAGTCAATGAACTCTGGCCAATGAAACACGCCTTTCTCTGAGGATCCCTTGCCTTCTGAGGGGCTGCTGGGTTAAACAGTGTAGACGCTGGCCTCAGATGGACCTCGGTGAGCGTGCCAGCTTTGCTGCACACTCACTAAAACTCTGTGACCTTGTGCAAGTTACACATTCTGTTTCATACCTCAGTTTCCTTAGCTGCCAAATAGGAATCTTAATGCCTTTATGGGATTATTGTAGAAATTAACTGAGGCCATACAGGTAAAAGGCTTCCCTGGTAGCTCAGATGGTAAAGAATCTGCCTGCAATGCAGGGGACCTGGGTTCAATCCCTGAGTCAGGAAGATCCCCTGGAGAAGGGAATGGCAGCCCATGCCAGTATTCTTGCCTGGAAAATTCCACGGACAAGAGGAGACTAGCAGGAAATAGTCCATGGGGTCACAAAGAGTCGGACACAACTGAGTGACTAACATTTTCACTTTGATACAGGTAAAAGAGATAATACCATTAAAAGACTTCTTTGGTGCCTGGCACAGAGTAAGCACTCAATAAATATTATCATTATTGCCATTATTTATCATTTATTTTCATCATCACCTCTGGGTTCCTTCTAACGCCAATATTTTTTGATTCTAAGAATCACTGGCGACTGCACAGAAGGAGATTGCCAAAAATTAGCAGGTACTAACAAGTTAAGTAGAAATTAAAGCCTCTTGATGAAAGTGAAAGAGGTGAGTGAAAAAGTTGGCTTAAAGCTCAACATTCAGAAAACTAAGATCATGGCATCTGGTCCCATCACTTCATGGCAAATAGGTGGGGAAACAGTGGAAACAGTGTCAGACTTTATTTTTTGGGGTTTCAAAATCACTGCAAATGGTGATTGCAGCCATGAAATTAAAAGATGCTTACTCCTTGGAAGGAAAGTTATGACCAACCTAGACAGCATATTAAAAAGCAGAGACATTACTTTGCCAACAAAGATTCGTCTGGTCAAGGCTATGGTTTTTCCAATAGTCATGTATGGATGTGAGAGTTGGACTGTGAAGAAAGCTGAGCACAGAAGAATTGATGCTTTTGAACTGTGGTGTTGGAGAAGACTCTTGAGAGTCCCTTGGACTGCAAGGAGATCCAACCAGTCCACCCTAAAGGAGATCAGTCCTGGGTGTTCATTGGAAGGACTGATGCTGAAGCCGAAACTCCAATACTTTGGCCATGTCATGCGAAGAGTTGACTCATTGGAAAAGACCCTGATGCTGGGAGGGATTGGGGGCAGGAGGAGAAAGGGATGACAGAGGATGAGATGGCTGGATGGCATCACCGACTTGATGGACATGAGTTTGAGTAAACTTCGGGAGTTGGTGATGGACAGGGAGGCCTGGCGTGCTGCGATTCATGGGGTCGCAAAGAGTCGGACACGACTGAGCAACTGAACTGAAGAAATTAAGATTTAAATAAAGGCCCAGACTGGATTCAGCTCCCTTCATCCCTGACTCTTCAATAACTACTTCGTTCTTTGCTTAAGCTGTCTCTTATATGTTGCAGATGCTAGTTTTAGTTTCAAAATGATGTCACTTATTTTGCAGGCACAGAACGTGGGTCATTCTTGATGAAAGCAATGTAGCTCTTGTTACTGTTATTTCTGGGCAGCACAGACACCTGCGAACCTGGTTGAAGTGAACGTCAGATCTTCTGCCTCCATCTGTCCCCGCTGCACCTGCACCCAACTGCTAACACCTGGGGGTAAACTGCCTGAACATCAGCCCCCGCCCCTACTCAGCATAATTCTGATGCTTGTCTAATGATGGGTATGAAGACATTGTTCTTGGAAACTTCGGCATTGACATTTGAGTGTTGCCCATGAAATTTGCCTAAAGGCCCAATGCTGACGTTAGCCACAGATGTCAGCCTCATAACCGTGAAATGTTCTCTTTGCTTTCCACCATACCAATACCCTCCTACAGAGCATAATGCCATCATTGATCGTCATTCTGCCAAAAGACACACATCCTGTTGATGCCCATAGCTTTTTTTTTCTTCGTCCATGATGGGAACAAACCTCTTCCTTTTAGGAAGACAGTCCTCCTTTTGTAGGCAAACATCCGCCATGATGTTATTGGTTGAATCATGGCCTACATCCACTTCACCACCTTTTCATTTTTGAAAATGGGTTACCTTGTTTTGCAAATAGCAAGTCATCAAGCAGGTTGCCAAAGGAACTACTGGCTCTGTGAAACTTTTGTCCAGGTGATGAAATAATTTTAATAAGAGAAATTATCAGTTTGGGATTAGCCACAAACTCCCCATGAAACCCAGTTTTTCCTTAAGAAAACCAGTTTTTCCTAACGTATGTTGATTTGGGTCCAGAAAACACACCTCAGGATCATCTTAATTACAGGAATGACATGTCATGAAGACACTGGTTGATTATATCCACAACAAGCTAAGTGTGAGTTGGGCGTAACTGCTTTGATACCAAGTCTTGGGAATTTCTTTGGCATATGTCACCACTGGTCTTTATAAATAGCAAAGGACTTTGGCTACAGAAAAAGTTACTTTTGCATAAATTCTCAACACCAGCCAGCCCATACCTGAATTAGCACTTTTATTATAAAACTGGATCAGATATCAGACAAAAGGAGACAAGAGGTCTAGACAAGAAAGTGGTAAATTTGTTCTCTGGTAAATCTGGATATAGATGAGAAAAGAGACTCATTAACTTGTACCGCATTTTCAAAAATACATTAAATATATGAGTTATGACATTGTTTGTTACTTGATTCATTCCTGCTTTATTAACATTTTCTCATAACTAAATGGTCTTCCCTGGTAGTTCAGCTGGTAAAGATTCTGCCTGCAATGCTGGAGACCCCGGTTTGATTCCTTGGTTGGGAAGCTGTCTTGAAGAAGGGATAGGCTACCCACTCCAATATTCTTGGGCTTCCCTGGTGGCTCAGATGGTAAAGAATCTGCCTGCAATGTGTGAGACCTGGGTTCAATCCCTGGGTTGGGAAGATCCCCTGGAGGAGGGCCTGGCAACCCACGCCACTATTCCTGCCTGGAGAATCCCTATGGACAGAGGAGCCTGACGGGCTACAGTCCCTGGAGTTGCAAAGAGTCAAGACATGATTGTGCAACTAAACACAGCACAGCATCACTAAACGGCTTGGCTTTCCTCCTGAAACTCTCCTGGGGCAAGGGCCATGTCTGAACCATCTTCGTATTCCTCACACTCCTGCCCCAGCATCTTTCATTATGGAGTACTTTTAAGTTTATTAACCTGAATCAAATTAAATTATGGGCCTTTCCCCCCTTCTCTACAGTAGTAAGTTATATGGTACAAAGTAAATACAAAGAAGTAACGTGTGATGGGAAAAAAACATCTATTTTCAGAAGAAGCATAAAAGTCACAATTAGAACTTGCCTTTGGAGACTGACTTCAGCAGCCTGGGGTCATTCTGTGAAGGTCCCCATTTGTAGTTGAGCAAATGAAAGAGAATTTGTTTCAACTCACTTGCTTGATCTTTTGTGTACCTTTTCTTTAGCAACTTTCCTTCATAGGGACGACATGAGTTAGGTGACTGTAAGGAGCCTAAGTCCTACTTGAGTTATAGCATGCCTTCTTAAAACAAAATGATGGCAAGATCATTTTCCAGAAGGTAGACCTTCTGGTAATTTTTAGGGATTTGAGGAAAATTGCTTCTAAGAAATTTGTGATTTCATCAAATGAAATCTACAGTTAAAGGAACATGAAGAGTCATTTTAGCAAAGAAAACAGTATATTACACTGTTAACATTTTCCTCCTTTTCAAAAGCAACTTGCATCTTCAGCTTACAGGTTAAACAATATCCACTCCAGAATTTATTAACTTACTTGGAATGGAAATCTAGGCTATGATGACTAGGAAAGGTCAGCACTCAAAATGTTTCACTGTTTTACTTAAAGGCCACCAGAAATTCTGCGATTTTCCTCCTTTGCCCTTCCTAGGAATGTCCACCACCTGATGTCCTATCTTGATGGAGGTGCATAGACTTCCTGTGACTTGAGAAAAATCAGATAATGACCTAGATGTCAACTTTTTAAGAGGACTGGCCAAAGAGGTCACCAAAAGTTCATACTACAAGTTCAAATTTATATATATCAATCATGGCCAGTGATTCCCTTTCTTTCTGAGCCAGTGATTCCCTTTCTTTCTGAATGGGGAAAACTGATCAATCTTAACTCAAACTGAGGTAGAAAAATCTTGAAAAATAAAATTAGAAGTTCTGTTAAAAAGATATATCTAGCCCTGGTCAGCCCCTACACTCAATAGATCTCTCAAAAATGACATCAAATTCATTCACGACTAAGAAACTAGCAAGTTTGGTCAATTCAATGGAACTGGGGCTCCGTGTGGTGTGTGGTATGTGCACATGTCTAAATGCACAGGTGTGAATTTCTAAATCTGTCAATTAAGTTACTCAGCTGCTCAGCAGTACTCTGGATAGAAAACGTCAACATAGAGCATGAAGATTTGATATCTGAGAATCTCATAATGGTCCAAAATGGAAGTAGGATCAGTAGCTGACCTCTGTCCATTCTAGTTAAACCATATATATATATATATATATATTTTTTTTTTTGGGTCATGTCACACAACATGTGGAAATGTGGAATCCCAACCCAGGATCAAACCTGCCCCCCTGCTGCAGTGGGAGCCCATCTTTTTTTTTTTCCCCTTAAATCTGGCTTTTCGATGGAGGAATTATATATTCCATTACCAGTAATCACCCCTCCCTGATGCCATTAAGTAAACAAAGAAAAAGAAAAGTGGACACATTTGTTCAAGAAAACAATCCCTCACTAGAAGCTGATCACTCTCTGTGAGGGGTAGATGAGGGAAGTTAAGAACACAGATCTGAGAAGAATTCAAAAGATTGGTAGGAAAATAGAACCTGGAATCCAGCTCTAGGAAATGATGCTAATCGGAAAGGAAAAATATAAGTCGAACCACAAAACCAAAAAAGTCTCTTAAAGGTCTTTTAAAGACATTCTTACAGACATTTGACGAAGTCAAAAGATTCTTCCAGAATTTGACATCTGTTCATCTGAAGACACCTTCCTTTACTTCTTTCCTCATTAGGTTCATACTTGTTCCTTGAACCTGATGCTCACTGGCCCATTTTGAAACCCTCCAGATACTCCTCATTTGACAAGTTGCTACTGCCCGCCCCCAGTCTCCCATGCCAAGTAAACCATTCCTTCTTTGGGTCTTAGTTAAAACAGCACTGAAATTCCAAGAAACCTTCCCTGACGGTCACTCCTTTCACTAACTTTCAAAGTAGGTCCTCTCTTAATTCCTTATAATTCTTCTTCAGCCCACTCACAACTCTTTCATTATTTAATGTCTGCCTTGACTATCCCTGGTGGCTCAGATGGTAAAGAATCTGCCTGCAATGTGGGAGACCTGGGTTAGATCCCGAGGTCGGGAAGATCCCCTGGAGAAGGGAATGGTTACCCACTCCAGTATTCTGGCCTGGAGAATCAGACATGACTTTCACTTTCACTTTCTTTTTGACTACTAGACCAGGTTCCTGGGGGTAGAAAACCAATCTTTTCTGTCTTAATTACCCAGCATCTAGCACAGAGCCTGGCACTGTGCTAGGGAAAGCCGTGGTTAACTGATTCACCCACTGACTTTAGGGTTAAAGTACTATCACATATGGTTCCCTACAATATAGAGGTTCTGAAAACATTAAAGCCTATATAAATCAGATCCATGTGATTTGGAGAATCCAGTCCATACTGTGGCATTATACTCTACAAAGATGCTATTTACCCATGCATTTAACATGAATGTGAATTTGGACTCATTCACACATAAATGTGAAGAAGGAAATGGCAACCCACTTCAGTATTCTTGCCTGGAGAATCCCTATGGACAGAGGAGCCTGGCGGGCTACAGTCCATGGGGTTGCAGAGTCGGACACAACTGAAGTGACTTAGCATAAGCACTCATGCACACATAAATCATCGTGACAAATCATTCTGGGGCGAAATATTCCAAAATAGACCACCTTAACTTGTAAACGCCACGATGCCAAGCACTGGAGAGGAAGCAGGTGTTGGATAAGAGAGTATCTGGTTCTAGGATCTGCTATCTAATTGACTGCTCCATGAGGTCACGTGGGCTGTTCTGAAAGCCGGCACCACTGCTAAGGAGGCCCACGGGCTACTCGTCTCATCATATGGAGTAACAAAGATACTAGTTTCTAAAGGCGTTTGCGCTTTGTGAAAAATAGGACACAGAGAACACTTAATGCTAGTCATCTGGGGGTTATTAGAAGAATGCTGTATTTCACCAAATCAGAATCTCTGAAACACGCACCCCCACTTTCAGTTCAGTTCAGTTCAGTCGCTCAGTCGTGTCTGACTCTTTGCAACCCCATGAATCGCAGCACGCCAGGCCTCCCTGTCCATCACCAACTCCTGGAGTTTACTCAAACTCATGTCCATCGATCCCCACTTTAGACATGTTAAATTATGAGAGGAAATGTATTTTTAGAGTTATGAAATGCAGTGAACTACAGGAGAAACTCAGTATGAAAAGACTTCAAGCAAAGTCATTCACATATAGCCTTGGTCATTCTTTTTACTGTGGGAATCCTCTTGAGCCAACGATACTTGTAAACATATAGGACACTCTGGCCTAGTAAATTAAGCAAAAGTCCAGAAGCAAAAAACAATCAGTGTTGGTTAAAAAATGAGAGAGAAGGGCTTCCCTGGTGGCTCAGTGGTAAAGAATCTGCCTGTCAGTGCGGGAGATGTGGGTCCAATCCCTGATCCAGGAGGATCCCACATGCCACAGAGCAACTAAGCCCACACACAACTACTGAGCCGGTGCTCTAGAGCCCGCTCGCCCTAGAGCCCGTGATCCGCTGCAAGAGAAGCGACTGCAGTGAGAAACCCACGCAGCCCAACTAGACAGCAGCCCTGACTTGCCACAACTAGAGAAAGCCCACACGGCAACGAAGACCCAGCGCAGCCAAAGATGAACGGAATAACCTTTAAAGTACATAAATAATGATAGAGAGAGAGGGTTAATGTTTGGTGTCGCTAGGCAATGTTCACCTACTTTTCTCCAACGCTCGGTGATGCTTGTTTGAAGGGAAGACGGAGTCAGATGACTTACCTAAACCTCCTCGGCGAGCCCAGGAGTGGCTGCTCACTGCCAGGGGACCCGACACAAGGTGTCCTGATGCCTCTGTTACCCGAACTCTGAAATGGAAAAGATAACACTGTTAACCCAGAGATGGCTAACGAGGACCGTGCGCTTGATGACGGCTAAGTGGACGGAGGGGAGGTGGGAAAGAGAAGAAATGTGGTGCTTGGATCACAGCACACCTTTTGTGTGTGCACTGATTACGGGGAAAGCTACATAACCAGTCAGTATGGTTATGGAGATCCGCACTGGCTTACAAACATGGAGAAAATAGGTCATGTCCTTCTGCCAATTCCACAAGGCGATTCGGGTTGCTATTAACTAAAGTATATTCAGGGCTTCCCAGGTGGTGCAGTGGTAAGGAACCTGCCTGCCAATACAGGAGACGCAAGGGATGCAGGTTCGATCCCTGGGTGGGGAAGATCCCCTGGCAGAGGGCAGGGCAACCCACTCCAGTATTCTTGCCTGGAGAATCCCACGGACAGAGGAGCGTGGCGGGGTACTGTCCATGGGGCTGCAAAGAGGCAGACACGGCTGGGAGAGATAAAGATGCCTGCACAGAGGATATTCAAGTGAAAAAACATCTCAACTCTGACAAGGAGAGAAGAGGAAAACACATAAAGAGGTGGTGCAACTGGGAGGGGGAGCTCATGGATTTCCTAGGTGTTCAAACTCTGCTCTACTGCTTGCTAGCTTGGAGACTTTGGACCTTTTACTCAACCTCTCTGATCCTTCTTTTTCTCATCCAATATAAGCCTGCTTTCCACCTGTTAGGGACGCTGACAACAAACAAGACAACAGGGCTATGAAGGGCTATGAAGCCCTTAGGGCCCCGTGAGAGAAACCATTCAATGGAGAGCAGCTATGATTATTATATTCCTTTAAATTTCTTTCTGCGGGGGCACATTAAGTGTGATCTTTTAGGGTAAATCACCAAACACTCATGATAGTTTGAAGTCTGTGAGCTGTTAGCGTTTCAAAATATTTCTTTAACGGAAGCCCTTTGCAGCTGGCTTTTCTGCCCATATATGAACAATGTTCCTTAAGTATTCAGCTTCATCTTTACGTAAACGCATTTGATTAACTAGGCTCTGTACCCCGGACTTCATCACGCGACTAGTCCACCAAGAATTAATGAAATCGCACAGGACTCTCTCTCCCTCCCTTTCCAAGAAAGACCTTAAGTCTGCAACCTACCTCTGGGAAACAAAATACTGAGTTCTGCTAACTCCTCTAGTTGAAATAGGTAATCGTTTGTTCCAAAGTTCTTCCCAACTCAATGGCCTCATTAACCAAGGTTGAGCTTTTGATTAACATATAGTGCTTGAAGGAACTTTGACCCAGAAAGCTGGCATCTGACTTGCTTCTGAGCCCAACTTGTGTCACGAGTGCAGGTTTCAAGGGTAATAAAGGATCCGGCTGTTTGCTCACAGCAAACGGAGGCGGTGCCATGTCATTACAGAGCTTTTCCCAACTGTCCACCCAACCCTTGGCAAAGACAGTTTGCAGTCTGCACGTCGGCTTTTGGAGTGAACAGAATGAAAAGGTGTGTATTACCAAACTGAAAAGCACCTAAGTTCTACCTGGCATTTTACCTAAATGTCAGTTGTTTAAGAAACATGAATATGATCCCCAGATGACAGTGATCAGAGCAGAGATTAGGTGTTAGGGCAGGTGCATGCTCTGTCTATCCAGATTCTGCCTCAGTGAGCAAACTGCTCTCCCGGAAGGCTCCGGAGTTCTGCAACACTCATCAGCCACAAGGCGGAGACCACAGCAACTGAATGTTCACGTTCTTGCCTATTTTAAGATCAACAGTGTCCTTCCCAAATTCACATGTTGAAGTGCTGACATCATCCCCACCTCAGCACCTCAGAATGTGACAGTATCTAGAGATGCCTTTTGAGAAGGTAATTAAGGTGAAAAGAGGTCATATGGGTGGGCCCTAAAGTTGCTTAATGGCTCAGCGGCTAAAGAATCTGCGGACAGTGCAAGAGACAAAGGAGATGTGGGTTCAATCCCTGAGTCAGGAAGACACCCTGGTGTAGAAAGTGGCAACCCACTCCAGTATTCTTGCCTGAGAAATCCCATGGACAGAGGAGCCCAGCAGGCTACAGTTTATGGTGTCGCAAAAAGGAGACTGAACCCTGTCATAGTATTATAGTTATAGTATAGTGCCTAGAGTCATTCTTAGCTTCTATTTAGGTGGTGCTAGTGGGAAAGAACCTGCATGCCAATGCCCAAGACACAAGAGACATAAGGTTTGATCCCTGGGTCAGAAAGATCCCCTAGAGGAGGGCATGGCAACCCACTCCAGTATTTTTGCCTGGAGAATCCCATGGACAGAGGGGCCTGGCGGACTACAGTCCATGGGGTCACACAGAGTCGGACACGCCTGAGCCACTAACACACACACAACCCAGTCTGACTGGTGTCCTTACAAGAGATTAGGACACATTCACATTCAGACCAAGGGGAGACCATGTGAGGACACAACGAGAAGGTGGTCATCTGCAAGCCAAGGACAGAAGCCACAACAGAAACCAAACATGCCAACAACTTGATCCTGGACTTCCAGCTTCCAGGACTGTGAGAAAATAAATCCCTCTTGTTAAAGTCCAGTCTATGGTATTTTTTTATTGTAGCCCTAGTGATCTAAACCACTACCCATCTCTCCGTACCCCCAACTATATGTTCCAGGACCAGGCAGATAATAAATGAGGAAGCTGACCAAGAGCAAAATAACAGGAGAGGTGTCAAATTTTAAAATTTTTACATGAGACAAGTGCTTGGACCTGGTGCACTGGGAAGACCCAGAGGGATCAGGTAGAGAAGGAGGTGGGAGGGGGGATCGGGATGGGGAATACATGTAACTCCATGGCTAATTCATGTCAATGTATGACAAAAACCACTACAATATTGTAAAGTAATTAGCTTCCAACTAATAAAAATAAACGAAAAAATAAAAATGAAATAAAATAAAACTTTTAAAAATACTCGGTGGCCACACAAAGTATGTCCACAGATTGATTATATCACGGGCCTTTCAGTGGCAACCCCTGGGTTACATCATGCAATCAGATACTTAAAAGCACCCACTATTCATCTTGCAACAAATATTAATTGAACACCTACTACAGGATAGATCTGATACCAAGACACTGGGCTTATCAGTGTTGACTAATATAAGGTGTCTTCTTTGTCTGCATGGTATGCGGTGGTCTGGGACAGGGAGCCCAGGTACTGAGCTAGGCAAGAAATGCCAAGTTGAAAAGACAAAGGTGCTGCCTTCCAAGGCGCCGCAGATTAGCAAACCATAGACAAGGAACAAGACAGTCATGAAATAATGGGACACCAGCGGCACGACACAAGGGGCAGTGGAAAGTGAAAGGATGACTCTCAACGTCCGCCAGAGCTGATCCAGGAAGACGTGAGCCAAGTTCTGGAGGATGAATAACAGTCTGCTTGTCAGACAGGCTGTCTGACAAAGCAAAATGGCTGTCTGAGGAGGCCTTACAAATGGCTGTGAAAAGAAGAGAAGCTAAAGACAAAGGAGAAAAGGAAAGACATACTCATCTGAGTGCAGAGTTCCAAAGAATAGCAAGGAGAGATAAGAAAGCCTTCCTCAGTGATCAGTGCAAAGAAATAGAGGAAAACAATAGAATGGGAAAGACTAGAGATGTCTTCAAGAAAATGAGAGACACAAAGGGAACATTTCATGCAAAGATGGGCTCAATAAAGGACAGAAATGGTATGGACCTAACAGAAGCAGAAGGTATTAAGAAGAGGTGGCAAGAATACACAGAAGAACTGTACAAAAAAGATCTTCACGACCCAGATAACCACGATGATGTGATCACTCACCTAGAGCCAGACATCCTGGAATGTGAAGTCAAGTGGGCCTTAGGAAGCATCACTATGAACAAAACTAGTGGAGGTGATGGAATTCCAGTTGAGTTATTTCAAATCCTAAAAGATGATGCCGTGAAAGTGCTGCATTTAATATGCCAGAAAATTTGGAAAACTCATCAGTGGCCACAGGACTAGAAAAAGTCAGTTTTCATTCCAAACCCAAAGAAAGGCAATGCCAAAGAATGCTCAAACTACCGCACAATTGCACTCATCTCACATGCTAGTAAAGTAATGCTCAAAATTCTCCAAGCCAGGCTTCAACAACATGTGAACCGTGAACTTCCAGATGTTCAAGCTGGATTTAGAAAAGGCAGAGGAACCAGAGATCAAATTGCCAACATCTGCTGGATCATCGAAAAAGCAAGAGAGTTCTGGAAAAACATCTATTTCTGCTTTATTGACTATGCCAAAGCCTTTGACTGTGTGGATCACAATAAACTGGAAAATTCTTCAAGAGATGGGAATACCAGACCACCTGACCTGCCTCTTGAGAAGTCCATCTAGTCAGTTCAGTTCAATCACTCAGTTGTGTCCGACTCTTAGCGACCCTATGGACCACAGCACTCCAGGCCTCCCTTTCCATCACCAACTCCCAGACTTTACTCAAACTCATCTCCATTGAGTCGGTGATGTCATCCAACCATCTCATCTTCTATCGTCCCCTTCTCCTCCTGCCCTTAATCTTTCCCAGCATCAGGGTCTTTTCCAATGAGTCAGCGCTTCACATCAGGTGGCCAAAGTATTGGAGTTTCAGCTTCAGCATAAGTCCTTTCAATGAACACCCAGAACTGATCTCCTTCAGGATGGACTGGTTGGGTTTGCTGCAGTCCAACGGACTCTCAAGAGTCTTCCCCAACACCACAGTTCAAAAGCATCAATTCTTCAGTGCTCAGCCTTCTTTATAGTCCAACTCTCACATCCATACATGACTACTGGAAAAACCATAGCCTTGACTAGACGGACCTTTGTTGGCAAAGTAATGTCTCTGCTTTTTAATATGCTGTCTAGGTTGGTTATAACTTTCCTTCCAAGGAGTAAGCGTCTTTTAATTTCATGGCTGCAATTACCATCTTCAGTGATTTTGGAACCCAAAAAAATAAAGTCAGCCACTGTTTCCACTGTTTCCCCATCAATTTGCCATGAAGTGATGGGACCAGATGCCATGATCTTAGTATTTTGAATGTTGAGCTTTAAGCCAACTTTTTCACTCTCCTCTTTCACTTTCATCGAGAGACTCTTTAGTTCTTCTTCACTTTCTGCCATAAGGGTGGTGTCATCTGCATATCTGAGGTTATTGATATTTCTCCCGGCAATCTTATTCCAGCTTGTGCTTCATCCAGCCCAGCGTTTCTCATGATGTACTCTGCATATAAGTTAAATAAGCAGGGTGACAATATACAGCCTTGAAGTACTCCTTTTCCTATTTGGAACCAGTCTGTTGTTCCATGTCCAGTTCTAACTGTTGCTTCCCGACCTGCATACAGATTTCTCAAGAGACAGGTCAGGTAGTCTGGTATTCCCATCTCTTTTAGAATTTTCCACAGGCTGTGGTATTGCAGAAGACTCTTGAGATTCCATTGGACTGCAAGGAGATCCAACCAGTCCATTCTGAAGGAAATCAGCCCTGAATATTCATTGGAAGGACTGATGTTGAAGCTGAAACTCCAATACTTTGGCCACCTGATTTGAAGAGCTGACTCATTGGATAAGACCCTGATGCTGGGAAAGATTGAAGGTGGGAGGAGAAGGGAACAACAGAGGATGAGATGGTTGGATGGCATCACCGACTCAATGGAGATAAGTTTGAGTAAAGTCTGGGAATTGGTGAGGGACAGGGAGGCCTGGCATGCTGCAGTTCATGGGGTTGCAAAGAGTCGGACATGACTGAGCGACTGAACTGAACTGAACTGTCAGACAGGATGACAGATGAAGCGAGCACATTTTCCAGAGAGAAGAAACAGTCAGTTCCTGTGTGCGGGACATGAGAAAGTACAGGCTCTTTGGAGAATGAAGACTAGCTGGATGAGGGTGGGCAGTGGAGGGAGCAGCAGGATTCGCGGCTGAACAAGGCGGGGGGCTCACATTTTATTGCACAGTGAACCACTGGAGAATTTTAATCAGGAAGGTGGCATGACCAGGACTGCTTGTTGGAAAGATCACCCTGACCACAATGCAGGGGACTAAAGGCAGGGTGACCCAAAAGGAGAAGATGAAGGCAGGAACCAGGGAAACAGACACAGGATGCTAGGCGGTCAAGGTCAGGGATGCAGAACGGAAACTGTCATGGTGTTCAACCACGGCCACGGGTGACACTGTCCAAGAACATCACGTGCATCAAGAGAAGCACTAAGTTTCTAAGGGTACTACTTTGATTGATAACACACATTTCCTAGGAAGCTTTTAATTTCATTTATCTTACATTTCACACCAAGAAACTAACTCTCGTCCTTTTTATCTGTCAAGGTCACACGTGACTGTACCTCAGTATCCTCATCTGAACATGGGTAATAATGGGACCGCCTTCAGATTCCTTGAGCTCATTAATACAAGTAAGTAAAGTGCCAGAAATGCATTATTATTAAATCAACTATTATGAGAGCAGAAATAAACTTTAAAGGACAAATGGATAATTATTGACTGTGCAGTTAAGGATAATCCTCCCACTCAGTGAATACGAGGCAGATTAAAACCACCACCTACAACCACAAAGAGTAAAAACTTACATAATCGCCTTGAAAAGGAGCTGCCTCCAATCTCCTTAATCCCTCCAGAGCCGTCACACAGCCTTTCAGAAAGGACCTAAAGTGCACGAGCATGACCTTCCGTTTATAAAACGCTTTGTCTCCGGTATAAATATATACACACATACACACATATATATATACATAAGATTAATGATCCAAGGGGATGTGCGACCTGCAAAGGGAGACCCACTGCAAAGAGGCACTGGAGAACCTTCCAGAGAGCTGAAAGTTCCTATATTTTGATTGGGGCAGTGGTTCCACACCTGCATGCATTCCACGTGGCACTAAAACCTGTGTGAATGTTATTATATGCAAATTATAGTTCAATAAAGACTGAATAAGGATAAAAGGGCTGAAAGATGGGGGAACTGGGGACTCAAGGGGAAATGGATACTCATATTTCAAAGAAAAGGGAAAATAGATAGGAGTGAAAGAACTTGCCTTAAAACATTTAATTTCCAAAAACACTGTCTCTTAGAATGGATGAAGCTGGCTAAGAATGTAAAAACTCTTCCTTATGCAAGAAACATTTTGAGATGTTCAGCACTTCATCCTCTGTCTAAAGAACAGAGCTTTTTACCCCTAGATTCACTGGACAAGCTGCCCTCTTGTGGCTCTGATAAATATTTCCCAAGCACAAAAGTGGGCAGTTACTAAGTTATCTGAGTAGCAAGCCCAGCCTGGCTGTAAATGCTCCTTGATGACTGGCAGTGGGTATGCTGGCTGCTTGCATACAAGAGGCACAAGCCCATCCTGGGCTTGTGTCACAGGTGACCTTTAAATAACTAAGAAAATAGGGTTGCCACAAACTACATATTTTTGAGGCTAACAAATTCAAGAGACATTTTAACTGAATTTAAACTTCATTTTCGTAATATGGTTATCAGCATATCAGAAGCAAACATCTGTCTCAAGGTGAGTGCAAGGAAAACAGAACCGAAAGTTTCATTTCCACCATCTGTGAATACTTTTCAATATTCCCAAGATAATGTTTGCAGGAAGAAAGAAAATAACAACAAGGCAGCAAATACCACCCAAACACTGGTCTTTATTAACACTGGTGGGCATCCCAGGTGGCGCTAGTGGTAAAGAACCTGCCTGCCAATGCAAGAGACAGAAGAGATGCTGGTACGATCCCTGGGTCGGGAAGATTCCCCTGAAAGAGGGCATGGCAACCCATTCCAATATTTTTGCCTGGAGAATCCCAGGACAGAGGAGCCTGAAGGGCTAGTCGATAGGGTCACAAAGAGTTGGACGAGACTGAAGCAACTTAGCAGGCAGGCAGGCAGGGAATCTAAGTGTCTTATGAAACATTAAATGTTTGTTTAAAAAAATAAGGAAGAGAGGGAGGAGCAAGTAGCATAGCTTTTCAAAAGTTACACTAAAAAAAGAAAAGACGGCATAAGCATCAACTCAAAAGATAATATTTTCTCTTTAGAAAGCAACACATCTGAATACAAGACCTTTTGTCAAAGAAATACATAAAGAAAAGACAAAGATATAGATGGAAATAGATGCTGAATATTTCAACTGTCGAGATGTTAAAAATGCACCTAGTCCAGATCCAGTAATATCAGGCTGGACTAAGTTAAGCTACACCAAGGTTACAGTCATTCCTAAAGAACGACTGCTAAACCCATATTCTAGTACAGTAGGCTTTCTTGAGCCTTCTTGACTCTATTTCCTTCCCTGCCTCTCTACCACTTCCTCACCCCAATGTGCTGGCTTTCTCAGTTCCCAGCCTTCCCTGTCTGGCTCGTCCCGCAACTGGGCTCACCTCCTCCAAGCAGTCTTCCCAGATCACTCTGTGAAGATAGCCCTCCAATCACCAGCCCTGTACTCTCTTCTTTCCAAGATACAGGAATTTCCATCTCTCTAGGAAGTTCTTTATTTTTCTTTGATGCACTTTTTATTATCTGGAATTACACTGTGTATTCATTTTTACCACTTTTTGTTATCTCTCTGCCCCAAAGAAATGTGAGCTCCCTGAGAGAAGGGGCTTTCTCTCCTGAAACAGAGCCTGACACTTGTCAGTCCGAGATAACAAAGCCTAATGTGCTATGTTTCAACACACCAACAAGTTCTTCCTCAGACCTATCTCAAGTCTCTCTTATTGCAACAAAAGCAAATATTCTGGATTTCCCTGGTGGTCTTGTGGTTAAGACTCTACACTCTCAATGCAGGGACCCAGGGTTCGATCCCTGGTCAGGGAACTAGATCCCACTTGCTGCAAGGAAAATATCCTACATGCCACAACAAAGAGCGAAGACCCCGAGCGCTGCAACTAAGAAAGTAAAATAAATAAATACACACACTATATATAAATATTTAAAAGCCCCCACTATCTTTTATTTGAACCCTAGAGTGAGGGACAAGGTTGACCAGCAAGCTGTTAAGTAATTCTTTAGGACCACAGACTTTTGAAGGTGAAATGGAGCTTTTAGTTACAACTGACTCCAGTTTTGAAGATAAGGACACAGGCTCAGAGAGGTTGACTGGTTTCTCTAGGCTCACACAGGAACAGTGAATATCAGCAAACACCACATCACATCAAGGGCGCAGAGTGCTCACCTTATTCATTCCTATAGCCCCAGCAGCCAACACGATGCCTGCCACCGAGAAGTGTGCCCAAGGAACACGTGTCCCCACTTCTACTCTTAAGTGCTCATTCAACTGAACCTTCTTCCTTCCTCCCATCACTGTCCCACCTACAACTTCCCATCTGAGAGCCGTTCCAGTCATTTGTGTCTTATGTCATCATTTCCTGTCCTCTGTATGTATGTATGACAACATACCAGACACCACAATTGTCCGTCTGGGGGCTGATTTGATTCTAACAGAATTAAAATTGTCTAGCATGGAAAATACCTAGAAAAAGTGGAATAGGCAAATTAAAAAAAAGGAGGCCGGTGGGCAGGGGGGCGGATCAAAAAGCTAGCGGTGTCTCCGACCATGGGTGCTGTGGCTTTAATGCAAGGCAGGAGCCCTGTATGGTCCATACGTGTTTTCCGTAGCTCCTAGCACTGTGCCTGGCACATCATCAAAACCTATTTGTTGCGAGGAAGAAGACAAGGAAATAACACTGCAGATTCAGCTCACTCTCAAGTCTGTGTATGTGGGCGCTCAGTTATGTCTGACTCTTTGCGACGCCCCTGGACTCCAGCCCACCAGGCTCTTCTGTCCATGGGGATTCTCCAGGCAAGAACACTGGAGTGGGTTGTCATTTCCTCCTGCAGGGGATCGTTCTGACCCAGGGGCTGAACCCACACGTCCTGAGTCTCCTGTTTTGGCAGACTGGCGGATTCCCACGGAGCCCCCTGGGAAGCCCGACGCGGCTCTGTGATAAGAAACGCTTTGAACGAACAGCTCACGCTTTCATGGTGTCTTCTGTCTGCAGCACTGACATGCCCTCTCATTGATCCTTCTTAGACATCCATCTCACCTGGAAGGGAGACGCTAAACTCTGAAAAACCAAGTATTTTTTAGGTCATTTAGTAGTCGAATCGAGACTCTCTGGTCTCTAACGAGACTCTGCAGGTTTCCTTTCTTCTCGTATACGAGCATCCACATGCTCTGCTGAAGAACAGTGATGTGTTTGATTATGGGATGTTGCCCCAGACCCAGCTCAGCTAGTGATGTTAAGCAATGTGCAACAGACTATGTGCAAGAAACTATCAATATCTAAAATCTGAAATAATCTGGGTTCCCAAATGCATCTGATCCAGGTGGTTTCAGGTGACGATGTCTCAGATTGACATTAACACGGAGGAGAAACCTGCCCACGGTCACGCGGGGAGGCTGAGACTCCAATCCGGACAGTCTAACTCTGCGGGCTGTGCTCGCGGCCGCCACGTTATCCTGCCTCTCTAAGTGATGATGTCAGTATGATCTGAAAAGCAATTACTGCCTCCAGTATTTTTCTGGGGGCTCCAGGAAATAGGATTCGGAAAGGGGAATGGCGGGGGTAGACTTATGTCGTCAAGCATGAAGACTGATTGGGACCAGCGAGATGCCAACTAGATGAGGGCTTAGGGACAGAAACCCAAGCACAGAGGACCTCCTGGGAAGTCATGGCCACAACTGGGAAGAAGGTGCATGCTAAGTCGCTTCAGTCATGTCCAACTCTTTACAACCCCATGGACTATATAGCCCGCCAGGCTCTTCTGTCCATGGGATTCTCCAGGCAAGAACACAGGAGTGGATTGTCACGCCCTCCTCCAGGGGATCTTCCCAATCCAGAGATCGAACCTGCCGTCCCCTGCACTGGCAGGCGGGTTCTTTACCACTAGCGCCGCCTGGGAAGACGGTACACAAAGCTTTCGGCAATCAAAATTTCACCTCCCTGAAGGCATCCACAAGAGCTTCTGGGAAACAGTGAGACAGATCTGCTAGGAATCTGGAATGATCTTTTCCACATTCGTTTGTGAAATTACTCTACCAAGCTGGGTAAGTGAGCTGTCAGTGGGGTGTGAGCAGGACAACGTGTAAGAAGAAAGGGTGTGAGTGTGTGTGTACAGGCATGGAAGCATACGCTCATTGCAAAAACTTCAACAATTATAAATTTCGTTCTGCCTTTTCGCTAGTGGTACAGGATCTGCCCACCAATGCGGGAGACCCAAGAGACGTGGGTTTGGCCCCTGGAGTAGGAAATGGCACCCCACTCCAGTATTCTTGCCTGGAAAATTCCATGGACAGAGAAGCCTGGTGGGTTACTGTCCCTGGGGTCGCAAAGAGTTGGACGCGACTGAGCGACTAAGGAAAGCGCTATCCTCTAAACTAATTCTTTGTGGAAATAAAAGATGCCACTTAGTTGGGTCCAGCAGTGTTCTTACTTCACGAAGTACTTGAGGTAAACGCCTTTCTTCAGCTCTCAGGTCAGACGTTCCTTCTTCAGGGTAGTTTTCCCCTTCAGCAGCCCTAGACTGTCTCTCCTGTTTCTCATCTGGGTGTGAGCTTCCCTTGTAGCTCTCATCAGGATGTGTGATGAACGACTGTCTGCCCACTGCCTGGCTGCCCACCCCAAACTGTAAACTCCGTGAGGGCAGGGCCCTTTCCGGTTCACTCACGTCTGTACGCCCCGTCTGCAGGACAGCGCCTGACACAAATACACATTTGCTGAATGAATGAGGGAGCCCTGAATATCACAACGGACATGAAGGAGGTGGCCAGCACTTCACCAGCAGACACACACAAGGGTCTGCTCCCACCTCTCAGTTGCGAAAACCGTATTGCCTGTGCAGTTCTATTTGGCAATTCATCGCCCAATGACGTGTTATCTCTACAGCTGGAGGCTGTCTCTTCACCTTATTACTCTTATTTAACTTTTAGCCTGCTTAGATCTTATCTTCACAACTAGATTTAGAAGCACATCAAGTGTAAGCTATCCTGTCTTGAAGTCCTCAAAGCTCCCTCACTGGCACTCTTTCCAAATGGTTGCTTTATTGACTGCTCAAAACACGTATTGTTGCAGGTGAAACTACTGAATATTGAAGCCCCCAAGGTCAGAAGAGTGTCTTAAAAAATGTTTTTAAATAAATCAAGAGAGCCCAGGAAGACTTGAGTGTTGTTTAAATACAAAATATGGTTCTAAGTTTGCTTACGTGAGGGACTCACACAAGGGCAGAGAACATCTTAATTCAGCAGAATTCTTTTTAGTTTCATGAAATATCCCTTCCACCATCCTTCAGGTTCCACCCAGCTCAGGAAAACTCTCAGTGGTGCAGAAGCAGGATTTTTTGTTATTTTGCTAAGTCAGGCCCTTTTTTAAAGGGTAGAAAGAACACTTGTTCCTTATTTCTCAATTCCTCATTTCTGCTGGCAGCACAAAATATGTCTTAGCCCTGACTCTCAAGCACAACAAACCACAAATGAAATAGATAACTCCGTGTGCCTTCAAATCTATATTTCAAGCAGTTTTAAATGGCTATTTTTTTAGTCTATTTACTTATGATAGATGTTAGATGGATTAACAAACAGGCCTGTGAATCACTCATCTCTAGCCAAGCACTCACATGCGAGCATTACCCTGTTCTCATTTTCTGCTCCGACCCTCACAGAAGCAAAACAGGAAAAAAACCAAACTCATCAGCTAAAATGCTGTTGTCAAAACACAGCCAAACCACTCAGAATTTTCACAATTTGGGGGCGCTTCCTAACATGGCTAGGGTCACTGACAGTTAATGGTTTTCACCAACGTCACCTGCACAATCTGAATCCACTTCGTGAAAATTGCAGAAAATCCCCCAAATGCTTTAAAGTACTCACTAAAGGCAGCCTTTAAAATAGAAGGGCATACATTTCTGAGTTATGCTTATCTCTACTTTCCCGAGGCGCAGGTGCTTTAGAACTGAGTTTCTGCATGGCCCAGCATTTTCTTCCCACCCTCAGAGGACCCACAGAACTCAAAGCATTCTTGCCAGGTTCCATTTTAAAAAATCTAATCAGACCTCACCATATAACCAGTTCCCTGGGCGGGGGGTGGGGGGATGACAGATGACCTGGTTCACCCTGTTCCTCCCAGTGCGGCCCATGTGTCACTTACAGGCTGAGCAGCCAGAAGGTGGCCTTGCCTGCCCCTTCCTTGCATCCTCCTGCATTTCAATTTTCAACATATTCTCTACATTGTGTTGATCTATGTCCTTTTTGACAGCTGACCACCATAGCAAGTCAAAAGCTGATGCTGTTGGGACTTCCCTGGTAGTCCTGTGGCTGAGACTCCGAGCTCCTGGTGCAGCGTGCCTGGGTTTGATCCCTGGTCAGGGAATTAGATCCGACATGCCGCATCTAAGGGTTCACACACCACAGCTCAAGATTCCACGTGCTGCAACAAAGATCGAAGATCCTGAGTGCCACAACTAAGGCCCAGCGCAGCCAAAATAATTACTGATATTTTTAAGTTGATGCTGTTCTCTTTTCTTTCATTCTTTTTTTTGGGGGTGGGGGGGCAGCATGTTTTTAACACTGGCTATGTGCCAGAAACTGCATTAAAACAGACCACATGTCTGGTTTGAATTCTCCAACAACCAAGCCAGGTGGGAACTGGTAAGCCTATTTTCAGTGACGGAAACTGAGGCTTGGAGAGTGTCTCGTTTAAAAAAAAGAAAAGGCTTCTATGAAGTAGACTGGGGAAAAAAAAAAAAGAAGTAGGGTGAGGCTTAAACTTTGGTCTTTCTGGTATTAATATTATTTCTTATCCTAAAATAACAGATTCTTCTGCTAGGAGATCAGAAATCTCTGTCAGTAACAGTCATCAGAGGTCCACAGTGCATGGTCTGCTTAGTAACTGGAAACAATACACCAAGTTTTACATTTTAATATCTCCCAAATAACCGTGTTTTACAATCTGTACAGTCAGATTACAAAGCAGGGAACAAGCCCCTTAAGAGAGAATCTTCCAGATCCACTAGAGTTAAAGATATGCAAAAACAACAGAAACAGACTATTGGTCTACTGGGCTCCAAGACTATAAGATAAAAATGAATAAAGAAAAAAAATGTATTAATAACTAGCAATAAGAAGAGGTGGGCCCCACTGGGAAGCCCAGGAAAAGCTGGACAGAAAAAAATTGATGGTACCCACTGGAATTTCCAAAGTCACTGGACTTCAGAAGGTTTTCAGCTGCCAAGACAACAAGCTCACCCAACTGAGAAACAGGCTGGGGTTGCACCGGGCCGAGGAAGAGGGTGCAGTGAGATTGTAGGTCCCTCTTCTCCTCAGCTCTAATTCCGTGCTCACCCTCTAGTCTTCCAAAATAATCTGCTTCTCCCTATCCACTCAAGATTGAGACAGAATGTGCTCATTTCCTCAAAGTAACCTTGTCTCCAACAGTCAGCGAATATTTACAGGGGGCGTGCTGCAAGCCATCCCCATGCCAGGTGTGCCTCTAGACCTTCTGCCCCGCCTTGGAGCAGGAACGTCCTCATCCCCATGGCGCCCCTCAGAGCAACTGTCCTCTGAAAGGTGGAGCGCCACTGCCCTGGAGCAGTTTCTCAAGCTGATCCAATTACCTGGAGAGCTTGTTAAAAATCAGACTCCTGACTTTGCCTTGGACTTTCTGCATCAGCAACACCCAAGCAAAGGTCTGGAAATCTCTCATCTTAAACAGTGTCCCAGTCATTCTATTCATGAAGGAACTTTTCAATTACAGTCCTTTGGTGATTCATTTAACCTATTGTGGGTGTGGGCTCAGAGGCAGTATATTTAATGCAATGGGATACACTGGGGATGGACTTCCTTGTAGTCCAATGGTTAAGGCTTCACCTTCCAATCCTGGGGGTTCAGGCTCCATTCCTCGTTGGAGAGCTAAGATCCCACATGTCTCTTGGCCAAAAAACCAAAACAAAAGACAGAAGCAATATTCAATAAAGACTTTTTAAAATAGTCCACATTAAAAAAAAAAAGACTGAGGAGTCAGAGTATTTAAAAACTGCTTTGAGAAATATGGGCTTTCCTGATAGCTCAGTGGTTAAGAGATCCACCCACAATTCAGCAGACGCTGGTTCAATTCCTGGGCTGGGAAGATCTGCTGGAGAAGGGATGGGCTACCCACTCCAGTATTCTTGGACTTCCCTTGTGGCTCAGCTGGTAAAGAATCCGCCTGTAATGTGGGAGACCTGAGTTTGATCCCTGGGTTGGGAAGATCGCCTGGAGAAGGGAAAGGCTACCCCCTCCAGTGTTCTGGCCTGGAGAGTTCCATGGACTGTGTAGTCCATGGGGTCGCAAAGAGTTGGACACGACTGAGCAACTTTCACTTCTTTGAGAAATAATAGTATAACAGCTTCTATGATCAAACCAAGGCTCTTTTCTCCTCATTCCTTTGCCCCAAATGCTACCAAACGAAGTCCCAGAAACTTAGATCCTATCTCATTGAGAGCTCAGATGACATGATATTCAGAAGACCGGCAAATGTTAGGTAGCCCACACTGATGGTACTATTGTGAATTAACTCAGCCCCTACCCAATGCTTTGAGCAAGTGAGCACTCAACACTTTGTCAACAGCCTGCCAAAGCCCAGGGAAGAATTTATGTGCACAGAGCACTGCTCCTTGCAATGGTAACACAATTTGTCCACAAGATGCTTCCTTTCTATCTGTGACTCCTCCCTAGAAAGAAAAACTTGTTTCACTGATAATATATTTTTTCCATACTAAGTAGTGTTGGTTCAATAATCAAGGATGCTCAGAAGTAATATTATTCTTAGAAGAGACATCAATGAGGAATTCACTCCAAGGGTTGAGAGTCATGTTGGTGGATGTGAAGTTCCAAATGAAATATCCCAAAGAGGGTCAAATCCAGTGATAAACTGGCAGTTTAAAATCAAAGTGAATGAATCGAAACACATATATTATCTAGGGTGAAACAGATCACCAGCCCAGGTTGGATGCATGAGACAAGTGCTCGGGCCTGGTGCACTGGGAAGACCCAGAGGGATCGGGTAGAGAGGGAGGTGGGAAGGGGGATCGAGATGGGGAATACATGTAAATCCATGGCTGATTCATGTCAATGTATGACAAAAACCACTACAATACTGTAAAGTAATTAGCCTCCAACTAATAAAAATAAATGAAAAAAAAAAAAAAAAACAAAGTGAATGAATCCATGTGCTACATTAGATTGGCATCCTAAAGTACATTTTAGTATGATCTCAGACCTCTAAACTGTTCACCACTCACCTAAACTGGCTCCAGATCTTTTTTGCTTCATAAACAGCACTTAAACAATGAACACTTTGATGATCTGTGGTTCTTTTTTTAATTTTTCTTTTTTTCTCTCATGATTAAATGGCTTTAAAAGCTGTAATATGTTCTCAGAACTTCGTGGCTGTGTTGTGATTACCCTACGGGATCCCCAGAGGTCAAATTCTTCTGAACCATGCCATCTTAAAACATTTAAATACCTTAGATATTTACTAGCTGATTTAGATAAGAAAACTGAGATTCAGACAGGTAACTTGCCCGAGGTTAAATAGTCACCCAGAACTGGGGACTCTCCCAGGGCATGCAGGGTGGTCCTCAGAGATGGTAATGCCCAGTAGGCAGGACCTGGGTGGACTCTTCCTGGTATATTTGAAAGTTACAAAAAATACAAGGTATAGAGGTCATTCCTTTCTATAGGCCAGAGTAAGAACGCAGTTCCCACATTGCAGTGGGGTGTGACCATTTGACTTAGCTCTGGCCAATGAACAGAAAGAAAATGATGTGCGCCATGATGATGTGATGTGGACCTAGCTCTAAAAATCTATTCCCTTGGGTTTTTTCCTTGTCTGGATGACTGGGATAGCAATGCCTAAGCAACTCTGGACACCACGTGCTAGAAAAGGCAAAGCTATTCTCAGTTCTATTCAAGGACTTCCTTGATAGCTCAGTTGGTAAAGAATCTGCCTGCAAAGCAGGAGACCCTGGTTCAATTCCTGAGTTGGGAAGATCCGCTAGAGAACGGATTGGCTACCCACTCCAGTATTCTTAAGCTTCCCTGGTGAGTCAGATGGCAAAGAATCCACCTGCAATGCGGGAAACTTGGGTTCAATCCCTAGGTTGGGAAGATTCCCCTGGAGGAAGACATGGCAACTCTTGAAGATGAAACTCTGATACTTTGGCCACCTGATGCGAAGAGCTGACTCATTGGAAAAGACCCTGATGCTGGGAAAGATTGAGGGCAGGAGGAGAAGGGGATGACAGAGCATGAGATGGTTGGATGGCATCATTGACTCGATGGACATGGGTTTGGGTGGACTCCAGGAGTTGGTGATGGACAGGGAGGCCTGATGTGCTGCGGTTCATGGGGTCGCAAAGAGTCGGACACGACTGAGCGACTGAACTGAACTGAACTGAACAAAACAACAGGAAGGAATCAATGGGATTTGGGGAAGAGTAAAACATACCAGACTAACTTAGTTCCTTTCCAGAATACAAGAAAAATCCCAATCTTTTTTCAAAAATTTTTTATTTATCTATTTGGCTGCTCTGGGTCTTAGCTGCACACATGGGATCTCTGATCTTCATTGCAGCATGTGGGATCTTTAGTTGCGGATATGGGATCTAGTTCCCAGATCAGGGATCAAACCTGGGCACCCTGCATTGGGAGTGTAAAGTCTCAGCCATTGGACCACCGGGGAAGTGTTCAAAAAAAAAAAAAAACCCTATCTCGATTTTAGAAACGTTCATTTGTAAGTAGCTTTTTGAAACACAAAATGCTTTTTTCAAAGAAAGAATGTTAGAAATGATGTTCAGAGCCCCAGGCCCTACAGAAATCTTTTTTCACCCAAGTGCAATAGAAATGATTCTAAAGTTAATACCAGTCTTGTGGGCCTCTGAGGCCTGAAAACCCTCAGTGGGTGAAAGAGGCGTGGAAAGGGGCAGAAGAGCTTCTGAGCAAAGGCCCCAAGGGCTGAGGTGTGGAAGGAGGGCCCTGGCATAGGTGGCTTGGTCAGACTGGATAGTGGGAGTGAAGACTGGGAAGGGGCTGAAAAACACTTTCTCTTTAGCAACCTTAGTCTTGGTGAGAACACAAAGTCCATTTGTTCACATGGGACATTCCTCATCTTGTACTTCATCAAGGGAAGCAATGAATTCAACTAAGCTTCCACCGTATTTCTGACTTGATCCCAAATGGCAGTTTCATTAATGAGCTGTGAAGTTATTTTCTCATTCATCCTGAGCTACCATAGTGATATTAAGCAGTAGTCAGCATGATACTTGATTCTACATAGCATTGTGATAAAGACAAGGACTGCAAAGACACTGACACACATCTGCCAGCCGGCCTCGGGGCTGGAGCAAGCTCTTTGATGCCGCTGCTGGACTGGATGTCAACTTTTACTTGTTGGCTTATGTGAAGGTCTAGATGTCCTGGGGAGGGGGCTTGGCAGGCCAGGTGGGTGGTGGCAGAGACACAAGGGAGACATGGAACGGCAGCTATCCGTCAAGAGGTTCAGAGAGATTGAACTGTTTTAACAACCAGCATGGCCGGGTCAAGTGCATACAGCTGCGTACCAGCGCTGGTGAAAAGTACAAGCTTTGGAAATAGACCTAGGAGCCAATCTCAGTTCTGTTACCATCCAACTGAGTGAACGTAGGTAACTTATCACTTATATTCTCTGAGCCTTAGTTTGCTCAACTGCAAAATGAAAATGAAAACACAGATATGAAAGCAACTAATACAGTGTGCAATTTTAGTAGGTGCTTAGTAAAAGCTAGTTTCCTTAAAACCTCCTCAAGTTATACCATATTCAGAGCAAGCTCAAGGCACAAGGATAAATGATAAGGACACATAATGAAAAGGATAAGAGGACAGAGGGAGAGACAGAGGAACCTGGAGGGGGTTGGTACCCATTGTTGAGAAGATCTGCTGCCAGTTGTAGGGACTCCCAGACCAATTAGACCTTTCTGTTAGAGTTCGATTGTCTTGGTTCAAATCCTAGCTCTGTCATTACCAGTTGTGTGTACCTGATTTAATGTCTCCATATCTGTTTCTCCATTTGTACAATGGAGATAATTTTAGTATCTACCTTCTGGTTAATAAGCATAAACTGAGCTATAGGTAAAGTGCTAAGAATGGCGCCGACCAGATAGGCTAAAAGGGGAAGTTGGCTGGTTGTGTCCAACTCTAACATTAACTAACTAACACTAGTCCAACACTAACTAACGAAAGTTAGTCGTGTCCAACTCTGTGACCCCATGGACTGTAGCCCACCAGGCTCCTCTGTCCATGGAATTCTCCAGGCAAGGATACTAGAGTAGGTTGCCAATTCCTTCTCCAGGGCATCTTCCCGACAGAGGGACTGAACCCAGGTCTCCTGCATTGCAGACAGATTCTTTACCTTTTGAGCCAGCAGGGAAGCCCTACCTGATAGCTATTCTGATAGCCTACCTGATAGCTATTCTTTATTCATACTATTCATTGGTGGCAATGTGAAAAAAAAAGAGCACTGGATTCAGAGACGAAAAGCTCTGCCACTTCCTCAAATCCCAGGGATTTTAGGAAAGTTGTGTAAATGACGGAACCTGAGCGCAAGTATCTATAAAATGAGGGCAGCACATTATAGCTAACATTTACCGACCACTTAATATGTGGTTCTCTCATTTAATGTTCAAAATGCTTTAATGAAGATTCCCTTATTACGTCCATTTTCCAGAGGAGGAAACTTGATCTGAAAAGGTGAACTATCTAACCAAGGTCACAAAGCTGGAAGAAGTCCAGCCACCGCTTCAAAGCCCGTCTGGTGAGACAGCAGATCCTGCTCTCTGAAGCATCGTACTCGGGGTCTCTGACCCCGAGATTCTGTGAAAGCAGGGCAAGCAGGCTTGCGGGGTATCACAAACAATGCCGGAGCACAGCAAATGCGTCTGAAGAAAGGACTGCAATCCAGCGGCCCTAAAATTCTATTAGGGCTAGCCCAGTAGAAAGAATCAAGATAAAAGAGCTTTCAGTTGCCTGGCGTGACTCAGGGTGGGGCAGCACTCAGGAGAGAGAGAGGGATACAAATAAAAGCTAATGCTGGAGAATCAAGAGGCCCTGAGCCTAATATCATAATAGCCTTGCTTTATAAGTAAGACAATCTAAAATGACCATTTATATATTAAACCATACTCTAACACTGACATCTATTATGACCTCAGTGAATGTTTCCAAAGTCCCAAAATGAATAAAAAACACCTGAGAATCCCAACAACATTCCTTTTAAAAAATGTTGTCTCTACCATATTTTTGAATGGAAAAACTCGACATCATCAGATGCCAGTTTGCATTAATGTATACATTTAACATGTCCACCTCCAAAAAAATAACAATGGAATTTTTTTTTTTAAGGGAGGGGTGGTTTTGAACTAGTTAAGTGAGTCCTAAAATTCATAACCAGGAGAATCCTGATAGAAGGGCCACTAGCACTATCAAACACCAAAACACAGTAGAAAGTTTTAATAAAGAAATAATCTGACCCAGAAAGAACATAAGTTAATGCTAAACCTCAAATAATTTCTACAAAAACATTTTCAAATACAGGATTCAGCATCCAGTCAAAGAGAGCCAGGGGCAACACGACACGTGTGACAATCAGCAGAAATACAGGAAACAAAACTAAACTCACACAACTCCTAGAAATAATTATTTTGAAATTTGACTCTAGAATTAATAATTTTGAAATTATTAGACAGACTATAAACAATTACGGTAATCATGCAAAATACAGTATTATCATCAAAAGGCTTAATAGTTAGACAACTGCCTTCTCAGCACCAACAATGGAAACCAGGAAACAGTAGGATGATATCTTCAATGTGCGGCAAATCAACCTCATGATTCTATTCTTATCGAAAATACCTTTCAAAAACGAAGCTCAAAATGACGACATATTCTGTAAAATGAATAGTGAGGTTGTCACAAGTAGACTGCCACTAAAGGATGCTCTAGAAGCAGAAGGAAAATGGTCCAAGATGGAAAGTCAGAGAATACAGGATATAATGAGGAACAATAAAAGTGTTAAATTTAAATGAATACTGACTACATAAAAGAATCATGATCATGTCTTATTAAGTTTTAATATAAAAAATATTTCATAAATTAAAAATACTATAAAGAGAATTAAAACACACGACAAGAGTAGCACGTAAGTCAATAGGCGGGTAAATGAATTTAAAAGCTGTCTAGTGGCTTCCTCGGTGTCTCAGGGGTAAGGAATTTACCTGCCAATGTAGGAGGCATGGGTTCAATCCCTGGGCAGGGAAGATCCCACATGCCACGGAGCAACTAAGCCCCTGCTTCACAACTACTGAAGCCCGTGTGCCCTAGAAACCACACTCTACAATTAAAGAGTCGTTCCAGCTTGCCACAACTAGAAAAAAGCCTGTGAAGCCACCGAGACTCAGCACAGCCATAAAAAAACAGATAAAAACTGTCTAGTAACATAGAAAGTGAAGGCTAAATACAAGCAGGATTCCAAACTAATAGAGGGAAAAATGAAATGATAAAATATAGACACCTATACACAAAAATCAAATTCTGGCACATAAGCAGTCACAGCAATGACTGAAACAGAATAGAAAATCCAGAAATATATCCAAGACTACATGGAAATTTCTTAGACAATGAAAGGCGCATCTCACACCAACGGAGAGAGGGACTATTCAACAAATAGTCTAGGTGTTGGGACATCTAGAATTTCATCTAGAAAAGTTGGATTTATACCTTATATCTCATATCAGGATAAATTCCAAATGGATCAACTATAAGTTCTGCAAGAAAACATGGGAGAATTCTTTTAAAACCTTGAAATGAGAAAGACCTTTCTACTGTGACTCAGAAGCCAAAAGCCATAATAAAAGACTGATAGATTCAACCAGGTACAAAATTTATTTAAACCACAAAACAAAAACAAAAGATGAATAATCAATGGAAAAATATTCACAACTCGTATCACCAAGAGCTCATTTCTGTAACACCTAAAATGCTTATACAAAGCATTGAGAAAACCAATCAATAAACCAATAGAAAAATGGGCACAGGAGACAGACAGAGCTGACCGAGTACAGATTACTTTAACCTTTATGAAAATATGCAAATTGAAAATACACTGAGATAGCATTGCTCATGTATCAGATTGGCAAAACCCCAAAAATATGTTACAAATTTACTGTAACATATTAACATATTATGTTGGCAAGGCTATGAGGAAACTGGACGTCTCATACATTTCTTATGGGAGTATATATTGTTACCCCTGTGAAGGACACTTACCTATTATATTATATATCTATTATAATTATAATTATTGCATATACTTTTTAACCTAGCAATTGTACTTTGGAGAATTTATCTTACAAAAGATATACTTTACACTTGCAAAATGACGTGTACAGACAATTTCTTTCAGCATTGTTTTTAACAGCGAAAGACTAGAAACCAATCAAATAGGATTCTAGTTAAATAAATCATGGTAAATCCATACAATGAAATACTATATCTCTGTTTTTTTAAAAGTCAATATGGGGGCTTCTCTGGTGGCTCAGTGGTAAGGAATCTGCCTGACAATGCAAGACACTCAAGTTCGACCCCTTACCCAGGAAGATCCCACATGCCAGAGAAACTTGGCTGGATTTTTCCACAGCTAAACAAGGCTCACCTGTGACCTGCACACGACACGTCTAGCACTTAGAAAACAGCTTTGAAAACGTGTCCAGACAACCTATCACACAATTATACCCAGCAACTCTACTTGTAACAGCTAAAAATAAAAAAGTCAATATGAGGGACTTCTCTGGTAGTCCAGTGGGCTCCCAATGCTGGGGGCCTGGGTTTGATCCCTGGTCAGGAAACTAGATTCCACATGCAGTGATGAAGATGGAAGATGCCGCAACTAAGAGCTGGTGAAACCAAAATAATAAAAATAAATATAATAGTCAATGGGAAAAATCTCAATGTACTGAAATTGAGAACTCCAAAATGTATTGCTAAGTGAAGAAAAACAAGTTACAAAACAATTCACCTAATAGTCTGCCTTTTGAGGAAAAGGGGAGAGGGGAGTAGATGCTATATGTATATTTAGAGCATAAAGACATTCCCAAAGGATAAGAAATTAAGACAACTGATATCTACATCTAGTTTATTTGAACAAAACAATTAACTTAATAATGAAAAAAGTACTGTGTCTTCATCATTATGCATTCTGCCAATTTAATGTTCCTGTGAAACACTTAATTTATTCATTTAAAAGCAGAGGACAGGGTAGCCAGGCGTGCGGCTATCCATGGGGTCGAAAAGAATCAGACATGACCTAGCCACTGAACAACAAAAAGTACAATATTTTAAAATTCGCCACAAAACTGTGGAGGTGAGAATGGAACAGGAAAAGACTTAATCTGATAAGCATATGTCATTTGCATCTTTAAAAGATGCATAACTTCAAAAACATTCTCTGCATTATCTCCGGGTTGTGGGCTTAAGATGATTTTAATTTTCTCCTCTGTGTTCTCAGCTTCTTTATTGGCCTGCATTATTTTTATAATTGGATTAAAATTTACTCTAATAAAGTAAATATTATAAATGTTGTCTTCAGCATTTAAGAAAAGGAAGAAATGTTGATTTAGAGGGTAATTAAAAACTGGAACAGTTTAATAAAGATAATTGGAATTTCTATGTCTGCAAAACTTTATAAAAATAGTATTAGATATCTTTGATTTAAATATTCATCTGTTAAATGCTAAAAGGTGGATCAGATGATCTTTTGTCACAAAGCTGTCATAGTAACTGAAGAGTGGCGTTTAGGATACTTTTTCTGTTAAATAATTAGAAAGAATGAGGCTGACTGAATAGGTAGAAAAATCTAGGTTGCACAAACAGTTTTCAGTTCTGAAGCCTCTCTGTAGGTGTTATAGATTATTTCAATTCTTCTCCAAGAATCTAAGTTCCTCCAGAAGGTTTTACAGAGAATACAGTTTTATTGTTTCAGAGGTGGCCCAGACAAAACTAGCACCATGAGAAGAAACAAGCTTCCTAGTAAGATCAAAATTAATTATGGTTTTTCTAAAAAAACTTAAAAGACTTTTTATATACTCAATTCCAGTAAACCTCAGAGGACACCCTACCAAAACAAAAGAAGTTAAGACAAGAAAGAATTTCCACAGATTTGAGAAAACTCAATGACCCTTTCAGTCTGTTAGGCAAACTTGTGTTCTGTAGGTACGTTTTAGAATTTTGTAAGTAATCATGTGATCACAGATGATAGAAGGAGGAGAGAAGAAGAGGAGCAAAATTGTAGAGAATGAACAAAAAAATTAAGAGAAACTCTTATAGATTACAAAGATGATCAGGAGGTCAATTTTCTAAAATGTGGGCACTGTTATCGACCTCACAGCAACGGTCCTCAACTGTGGCCCTTTTGCCCCCCAACCCAGAAGTTACTAGTCAATGGCCAAAGAGCTGGTGGCTCAGACAGTAAAGAATCCGCCTGCAATGCAGGAGACCTGGGTTCGATCCCTGAGTTGGGAAGGTCCTCTGGAGGAGGGCATGACAACCCACTCCAGTATTCTTGCCTGGAGAATCCCATGGACAGAAGAGCCTGGCGGGCTACAGTTGGTAGGGTTGCAAAGAGTCAGACACGACGGAGCGACTCAGCACAGCACAGCCCATAAGACACTTTTGGTGGCTGGTGCGAGCAGCATCTAGAGGGTGGGGGCTCCTGAGGCTGGTAAACATTCTCCAAGGCACCGGACAACATCCCACAACAGTCCAAAACATCAATTTTGCCAGGCAGGGTTAAGACATCCTGACCTCGGTGGAGGGGGTGAGCGAGTGGGTGGCAGAGTGTGAACGGCCACACAGAAATACTCAACCAATGTTACAATTCACAAATGGAGTATTATTGCCATAGCTACCTATAAGGGAAGTAGCTATCTAAAAAAAACATCATCAAGGTGTCTGGCCCTGAAATTTGAGTAACAGCTTTGTCTTCAGCCTCCATTTAGGCCACTTTGATCAGGGCCTGCTGTGTGCCAGGGTAACCAACTCCCGTGGATTTGCCCAGTACTTCCCCAATGGCTCAGCCGTTAAGAATTCGCCTGCAATGCAGGAGACGCAGGAGACAAGGGTTCGATTCCTGGGTCAGGAAGATCCCCTGGAGTAGGAAATGGCAACCCACTCCAGGATTCTTGCCAGGAAAATCCCATGGACAGAGGAGCCTGGCGGGCTACAGTCCGCCGGGTTGCAGAGTCAGACACGACAGAGCACAGCGCAGCGGCAGCAGTCCTGGCTTCAGTACCGAGGGGAGAAGTAAAGCCACTCTGCTGACCCAGAGCACAGTGCCGTTGGGTCACAAGAGAAAAATCTGGTTCCTTCATGGATTTCTCTGATCCTTTTCTCATATGTAGCAAGCTCCTAAGATCTGCCTCCAGGAGGGAGAGACAGGGTTTGATCCTTCAGATGCTCTCTGTATCTGAAGACTATCTTGGCATCAGTCCCAGTGGGAAGGATGGAGCCTCTTGGGTCTCTGGCTTGTCAAGAGTTCATTGTTCTACCCCCACCCAGGCCAGGGGTCCAGAATCTTCTTTGGATAGGAGCCCTGGAAACACTGCTGCCCTGGAGGACCACATACCTTGCTAAGAGGGAGGGTATGCAATCAGCATTGGTTTACCTTTGTTAAACTCCCCCTGGGGAAGCACTCCAGGCAATGGAATGCATTTCTTGAGAGTAGAAACCTTTCCCCTTATCTTTCCTACATTATACTCTCTCCTATTTCTTATGAATGTGAAACAGTCTAACTACTGTCTATCCTCTGATCAAAGGACATCATGAAATGTCATAGGAAAGAATTTCACAAATCGGAAAATAGAAAATAAATGTAACATACTAACCTCTCAATGAGAAATCATTTGTCTGAGGTTAGCAATGGACAGTTATTTCTCTTTTTTGCTAAACATTTACAATTAGCACATGGTAGGCACTGTTATGGGGCTTCCCTGGTGGCTCAGATGATAAAGAACCTGCCTGCAATGTGAAAAACCTGGGTTTGATCCCTGGGTTGGGAAGATCCCCTGGAAAAGGGAATGGCAACCCACTCCAGTATTCTTGCCTGGAGAATCCCAAGGACAGAGGAACCTGGCGAAGAACCTGGGGTCGCAGAGTCAGACACGACTGAGCAACTAACACACACACACAGAGGCACTGTGCATGTGTTATCTCATATAATATTAACAAAAATCCTATCAAGTAGTACTATGATGATGCCCATTTTACAGATGAAAACACTGAGGTAGAGCAATATTAAATAACTTTGCCAGGGTCGCAGAGCTGGCGGTAATGGGAGATTAGATTCAGGCAGGCTGGCTCTGAAGTTCATGCTGGATGCTACTACCTATCACTCAAGCCATTTTAGAAGAAAAAGTGGCTTAGAGAAAATGCCCTCCCACCCCAATGCCTCACAAACTTTGAACCCACACCATGCAGTTGGTTGCCTGAGGGCCACGTGCTGGAGCAGACACCCTGAGTGCGTCACTTACAAACACATGACCGTGCTCTTAGTTCCTTGTGGGTTTGCTTCCTGAAACAGCCTTTTTCGAGTGCTGAGCCAACAAACGGATGGGGACCAGTTTCAGTTCTGGGAAGAGGCTAAACCCCGTCTAGCCAATAACTGCCTCCACACTCCCACTCTCTGTGAGCTGGTGACCCCAGTCCAACACAGGCCACGGGGACTTCCTCAAACGTGGAAATGCCTGCTCACGAGGGTCCTTGACTAACACCCTATTAGCAGACTAGACACCTTAAAGCAGCCTCAGAAAGACCAGGGAGTTAAAGTTACATGAAGACAGTTCTGGAAACAGTTCACATGTCTGACAATCCAGACAAGTGCAGATAGTATAATAGGTACCTGTCAGATTTTATGAAAAAAGAAAGATGTTCCTCTCTGCCATTTATTCTCGCCTCCTCTGTCCCAACGTTTAAAAAATCCTGTGTTCCCTTCCCTGATCCTCTCTTTTCGTGTTTCATGCTTTAAGTAAAAAAAAAAAAAGGTCCAGAATAACTTTATAGTTACAGAGAGACAGGAACGCAGCCAAATCAAAAACCAAAAGCCCCAGATCTCTGCCTTATCACAAGCACTGTCAAACTCTGGGGTTTTCTCCTACCTCAGCACAAATCTTGAGATTAGATAGATATAGTACCATTGTGTTATTCCCTGGTCAAGAAACCAACAAGTGCACAAGTATTATCTTTTTTCCTCCCTAGCACTTACTTGTTGATTAAATGGGCTCCCTCTGACTCCATTTTCTACTTTCATTCATTTTTAGTTTTCTTAACATTATATATACATACATATAAATATATATATATATATATACATATATATATATATTTTATTCCACCTTAAACTCTTGAGTGACTATATTACTTAGGATACAGAGAGGACAATGTCTCAAAACCTTAGGTCTGACAAAGATAATGCTCATAAAATGCCTGGCACAATGCTTGGTGCATAGTAGGTGCCCAAAACATAATAGCTAGAGTCAATGAACAAAAGCCCTAAATTAAACAGAATTTACCAGTTCTGACTGTCTATGTAGGTAAAATGCCATTGATAACATTTTAGAGTAATTACAAAAAATAAGATCTGACTTCAGGAAGAATTAGATAATTCACTGGGCCCACTTTATGGAGGTCGCTCAAATCAGATCAACTCTGCCACATGCATGGGTAAATCCACATGAACAAGAAGCTCTGGGGAAATTTTCTGAAGCATTTTCCTCTGTGGATCTTTCTTTCCAAAGATTTTGGAGTTACTATGTTGAGAAAATGGATGTTAGGGTAGTTACTGATCAGCAGAAATAAAAAGCATTTTCTCCCAAACTTCTCATTATGATACAGAAAATTTTAAGCAATATCCAATAATTTTTTGATCCCAAAAATGCTTTTTAGAGTGCTCCTAAGTTCTAGTTCTGTCTAAACTCCAGCGTGCCAAATACCATGGGCTTCTCTCCACTAGGAAATCTTGTTCCAACTAAATTTTGCTTAGTTAGCAAAGTCAAATAATTCCACCTCATGGACATTTTCTAAATTTGTTTACATCCACTTAAAAAAAAAACAAACCACAACTAGAATCCAAGTGACTTACCTGTCTGCTTAATTCCTTTCCTCTTCCTCATTCTCCTCCTCCAACTTTATAGTGCCTTCTCTCAGTTGCAAAAGATAATCAAACTGCACAACAAATGAGTTTGGGTTCCTCATTTGAAACCTAAAACTCTAGATCCTCTTCCTGGTTTCAGGGCTCCAAGAATTCCTCAGAACATCACAGGAGCGCCTTGTGGACAAGCAATGAGGAACCTGCCGCATGTGGCAGAGGCTCTGTGACCACAGCACAGTGACAGTCGATCTACACGTGGAAGGGAGACCAGGCTTGAGATGATGCTTGGCGGCATCTGCCAGTGAGTCAGGCAGCTGGGGCTGGTTCCCAGGCATTCACCAACGGCGTCAGTCACCGGTCCCCTGGTCCCGGCCGCACCTCCTCCTCCTAGCGCTGACCTCCCACGGCGTGGCAGAGCCAGAGTGAGTCACGCACGTCCTCGGCCCATCCTCCTAGCTGACCAGCTCACCCCACCCTTACCCCACTGCAGGCTTCCAGTATGGACTCCAGCAGTCCTGTTTAAGGGCGTCTATGCACATGGCAAGAAACCTGGCCCTCAATTTCAGACAGATGTGAATCCTGAATCACCCTTTCTTGTTGATAACAATTAAGTCCATCTCATATATAAAACTGTGACAATAATAACAACTCCATGAGGTTGTGAGATGTCATGTCAAGGACTCCAGGACCTGGTACACAGTAGAGGCACAAAAGAGTCAGCTATTATTTTTGTTACAACTGGGACTCATGGTCTATCTCAAGAGCTTTCAACAAACAGGAAAAAACAGATTATTTATATTAGAACAACTTTTATTTTACCATCAAATTGAACCACTTTTTTCTTCTCCTAATATACATTACTTGACAGGGCCATGCTGCATCACTAACTCTCTAATAATACTATCAGCCTCAGACTGGAGTCAGCCCAGATACAGAAAGTGCCCTGGAAGATACATCAAGTGTTCACTTCCCTACAGAGAATATTTTCTGACTTAGGAAGCAAATGGGAGTTTTCTGACTGTGGCTATAAGTGATACACCAAAACAAGCAACCGAACAACACGAAAATAACCACATATCATCCCTGTGTGTCAAGCTGGGGTACTGTTGAAATGCTGTTATGGAGGGTCATACTAAGAGGCCAGTAGCAGCGAAAGGTCAGGGCATTTATTCTCGAGGTTACCTCCCTTCTGGGTGACACAGGGTGGC